>NC_048220.1:72655356-72855281 GCF_002007445.2 Ailuropoda melanoleuca | reverse complement strand
TCTTTTTTTTTTTTTTTGGCAAGGCTTTTAATGACAATCTCCTAACTAATTCAAGAAACTAGGGAAAAGTAGTTTTAATTTCTTTTTTTATTAAGTTTTTAATTTTAATTCCAGTATAATGAACATCCAGTGTTCTATTAGTTTCAGGTGTACAATATAGTGTTTGAACAACCCTGTACATTACTCAGTGCTCGTCATGATAAGTATATTCTTAATCTCCTTCTCCTATTTCGCCCATCCCTGCCCCACCTCCCCTCTGGTAACCCTCAGTTTGTTCTGTAGAGTTAAGAGTCTGTTTCTTTGTCTCTCTCTCTCTCTCTTTCTCTCTGTCCCTTTGTTCATTTGTTTTGCTTCTTAAATTCCACATCTGCATGAAATCATATGGTATTTGTCTTAGCACCATACTCTTTAGCTCCATCCATGTTGTTGCAAATGACAAGATTTTAATCTTTTTCATGGCTGAATGATATTTCATTGTAGATATGTAACACATCTTCTTTATGCATTCGTCAGTCGATGGACACAGACTGCTTCCATAATTTGGCTATTTTAAATAATGCTACAATAAACATAGAGGTGCATATATCCCTTTGAATTAGTGTTTCTGTATTTTGGGGTTAAATACCTTCTAGGGTGATTACAGGATCATAGATAGGGTAGTTCTATTTTTTACTTTTTAAAGAGCCTCCATACTGTTCCCCACAGTGACTGCACCAGTTTGGNTTGGCTATTTTAAATAATGGTACAATAAACATAGAGGTGCATATATCCCTTTGAATTAGTGTTTCTGTATTTTGGGGTTAAATACCTTCTAGGGTGATTACAGGATCATAGATAGGGTAGTTCTATTTTTTACTTTTTAAAGAGCCTCCATACTGTTCCCCACAGTGACTGCACCAGTTTGGATTCCCCCCACCAGCGTACAGTGGTTCCTTTTTCTAGTAGTTTTTCTTCATCTGCAATCTCAAATGTCATGGCACTCAATAAAGAAGCAAGCTCAGTGGGCAGAAGTAATTGCTACAGGACCATGGGAAAACCTCAAGGACTTGTCCGGAGATTTTAGTTCTTGTTCAGACCTGCTACTGACTAGGATTATTACCTTGGGTTCTCAATTTATTCATCTGTAAAATGAAGTATTTAGATGACAGAGTTTCTTCCATGAAAACATTGTAGAACTCTCTGATTGTCCTCACGACTTTGTTGCTTTATTGGAGGCTTCAAACCTAAGCTCTAATATATATTGTGTATTTCATTTTTTAAAAAATGAGCAAGAATGTATATATAACTTTTGGTAGCCACTAGGCTTTANTAACTTTTGGTAGCCACTGGGCTTTATATCAAGTAACTCTTGATAGTTTTATACCTGTAGGACATAATACATCAAAGGGATGATCCACTCTGTAACTCTTGACATATTTTACATTGTCAAACCGATGTGTTTTCAGCTACGTATGCCAATAATAAGGTTATACTCAAGGTCTTAAAGTATATTTGGACTCCTTAAATGAAATTGAGTTTTAACTTTTGGTAGCCACTAGGCTTTATATCAAGTAACTCTTGATAGTTTTATACCTGTAGGACATAATACATCAAAGGGATGATCCACTCTGTAACTCTTGACATATTTTACATTGTCAAACCGATGTGTTTTCAGCTACGTATGCCAATAATAAGGTTATACTCAAGGTCTTAAAGTATATTTGGACTCCTTAAATGAAATTGAGTTTTCCGTGTCTCCTAGTATTTTGTGTGTGGAAAAAATTTCTATTTTGCTATGGGGTGGGAGTAGTTAAGTGTTGCCAGTGATGACAGAAATTGTCTTCCTGTAGGACAAAGAGATAAGTGCTCAAGAGCTTTATATAAAACCTTTTATATTATGTAAAGTGATGTAACACAATATTTAATATATTACTAATTACCAATATTATTAATAATAATATTAGTATTGCATCTGTGCCAAATTGATTTAATAGATGGCCAAAAACTCTGTATTTTCATACACAGCCAATCTCAATATCCTAAATTAAAGACTTCCATGAAGTTGGTACTGATTTTCCTATAAGCCCATTGAGTATTGTAGAGCTTAACTTACCAAAAGTAAGGGAAAAGAAGGGGGAAAGTGGGAAAAGAAGGCCTACTTTTATCCACAGTACGCGTTTTCACCAAGAACAACGGCTGTGCCTTGCAAGAATCCAGGTACTCAGGGGGATTTTTCTGACTCATCCACAAAGAATAACTCAGGTTCTTTCCAAAGGAAGATTTATTGTTCTCCGTATAGCGATAAAGATTTCCTCTTACCCCAACAATTCAAATGAGGAGCTGGCCCAGAAGCCAGAGATGAAAATGAAGGTGTGGTCCCCCCCCACCTCTTTTTGGAGCTGATTTTGCTTTTGGCATGAACAGATGCATTTTCAATCAAAAGCAAGGTCTTTTTTTTTTTTTTTAACCATCTACACAAAGCTGTTCTTACTGAACACCTGAAAATACATTTCTTCTCATCCTACCTGAAAAGGCGCCATCAGCGTAATTCCTGTTACTATTGCACTTGTACGATTTTACAAGTAAGAGGAAGAATGTGTGGAGCCTAAGTGCTTCCTGCAAAGTCTCTGCCTTGGCGTATTCGCAGTGCCTTGGCTCTTTTTCTTGTTGTCTTCAGATGACATATTCTAAAGCGCCTGATAGTAATGCCACTATCATTGGCAAAAAATAAATGGGGTTTTCAACTATGAGTGAATGAGATTCTTGGGTCAGTTAAGACCCCTGCACTGGAATGGGCAGCCCAAAAGAAGCAGTGCCTCAGCCACCGTCCTCAGGGCCAAAATCCTAGGTCTAGGTAACAAACTGCTAGATCATAGTAACTATGGGACATTCTCTAACTTCCCTCGATCAGAGGAGTGGTCCAGGAAGGTGGTCTACCCATTCAGTTTTCCGTTTCCCCATATATGTGTTTTGAAAATTCAAAGAAAAGAGACCTATGGGCACTGGGAAATTTGGCAAAAAAAATCTGTTTTAAGGTGTGGCTCTACTGTTCTACCTATTTTTCATAGATGAATCCCAAAAAGAGAGACAATCGCCCCAAGGTCACTTAGCTAGTAACCTGCACTCATTCCCAGGTCAGTCTCACTGTAGAGTCTAGCTTTTGCACCCTACCAGTGATTTGCCATTTATGTTTTGAGATAGTCCCACAATGCCAGAGAATTCCTCAGAGGTCTTGATAGAATGAAAGTTAAAGACTACTCTATGTTTGGGGTGCCTGGGTGGCTCAGTTGGTTAAGCGTCAGGCTCTTGATTTTAGCTCAGGTGATGCTCTCAGGGTAGTGAGACTGAGCCCCACATCTGGCTCCACACTGCGGGGTGAAGCCTGCTTAAGATTCTCTTTCCCTCTCCCTCTGCCCCTCCCCCTGCTCACAAACACAAACTCTCTCTCTCTCTCTCTCAAAAAAAAATATATGTATATATATATGCTTTTATCTACTTTATATATTTAATTTTCATATGTGACATATTTTAAGATACTTTTCCATTATTTAAAGATAATTTGAAAATTCCACAGTATTTTTTCCCTATTTCTTAATTTTGTCATATTAGCAAAAATGGTACATGGGTGGATCTATGTGCCAGACTGACAAATTATCTTCTCCCCTAACCATCCAACCATCCATGCTTTGTTTTTACATATATATTCATGTACATTTTGCCTGTATGCACGCATATGGAGAGAGAAAGAGAGACACAGAGAGAAAGGAAGGGATACATGCATTTTTGTTGTTGTTCCTGGAACTTTAACCACCTGCTTCAGTTGTCCAAAATGTAAAATTTTGGCTTAATAAAGATGGCCTAGTTAAATCTTGTAGCATTGTCTGCTCCCTTTATCTTTTTGTCAACCAGCAGGCTTCAAGGGTGTGGGAAAGACCGTAAGTATCTTTAGTAGCCATGTTCTGAGGGAACACGATTTTTCCACAAAATTCTGGGTACTATTGGTAGAAATGGAATGGATGTTTATTTGTTTCTATCAGATAAGCTTTAATTATGGTGATGGGCACAGAACATAGCAAGCTGTTTTGGACCTACAGAATATGAAATTCTTTGATTTCATAGTGATAAAAATTACTGGAGATAGGACAGAAACCCCATGACACTGTGACAATTGAAGGATTGGTACAAGATCAAAGACCATCCCTAATGACTGCAAAGAATGTCAATAAAAAGCGATGTACTTATTCGCTTTTAAGGTAGGAAAAGTTGGTTAGAAATCAAAGGCGTTCACAAATACATTTTCATCAGTAGAGTGGAGCGTCCCGGCCAGGTGAGCCAGTGCTGCCTTCTGCCTGTAGGTGGCAGCAGAGCACCCGCGGGCTTGTGGAGGCCTGCGGCCCGCGTCCCCGGAATAGGAGATTTCAATGAAGCGCGTAGGAGACCAGAACCAGAACCTACGGAAGCCAAAAGGACAACCAAGGGCTCTGAGGAATTGACTCCAAGCTAAAATTCAGCAAAAGAGCCTCAGCTAAACCCCAAATCACATGCGCGCAGATACGGAGCTGAGAGCTAAACTGCAGAATCCCCTAGTGATTATGAGCAAGTAAGGAAGAGGCAGCACACGCCTCTGAATGGGTGGCTTATAAAGTTTAAACCCTTCAGAACATGTTTCCTCCTCTGATGGAGACACTAGACCAGAAAGGAGATATGGGCTCAAATTCGACCTCTGCCACTCATTTGCAGTACTAGCCTGTTCCCACATTTAGAACAGAGGTTCTTTCAACTCAAGACATTTTAGGCTCTCCCCACGGTCCTGTCCTGGCCACACTGACCCACACCTGTTCCCTTTCTAAATACTACTCTAATTATAACAGGAATCACCTCATTTTCAGGGTTTTGGTTCACAGTCTCCATCTTAAGTTCAATGCCTTTCTTCTATGCCTGGTTTCCTAGTCCTCGCCTTGCTTCACTTCACCCCTGCCTTACCCATGGCCTCTGATCTCAGCGCGCTTGATCTCTCCCCCTGCATTCCCTAGCCCAGGTCCATCTCTGGACTGATCTGTCTTGTCCTCCTCCCACTCTCACTCCCACCCTCCTAAGCCAAGCAAACTACCAGAGTTTAGCTATCTTAACTCTAAAGGAGAACAATACCAGAAAAAAAAAATTAACTTTAGGTACACTAAATGATGATAGAATGTACATTATGGAAAAAAAAGAAAAGCTTAAGGATCTTAGAAAAGCTTTGTTGTTCAGTATACTGAACAATAAACACTTCAGGTAAAGCGGTTTAAGAAAATATGAAGTATTTGGTATTTTTTGAAAACATCTGTGTTTAGAGGAAAAGAAAAAAGATAACATATTTTATAAAACATTTGAATTTAAAGAAACAGATTAATTTATTAATTTTTACATCCAAAATTAGATTTTGCAATGCACACTCTTTTTTCCTAAGAATGGGAAAAAGCGTTAAGAAATAAAATATAGGAAATCTAATTTACTGGGAAGTTCTTGATAATAAGGACAAAATTCACTCATTACTAGGATTTCCTGTAAGAAACCTGTAGAAAGCCCTCTGGAAGCTATGTGGTCTTGTCATCTTCTGGTTCTTGCTATGCCTTGGCATTTCTTATTTCTCTTTCAGCTAATATTCTCTGGTATCACTTTCTCAGTAGTAACTGACCTCTGTTTTTGTAAGTGTTTGCCATGTTCATAACAAAATTGCTTTACACAAATCATTTTTGATCCAATACCTGACATGGCTACATTTTGTGGCTGTGGTGCCATGACAGCCCTGAGTGGAAGCGCGTAGCCAGAGGGGTCGCACATTCACCCGCACCGCAGATGGCGGCAGGCTTCGGCAGTGGTCGCAACAATTTTTGTCATGAATGATCGTTGGAAAAAAATCCTCATGATATAATGTGGCTTGGGGTGCTTAGCGGCTAAAAAGTCTCCTGCCTGAATACTTCCATGCAGCTTCCTGGTTTCTAGAAGCTCCTAGAAGCTAGAGAGCCCTGTAGAAAGAGACTGAACTTAGATAAATTAGATGAATTGGATAAGCCTCGATTTGAATTTATGTTCAGCCTTTTACAATCTGAGCAATGCTAGGCAAGCTCGATCACTTTTCTGAGCTCCTATTTCCTTTTTCTTACAGTGGAAGGAATACCTCATAGTTTCCTGGCCTTAGCATTACTGGCATTTGAGGCTAGATAATTCTTTGTGATGGGGGCTGTCCAATGCCCTATGTACAATGTTCAGCAGTATCCTTAGCCTCTCCCCACCAGACCAGTATCTCTAGTTGTGACAACCGAAAATGTCTCCAGCCATTGCCCATTGTACCCTGCGGGAGAGATTACCCTGATTGACAGCTGCTGCCTTACAAGATGTGAGGATTAAATATAATATTTGTGAAATGCTTAATATATGGAAATAACTAATTAATAACTGGCAGCCTCTTGGGTATCATTTTCAGCTCTGATTTGAATTAATATTTTGGATACTGAGGATGAAACCACACAGACAAATGAGACAGGAGCCTGGAGCCTGGTGATCGTAGGAAGGAATTTAAGGGGTCACCGAGGTGAAGTCAGGCATGTACACAATCTGTACAATACACGTTGGGCTGCACAGATTACAATGTTATGCTGAACATCGAAATTACTGATAACGTCCACCAGCCTCTTTGAATTAGGCAGAGAGAAGGATAATGCATTTTGTTTTACAAGGGGGTAAATGATTTCATTTGGGAGGGCAGGAGATTTGGGCATATGGCAGTAGTCAATGATAATACTGGAGAGTTTCTAAGAGTAACAAACAACCCAGAGCCCAACCAGGAGACTGTCTTCCTGAGAGAAATACATATTGCAATCCAGGATCTGTTATTCTTTCAGCAAGATCTTAAAAATGCCTCCCAAGAGAAGATTTCAGTTTTCAATTGTCTCTTCTCTGTTGTTATTTTATTGTGTAATATGTAATATTTCAACATGATTTACAATGTAGTCTATGAATTATAAGTTGAAAAATCCAGAAATCTGTGCCCATATTCTCCTATGCAACTATAAATATTTCCTTGGAAATCTTTGTGGCAATAAACTCTATACTCTGGGTATAGCTCTATGTAGTGCGGACAGTTCTATAAATTAGCTTGAAAGGAAAAGGGTAGTAAATGTGAGTCATGGCACCACATGCTGCTATAAACAAACTGGGGTGGGCTCCGTGACATTTTGAAGTCATTCAGAAGTGTTTTGTGAGGTCACCTGTCCTATTAGATGCATATTCTTATTAATGGTTTCTCTGCTTTTTTTTTTTCCTTTGTGAGGAGACTAGGACGAGCTGGGGAAGAAGTTAGAGGAGTGGAGGCGGGTGGGAGAAGTGTCAGCACTGGCAATTAAATTTATTAACTCAATTACCTGGGGTACCAATAAAAGCTGTAATCATGAGGCCATCTAAAAAGCATTAGCTCCTTTACTGCTAATGGGGCCCTTGCCAACATGAAATGGAACCAGATGCTCTTGGTGGGTACGGCAGCTGTTTGGTAGCACGGAATCAAATAGGTTGGACTGTGGGTAGGGCATCTGGACGAATGACAAAAAATGCTTTGTATTTATATAGTGTCTTTATTCAAGGAATTCCAACCAGTACATCCTTAGCAACACTGGAGGCACGAATCCTACCGGGCGTCCCCTGGGGAGAGAGCCGTAAAGACAGGGTGATTGTTTTATGGATGGGAAGAACTATAAGCAGGCGCCCACAGAGGTATGCCTTCACAGGCCATCTGTGAGACTGGGCTGTAAAACCGTAGCTGAGATATGCCCCGGGTTTTCCTTCTCCTTCCCAGCTCTGCAGCTGAGGTTGATCTAGAAGGTTGAGGGCCCACTTTAAATCTGTCAACCTAAGTATCCAGTGAGCCACTCTGGAGGCAGCATCTACCCTGTCCTCTGAGGTCTGAAATCACTTACTCTTTTATGAACAGGTAGGGGGCGATCCTGGGACTGCTAAGACATCAGGGAAGGCATCTAAATATTTAGATACTTTATTCATTTATCATACCTTTATTAAAATATGCTAACTGCCGGGGCAACTGGGTGGCTCAGCCGGGTAAGCGTCCAACTCTTGATTTTGGCTTAGGTCATGATCTCAGGGTCATGCGATGGAGCCCTTCTTCAGCCTATGCGCTCAGCGGGGAGTCTGCCTGATTCTCTCTCTCTCTCTCATTCCCTTGCCCTTCCCCACCCCCACACACCCTCTCTCTCTCAAATAAATAAATAAATCTTTTAAAAATATATATGCTAACTGCTGAACACTAGGTTGGAAAAACAAGGTCAAGGAAAATAGTATCGTCCCACACAGAGCTCTCAGGGAAGAGAGCTGTTTATGGTATCTGTTTGTGATATGTGATATATGTATCTGTTCATGATACATCTGGCCAATTGTGATGGGTATACAGTCTGATGCATGTGCGAATGGTTATGAGAAACTTCTTGAAAGTCATTGGAAAGCCATGTCTAAGCTAGATCAGAACGAAGAGTCAGAGATAACCAGGTAAAAAGTGGAGAAAACAGACAATATCGTTTGCATGACAGAATATGTCAAAAGGCTTAGTGTCAAGAAACAACATTTTCTGTTCCAGAAACAACAAATGGTTCCAGAAGTTAGACAATGGGAAAGAAGAGGGAGAAAAAGAGGACGGAGGAATATGAACTGAAGAATTATGTAAAGGACTAGATAAATACAGGCACATGAAGGATTTCAGATTTTGTGCTGAGATCAACCAAGGAGGACACCACAAGGTTAAAACAAAACAAAACAAACTAGGATTTTCCCTTTCTACAGGTCATTTGACTGGCATTCAGGAAGTGAGTAAAGTTGGAGGTGAGACTGACATGTGGCAGCTGCAGTATCCAGAATTAAGTGATGAGAATCTGGCAGCATGCTGGCAATCATGGAAGGGTTTTAGAGATAAATAGCAAATGGAATCCTTATTATTTGCTGACCATTTGGATGAGGCCATTGAAAGATTTGAACTGAGCAGCAGCTCCTGCTAGAGTTGGTCTATTTCCGATTCTCTCTTACTCTGGGGTAGAGCCATGGGGGTCCTCATCCAGGGTGACTTTAGTGTACCAGTGCCCCGTGTATTTGACATGCCGTGGACTGCAATATTTCCCTGTGGCTCTTTGTGCCGGGCAAATGCAGGGCTCAGGTTCTGTTACCTTTGTAATTCTAGGAAAGGCACTAACTTTCCATTCCTTGGAGATGGAAAGTTTCCTTTCGATAATTATTACGCACGTTAACCTTGCAGATTGTTCGAACAGCTTAAGTTGTAAAACTGATTTACAGACTTAAAGAATTTCTATGTGTTCTTCCTACTCATGGAAACATAGCAGTGATCTCCCCGACAAGGCAGGAGTGAAGACAGATAATGACTCTGATATTGTATAACCTTTGCTTTTCATGAAGAAGTTACCTTCTACAAGAACTGTATGGAAATGCCCATTTTGCTGTGGTCACTTCAGTAGCCTTGACTTCTACGCTAAGACTAAAAGAAAATTTATCAATTCAGAAGACGGAATGATTGATAGAGTTGACATTTCTCTGTTAATTTATTGATAATGAGGTAAAGTTGAATATTTTAAATATTGGTCATATTGGTTATTTTCTTCAGCCATTATTTGTTTTTACTTTTCTTTGTAGTGCTTTTTACTTACAGTTTTGTGTGTGTATGTGTGTGTGTGTGTGTATGATAGACACACCTTAGGTGATCTTCTATTAGTCATGTCCTAATAAAATATAATAAAAGTGATGGGATTACATTGCATTGTATAAGACTCCACCTTAGCAAGCTGGAGTGAAATTCTCTGTGGAATTGAAGAAATAAGCTTCCATGGTGTTATGGGGCCTCTGAGAGAGCCACGTGCAAAGGAATTGCTGATGGTATCTAAGAGCTAAGTGTGGGCGCTGGCTGACGGCCAGCAAGAACATGGGGATTTACATCCTATAACCCAATGGAATTGAATTCTGCAAGCAACTACGTGAGCTTGGAATAGGACCCTAAGCTCTAGAACAGAGCCAGTATGACAGCTTGACACAATATGACAGCACCCTGGTGAGACCCTGAGCATAGGGAGCCATTTTATGCCCTTTTGAACCATGAAAACTGAGATTATGAATGTATACTGTATCAACTGCGAAGTTTGTGGTGATTTGTTATCCAGTAATAGGTAACGAATCCAACTGTCATTTCATCAAACTAGTTTTGTGTGATTTTTCCACTGTTTTAATTATGTAGATAAAATCTGCCCATATCAATACTCTGCCAAATCATCAAATAGTCACCTACTGGTCTGTTCAAATTCAGAACAAATGGCTGGCACTCACTAGTAAACAAAATTAAAGAAGATATTTCCAATTCATTCATTCACTTATTCATGGATTCACTGATTCATTCATATTTATCTAATAAAACCATTAACCTCCTTAACACCAACTATATTTCACCCTTTCCAGATTCTGCCAGCCTTACCAATGCCAACAAGCCTGATCTGCTGTCCTGACATTGTGGCTTTGTAAAACATTCACGATTCTCATGAACTTTATTATCTCAAAATGTTACTGTGATGTAACTTGGTTGGGGTTTTTGTATTGGGTGTTGGTGTGTGTTCTAAATGGGGACTGTGCAATTTGAAGGCCAATTTCTGAAGTTAGTGAAATGTTCCTTCTGATGTTATTTCTGATGTCATTTCTCAAGAATGATGTCATAATTTACATCTTCTCGATTCTCATAATCTGGAGTTGAGAAGCTTTGTGAATTTAATACATTATTGGGAAGGCAGAATTCAAAGGAGCTGGTGATAATTCCTCCCTTCTGTGCTGTTCTGGAAATTGAGTTATGATTAGAAATTCCCTATATAGGTAAAATGCTTTACTGAATAAAACTTCTAAGGGTGCTTCCTGACCAGAATTGCTTATAATGAGGTGAAATTGTCTGCCTTAGAGCTAGAAGAAAATAATATTTCAGATGGACACACAAATGAATACACACATTCTATAAACCTAGTAGCTTGAAAGAGTTTGCTGAACTGATATCATTAAAAGAGTCCAACGATCAATTGTGCAGCCCATGGCACCCCATGAAGCACCTCTGGGCCTTCCTGCATTTGATGGTAATAAAACTCTGTTTGCATTTTCATGGTCATTAATGGAGGCATTCTACCATTGGGAAAGATTTAAATTTCCATAAAAATGCAACGAATCTGGAGCTGGCATAAACGTGTTTATAAGATGACAAGTTATGAGCAGTGCTTCGTTGGACATGGTGGTCTCCTCTTTATTAATCCTAGCAGGAGGTCATTGCATCAGCTGCTCATTAATCCTTTCTCCTTCAGTGAAATGACTTTGAAAATGTAACCGTGCGTAACGTAGCTGTCGTTCCATAACAAGCTTGCTAAATACTGGTCTTGCATGACTCAAAGTAACGAGGCATTTGGCAATGAATTTGCAACTAATTTGTGCATTTAGTATTTACTTTCATTAACTAGTAAATAACAAGCAGGGTTCCAAAGGCTCAAGAAAAAATATAGGAGTTTAAATAATAGTATATTACAATTCAATGTGATAATATCTCCATATTTCTTCCTAAAGAACGTTAAAACACCTCTAATATATTATATTACTCGTGGTTTTCCTCAGTTCAGGCACCACAGTTCGAGTATGGCAATCTCCCACTCTTATATGAAGAACTTCTGTGATGAATTATATAACGGCAAAAAATGACTACTCATGTTTAATCTGGATGAGGATAAATCCTGAATAAAGAGAGAATTAGCACTGGAGCCAGCTGAGGAAGGTATTCATATGTTATGCAAAATAATTATGTACAGATTCTCAATTGAATAAATAAAGACATTAAGTATTGTCCAAAGCGTCTGGAGCAGAGTGAATCCAGGTAATAGATAACACTGTTAAAACTAATTTTTAACATGAAAAACAAAATGGAAAAAGTATAAAAAATTTAAAGATAAATGCTCTTAAGTAAAAAGTATATAATATCCCAGGGTATAGGAATGTTCAAGCTAAAACAGAAGCTTTCAATAATTGCTTGTGTCTGGGGCACCTGCGTGGCCCAGTCGGTTAGGTGTCTGCCTTTGGCTCAAGTCATGATCTCGGGGTCCTGGGATCAAGCCCTGCATCAGGCTTCCTGCTCATCAGAGAGTCTGCTTCTCCCTCTCCCTCTGCCTTTCCCCACTAACCCCCCTCCCCACAAGTTCTTTCTCTCTAAAATAAATAAATAAATAATAAACAAAATCTTTAAAAAATGTATAATAAACTAGAACATAAATAGGAGATGACACAGAAATACATTTTACCTAAACTATATTGACATATATTTGCATCATGCCTGTCTTTTGGGGAAATAGTATTTACCCTTAGGTATTGTTTATTGTTATTTTATAAATCTGCATTTTATGATTTAAACATCAGATTGAAAGGTGACTGAAGGGTAACCTTGGCTGTGCCACATTATATCATGGTTTCTATGAATCATTAAAAAATTTTTACCTGATCTGTTTGGTTTAGCTGCCATCCAGTGGATTTGTTACATAAAGGTATGGATAAATTGATGTATTTACTACAATCATCTCCCAATTAATCCTAGGATAGACAATATACAGTTAGAATCATGCTTATTTTATGTGCATCTTTGCTAATTTAACTATATGATCATTTTGCTATTGTGGTATCATTAACAATGGTATTATTATGGACTCCATGCCCATTTGTTTCATTTTTGGAAAATAATCTATTACTCCAAAGGTTCATACATTAATTCTTAATTAGTATTTCATCTAAAAGCATCACTGTAGGGGCGCCTGGGTGGCTCAGTCGTTAAGCGTCTGCCTTTGGCCTAGGGCATGATCCCAGAGTCCTGGGATCGAGTCCCACATCAGGCTCCTCTGCTGGGAGCCTGCCTCTTCTTCTCCCACTCCCCCTGCTTGTATTCCTTCTCTCGCTGGCTGCCTCTCTCTCTGTCAAATAAATAAATAAAATCTTTAAAAAAATAAAATAAAATAAAAGCATCACTGTAAATTTAGTTACAAATTCACATTTTTACTCATAAATAACTATAATTTCATGAAATCTTACTACTCCAACAGTGTCAAAGAAAAGTACAAAAGGAACCTAGTTTTGAAGATGATTCAGGATAGTTTTTCAATTACAAGCAAAAGGATTAAGAGCTTTGAGATTTACCTGCATCTAAAGTAACAGTAACAGATTTAGACACATTTTAGAATTTACCACAATATTAGTTTCCATTTCCCTCCCCAAAAGTATTCTGTAAGTCTATGAATTTTAATTTGTTAATCACTCCACTCAAAAAGAAAATCCCAAATACCATCAACACACAACTTTATTCCTCATGTCTTTTTTAATTTCATGAGCTAGTCAAAAGCTAAAACTGTAAAAAAAAAAAAAAGAATTAAAAGTTTTCTAATGATTACGACTGACATAAAACAAAACCAAACTGATTTCTTAACAGCTAATGTTTGTGTCACAAAGCTAAACAATTGAGTTAGGTTTGAGTTAGATGTGTGTATTTAAAGATACTATTATACCTAGAAGAACTGTAACCTGCAGTAGGGATTTTTATGTTCATCTTTCCTTGATCAAGAATGTGGGTTGGAGAGTTCTCTCTCCCTCCCTCCCTCTCTCTCTCTCTCTTCATCTCTATATATTGAATTCCCAAAACCTTGGAAACAGATGCATGAGCATCTGTGGTGGCCAAAATGTCTTCATTTTTAAAAGCTAATTTATTTTTATGCTTTGTTGGGTTTGTTTTTTTTAACTAAAAATCAAGGAATCAGAAATTAAGGCCTTGAGTATTCCTATCTTGCCAGATTACTAGGCTTTCATATTTGAATGGAGCCTAAAATTATTTTTTTCCATAGATGACAGCATTGTTCATGCATTAGAGTAAAATGGGCAGTTAGGGGTCTACTTCTGTTCCGAGTTTAGACACCCAGTTCAATTGCCAAATAAGTTTCTTTGAGTCTCTTTTTCACCATTAGTGGAATAAAGACCATTTGAAAACACACTGGCTGTTTATTGGGGAAATCCCTGCCATGTAACTTAAAGTATTAAAAGATAAAAGCAGAATAAGGAGAATTCAGTGTAGGTCTCTCTCCTGGAACAATAAGACAAGCAAAGAGGGGTGGGGAAATGCTGCTGAGTACAGATGTGACTGAGGCTGTTTCCTTTCTCTTTGGTTTTTCTTTCTTGGCTTTTCTTTCTTGGCTATATAACATAACAGTAGGAATCCTCATTTGACTTCCATAAATTCATAGAAGCTACTACCATAATGCATTATGGGTTTAGGACCAGGGCTAGAATTCAGGGAATAAGCTAATAAATCTTGATCCAAATTCCCTTTCAAAATTACATGTAGAGATCACCTGTCTGGAGTTTTCATTTTGCATTATCATAATATAATTTGACTGTGCCATGGTGTCATATATAATACATATTTCCATTATTTCCCTACAATTTTCATAATTTTTATAAGAATTTATTGAACTAAAACAAAAATGATACACTTTTATTTACGAAGAATTATTTTTACCACTAAGGGAGCTAACCTAATGTTTAATAATTTTTGTTGTCACTGATAAAGACCTGTTAAGAAAACTCTTAAAACTTTGGGGTTATATGAGTTTGACTATTTTATATTCCATATATAAATGAAATCATACAGTATATGCATTCCATTTAGCATAATACCCGCCAGGCCTACCCATGCTGTCAAGGTGGCAAGATTTCCTTCTTTTTTAAGGCTGAGTAATATTCCACTGTATGTATATACCACTCTTTATTTATCCATTTATCTGGTGATGAACATTTAAGTTGTTTGTGGGGAGGGGAAAATTGGGTGGTGATGGTTAAAGAGTCCAAAGTTTCAGTTAGAAAGATAAATAGAGATAATAAAGATCTGGAGATCTACCCTACAGCATGGTACATATAACTAAAAATATTGTATACTTAAGTTTTTCTAAGAGGGCAGATCTTATGTTAAGTATTTCTACCACCTATACACAAAAATAGTAATAATAAACAGGGTGGGAGGAAACTTTGGGAGGTGATGGATATGTTTATGACTTTGATCGCAGCGATGGTTTCATGGTCTATATTTATCTGCAAATTCATAGAGTTAGTTGCATACGTTAAACATGCACACCTTTTTATATGTTAACCAATCTCAGTAAAATGGTTTTAAAAAATACCCTCTGGTTGATTATGATACATTAATGCTTCTCTGTGACCGTTACCTCGGATAATCCCTTCCTAAACTGAATCTTGGTTGGACCATGTCATTTGTTTTGGCCTTTTGGGTAATGGGTCAGTATCAAACATGACAAAGGAACAGACCCCTAGAAAACATTTTCCTGCACTTGATCCTGGGGTAGCCTGCTGCATGTTGAGAGACATATAGTCCAGTCAGTCCCACTGCCCCATTGACAGCCAATCAGCTCTGCAAAGCAATACTTTCCAAATGACCAACATATGAATGCAGATGCATAAGAAAGCATTTCCAGTGCCACAAGAAGGGCTGCCTAGCAGAGTCCAGGCCCAACTGATGACCCAGAGAATTGTGAACTAAATAAATATTTGGGTTTTTTTTTTTCTGTTACTGAAAGTTGATGTGGTTTGTTACGCAGAAAAAAAAGTTAACTGATATTGAAATTGGTACCAGAAATGAGGCACTGTTGTAAAAAAGAATATAAAACATGACATTGGCTTTGGGACCATGTGACAGGAAGTGGCAACAAGGAAATTGTTAACGCAGTCCAGAAAAGCAGGGGAAAAAACTGTTAGCGAAGGCTGAAAAATTTGGTGAGGAAATTGTTTTTGGACACTAGAAAAATGGCAGCTTGTGTGGGTCTGTAACAGGTGGTGAAACTGTCACTTGTAGCATTTTAGAATCTCCAAAAAGTCCCTAAAACTTTTTGGGTCTGGTTAGAAATGGTGTCAAAAACATCTGTTAGGTGCGCCTAACCACATAAAATAAGGTATTACAACAGGTAGCTGAGCTAAACAGGGAATCATTTAATATGAAAGCAAAATTTAGATGGCAGACAGATAAATAGGACTTCCTGGGTTAGAAAATAAAGTGGACTCTCAGTTCATCCTCTCTAGCTTATAAATGATTTTTAAAGAAAATACAGTTTAAGGAGAAATATTCAGGCAAGGGTACGGCTATATGAACCACAAACTTCTCTTAAAACTTCCCAACTATTTAAGTTAGTGCCTAGTAGATACTATAAACTAGACCTGGGTTTTTCAACCTCAGTGCTATTGACATTTGGCACTAGATAATACTTCATTGTGGGGAGTGTCTTGTTCATTGAAAGATGTTTAGGAATATCCTTGGCCTTTACCCACTAAGTGACAGAACACCACTCTGATTCCAATTGTGACAACCAAAAAATGTCTCCTGACATTTTATTTTTTTAAAAAATTTTTATAATAATTTTTTATTATGTTATGTTAGTCACCATACTGTATATCCTTAGTTTTTGATGTAATGTTCCATGATTCATTATTTGTGTATAACACCCAGTGCACCATGCAATATGTGCCATCCTTAATAGCCATCACTGGCCTATCCCAGTCCCCCACCGCCACCCCCCCGCCGAAGCCCTCAGTTTGTTTCCCAGAGTCCACAGTCTCTCATGGTTCATTCCCCCTTCTGTTTACCCCCACTTCATCTTCCCTTCCTTCTCCTCCCGATCTTCCTATTTCTTATGTTCCATAAATGAGTGAAACCATATGATAATTGTCTTTCTCTGCTTGACTTATTTCACTTAGCATAATCTCCTCCAGTCCCGTCCATGTTGCTGCAAATGTTGTGTAATCGTTCTTTCTGATGGCCTGAGTAATATTCCTTTGTATATATGGACCACATCTTCTTAATCCAGTCATCTGTTGAAGGGCATCTCGGCTCCTTCCGCAATTTGGCAATTGTGGACAATGCTGCTATGAACATGCTTTTGTTCTTCAGGAGACATTTTAAAATGTCTCCTGAAGAACAAAAGCACTCTCCACTGAGAGCAGATGAGTCACACAAAAGAGATTCTAAGGCTCTTTATGACTATAGAAGCCTGAAATGTCCAGAGTGGAGAAAGGCTGATCTCAAAAAGAACTGTTGGTGCATTTCTGCTTGAATAGAGTGGGCCTCAATCTGATATGTAGAAATTCCAGAGATTTTTAAGAGAGTTTTATTAATAAATGACCATACCAGATTAGATAAAAATGGGATGATACTGCTCAAGTTTCTAAAAGACTTTTGGGACTTTCTATGGGCAAGTAACAGGCTAGGAAAGCAACTACATTGTTAAGTACAGAGCATTTTTTTTTTTTACATTAAAAAGAAAAGACGTGTGAGTGTGTGAATCCAAGAATCCGAGAGAAAAGCCAAGAATAACAGAAGAATGGGGAGACACTCTCGGGGAACGGAACTGGGCCCTCATAGAGGAATATTCCCAGTGTATAAGGTCCTTGGCAAAAGGTACCTTTCAGGACTTCAGAAGACTTATACAGCAGACTGTATATGCCTTTTGTCCTCCCCCCCCTTTTGAACTACAGAATCTCTTTTGACTATCCCATTCCTATTTCACCATGGGGTGTGGGTATGAGGAGGTCAGATAACTTGCTTTTTACTTCATAGGTTTCAAAATCAAGAATAACTATATCAAAAAATCTTCATTAAATTTGATTGTAGACTTTATGGTCTTGGATTTCGAGACTGATTCCATGATTATCCAATGAGACTTCTGAGGGTACTGGTAAGGAACAAATGTATTTTGCTTTATGAGAAAAGTGAAGCATTGGGGTGTCAGGGCACCCTGTAGCTACCGTTACAAACATGGTTCCTTTTTTACTCATGCCCTGCATATTCATGCCTGCAATGGTCTCCTCTAGCACTGAATCTTGGACTACCCACATGGCTTCTTTTAGCCAGGGGTACAATGGCAAATCTACTCGAAACGAACAGATAACTGAAAAAATCTTGCCTACTGGGGCTTGTCCTCTATTGATGCTCTTTGACCCTCTACATTGCCACCCTGTAGAGATGGCTGCACTGGCCTACTGGATGAGGAAGATATGTGACCAAGTCACTCACATGATCTCAGCGGGTGAGTCAAGCCCCGGAGGCAGCAGCCACTCAGAAGCAGAAATAGCAGCTAAGCACAGAAGCATGAGCGAAGCTAGCTCCCCAGACTGGCAGAGGACAGCTTAGTTGAGCCCAAGTGAAATTACTAACCTATGTACAGACCTTGGAGCAAAATAAGTAATTGCTGTGTTAAGCCACCAAATTGTGGGATAATGTCATCATTAAATAATTATCCCAGAGAATCTGCTGCTAGTTGTAATTCATGCTAAAAATACTGTAAGATATTAGATTCCCACACCACATTTCCTTTTTACTAATGTTTGCAGAAAGCCTACCCACAGTAGCTCCTCAAAACATATTTAGGGAAGAAAAATTAATTGTAATCAGCCTCTAATTGGTTTCGATAATGGGGTCCTGTTTTGGCTACTGAATTGTTTTCTGTGATAACTTAGAACATATTGCACCTTTAGATGGCTCCTCTATTAATTTCAACTGATTCCGTCTCTCCCCTTCCTTCCTTCAAATTCTTAGACTTTGTGGTTAAAGGGAGCTTTTAGTAAAGACTGTCAACATCCTCACAAAATAAGATCAATGTGATGATATGTAAGCAGTGCTAGTTTCCCTTAAAAAAGATTCTTAATGATGAGAATGCCCTTTATTAACAGGATTATAGAAACAGTTCATTTGCATAAGCATACTAAAAGGGAGCTAGGGAGGGCAGCTCTTCCATCTTCATGTGGGAGGAAAATCGAAAATAGCAATATGCTCAATAGGCTATGTGCATGGTCTAATCACAGGGCTGTGCATGTCACTTTATTAATTAACATATAAATGGCTGCTATTTAAAGCTCTGTCTTTGAATGAATCACTACAAGATACATCAACTAGATATTCCGATTAATGAGCCGGCATTGAATAATATTACAGAAAATGGGTATCTCTGTTAGGACACTGGAAAATTGGAGGAAATGGCAAAGTGTGGCAGATGTCCTCCTCAGACAGAGAGCTGTGTGACAGGTAGCCAGATCTACTTTGACTGGAGTAGCCTTGGGAAGTAGGAAAGGAGCCAGGACACAGCAGGGATACAGTTGTATATGTTACCTATTATGAGAGGATTTGTTTAATGCTTTTTTGTAGTTTGATGGGATTTATTTTTACAACAGGATCCTAGCCAGTGTCATTTCATTTGAAGACAGGACTGTATCTGAGAGAATGGGAAAGAAGTTATGCACGGTCCCTATTATCTTACAAGATATTTGAAACTAAGTCATTACTACCTTTTATTGAAAAACAGTTTGTTAGACGTTGTCCTATTAAATACCATAAGCCAAGTAATATATTTTCATGAAATATATATTTTTTAGAAATATAAAACACATAATATATGAAATGATATATATATTCATATAAAAAAGCCATGCTCCCAAAATTTTGGAATAATTTAATTTTTAGCCAAGAAAAATTTATTATTATTTTTCCTGGCCAACAAAAATAAATGTAATATGCAGCAACATTTTTGAACTGAAAAGTGAAGAGAAACAAAGGATGGCATGTCCCTATCTGACTAAATTTGGAACATTTAGTTAACAAATTATTTTCTCCAGTTACATTATTTTTAAAGCTATAATGAGTTTAAAAATATATATATTTTAGGGGTGCCTGGGTGGCTCAGTTGGTTAGGCAGCTCACTCTTGATTTTGGCTCAGGTCATGATCTCAGGGTCCTGGGACTAAGCTCCAGGTCTGGGTCTACACTCAGCCGGAAGTCTGCTTCAGGATTCTTTCTCTCCCTCTGCTCCTTCCCCTGCTTGCTCTCTCTCTCCAAAATAAACAAATAAATCTTAAAAAAAAATATATATATATATACACACACACATGTATATATATATTTTTTATGTAACTTTAATCATATAAATTTAATATCAGATTATATACATTGACATCTTAACAATCTTATAGAAATAATCTCTTCTAATCTATATATAATTTTATAAAGATCAATATTGTATTTCATAGCAACAGTTGCATCTAGATGTTTCCTATATATGTTAGTAGTATATACTATATACTATGGATGCAACTATTAGAGTACATTAGATTTTATTTAGTAATTCTAATTTCAAATAATATTTCCCTGCCTTCTTGAATGGGTCACTAAGCCTGGTATTAAACAATACTACTTAATTAGCTTAATAAATATTGCCAAATACAAATCTTATATTAGATAATAAAACTTTTTTCCAATAATTAAAAAAAGGATACACTGAAGACCTCTTTATAATCACATCAGTTTTTGTAAGATAATATTTTTGGAATGTATGATGTTGACATATCTGTAGTTTTAGTATACATTTTTTTCATCACGGAATCTTTTTTAAAAAGGAATAGTGAGACATTCCTTTCCTACCATCCATGTTTGATTCAGGTTTCAACAACTGCAAACATTTCATCATCATTTCTACTAGGAATGAAATCACTTCATTTTACGTTAACAAGTTATTTTTGAATGTCAGTGCCTAATTTGGCATGAGACATTGAAAGACACAGTGTTCATTTAAGCATGACTTCCAATATTTATTCCACTAGTACATGTAGGTTCAATTTTTAACTTGTTGAATGTGGAACTGGACTTGATTACACTTAACATTGCTGCTTATCTAGAAAATCTGATTCTAGGTAAATACATTTAAAAATATTATTATATATCAAGAAAGTGCTAATTTAAAAATTTTACTGATGCAAACATTTTAAATTTCACCTAGCTAATTTTCCTGTAGTTTGTATATATTATGCCTTCTTGTGTAATATTTTCAGTCCTTGCAACAATCTTTGGTTCTACGTCTGTCAAGTAATTATTTCTCCTTTCTTTTAAAAAAAATTATTTTATTTAAAGTGAATTAATAGTGTATCATTAGTTTCAGAGGTGAAGTTCAGTTATTCATCAGTTGTATATAATACCCAGTGCTCATTGTATCACGTGCCCTCCTTAATGCCCATCACCCACTTATCCCATCCTTCTACACACCTCCCCTTCAGTAACCCTCAGTTTGTTTCCTATAGTTAAGAATCTCTTATGGTTTATCTCCCTCTCTGGTTTTGTCTTATTTTATTTTTCCCTCCCTTCCCCTATGATCCTCTGCCTTGTTTCTCAAATATCACATATGAGTGAAATCATTTGATAATTGTCCTTTTCTTACTGACTTATTTCGCTTAGTGTAATAACCTCTAGTTCCATCCATATCATTACAAATGGTAAGATTTCATTTTCTTTGATGGCTGAGTAATATTCCATTGTCTATATATACCACATCTTCTTTATACATTCATCTGTCAATGGACATCTCAGCTTTTTCCATAGTTTGCCTGTTGTGGATATTGCTGCTATAAACATTGGGGTGCACGTGCCCCTTCAGAGCACTACATTTGTATCCTTTGGGTAAATATCTACTAGTGCAATTGCTGTGTCATAGAGTAGCTCTATTTTTAAATTTTTGAGGAGCCTCCATACTGTTTTCCAGAGTAGCTATACTAGCGTACATTCCCACCAACAGTGTAAGACGATTCCGCTTTCTTCACATCCTTGCCAACATTTGTCGTTTCCTGAGCTGTTAATGTCAGCCATTATGACTGGTGTGAAGCGGTATCTCATTGTGGTTTTGATCTGTATTTCTCTGATGACAAGTAATGCTGAGCATTTTTTCATATGTCTGTTGGCCATTTGTGTGTCTTCTTTGGAGAAATGTCTGTTCATGTCTTCTGCCCATTTTTTGATTGTATTATTTGTTTTTTAGGTGTTGATTTTGATAAGTTCTTTATAGATCTTGGATGCTAGCCCTTTATCTGATAAGACATTTGCAAATATCTTCTCCCATTCTTCCGGTTGTCTTTTGGTTTTGTCAACTGTTTCCTTTCCTGTGCAAAAGCCTTTTATCCTGATGAATGCTCAATAGTTGATTTTTGCTTTTGTTTCTATTAACTTTGGAGGCTTGTCTAGGAAGAAGTTGTTGTGGCCAAGGTCAAAGAGTTTGCTGCCTGTGTTCTCCTCTAGGATTTTGATAGATTCCTGTCTCACATTCAGGTCTTTCATCCATTTTGAGTTTATTTTTGTGTATGGCGTAAGAAAATGGTCCAGTTTCATTCTTCTATATGTGGCTATCCAATTTTCCCAACACCATTAGTTGAAGAGACTGTCTTTTTTCCATTGGATATTCTTTCCCACTTTGTTGAAAGATTAGTTGACCATCGAGTTGAAAGTCCATTTCTGGGTTCTTTATTCTGTTTCATTTATCTATGTGTCTGTTTTTGTGCCAGCGCCATACCGTCTTGATGACTACAACTTTGTAATAGCTTAAAATCCAGAATTATGATGCTTCCAGCTTTGTTTTTCTTTCTTGGGGTTGCTTTGGTTAATCAGGGTCTTTTGTGGTTCCATACAAATTTTAGGATTGTTACTTCCAGCTCTGTGAAAAATGCTGATGGTACTTTGATAGGGATTGCTTTGAACGTATAAATTGCTTTGGGTAGCATAGACATCTTAATATTTGTTCTTCCAATCCATGAGCATGGAACATTTTTCCACTTCTTTGTGTCTTCCTCAGTTTCTTTCATAAGTGTTCTGCAGTATTCAGAGTACAGATCCTTTACCTAGGAGCAGGTTCTTTGAAAGAAATTAATAAGATTGATAAACCCCCTGCCAGACTTACCAAAAAGAAAAGAGAAAGCACTCAAATAAATAGAATCATGAATGTAAGAGGAGAGATCACAACCAATACTGAAGAAATACAATCAATTATAAGAGAATATTGTGAGCAATTATAGGCCAACAAATTAGGCAATCTCAAAAAAAGTGATAATTTCCTAGAAACATATAAACTACCAAAACCAAAACAGGAAGAAATAGAAAACCTGAACAGACCCATAACCAGCAAAGAAATTGAATCAGTAACCAAAAATTTCCAAACAGACAAGAGTCCAGGGCCGGATGGCTTCCCAGTGGAATTGTATCAAACATTAAAGAAGAATGAATAACTATTCTTCTGAAGCTGTTCCAAAAAATACAAATGGAAGGAAAACTTCCAAACTCATTCTATGAGGCCAGCATTACCTTGATCCCAAAACCAAACAGAGACCCCACTAAAAAGGAGAACTACAGACCAAAATCCCTGATGAACACAGAACCAAAAATTCTCAAGAAACTAGCTAATAGATCCAACAGTACATTAAAAGGATTATTCACCATGACCAAGTAGGATTCATTCCTTGGCTGCAGGGGTGCTTCAATGTCCACGAACCAATCAATGTGAGAACCACATTAAGAAAAGAGAGGACAAGAACCATAGGATCTTCTTGAGAGATGCAGAAAAAGCATTTGACAAAATACAGCTTCCTCTTTTGATAAAAACTTTCTGCCATGTAGGGATAGAGGGAATATACCACAATATCATAAAAGCCACATACGAAAGACCCACAGTAAATATCATCCTCAATGGGGAAAAACTGAGAGCTTTTCCTCTAAGTTCAGGAACACAGGAGGGCTGTCCACTTTCATCATTGTTGGTCAAAATAGTACTGGAAGTCCTAGCCTCAGAAATCAAACAAAAAGAAATGAAAGGCATCCACATTGGTGAAGAAGTCAAACTTTCACTCTTTGCAGAACACATGATACTCTGTGAAGAAAACTCAAAAGTCTCCACCAAATTTGCTAGAACAGATAGAGGAATTCAGCAAAGTCACAGGATATAACATCAATTGACAAAGGTCAGTTGTATTTCTACACACTAACAATGAAGCAGCAGAAAGAGAAATCAAGAAATTGATCCCGTTTACAACTAAATCAAGAAATCAATCCTATTTACAACTGCATCCAAAACCATTAGATACCTAGGAATAAACCTAATATTAGTCTTTCTTTTAACTCTTCCTTTCCAATTCTTTTCCACTTTCTGCTTTCTCTAAGAACATGTCAAATAATTTTTACACATACTCTCAGCTCCCCAGCAAGGAGATATAATATAAGTCATTAAAACTTTTGCTAAGATGATCTGGAAAGAAAATCACAAGAACAGGCTCCTCTTAATGAGCCTAGTTATCTTACCTCTTTTATTACCTGATTTTATTAGTTGTATATTACGCTAACAGATTTAAAATTGGACATATTAGAGGAAATTTAACATGGAACTGAAGGCCTTTGGTGTGTATGTGTGCCTCTACAGGTGTACAAAATTAAGCGACAAATCCTAGGCAGAAAAATCCAAATGTAGATTACCAGTTATTTCTAAAATCGTGGAGCTTTTTTTTGAGTTTGAGAGTCTTGTACCGAAGAGTGTCACGATTTACAGTTCACCAGAGTCTCTAGCAATGCTATATAAATACTTCATGAAATATTCTATTGAGAGTATTAGCATTTTGAGATACAGCAGAAATTATTTATATGCCTTTCCTTTTGGTAAACAATTTGTGTCAGTAAATATGAAGATATGAAGGACTCATATGTTTTGTTTATAGTTGGGAAATCTTGCTTGGGAGTTTACTATAAGCTGAGGCTTTGCCTGCTGGGATTCCATTAAGCCTTCACTGCAATTGGAGCAAGTTCTTTTTCTTCTGCTTATTCTTCTTTTTTTTTTTTTAATATCTCAAGATTAGTACCATGAGGAAATGCCACATATTTTGCAATTTGAATTTTTTCTAAGGCATCTTTTACAAATCCTCAGTATTTTAAGAAGTTAACCATTTCCTATGGGACAAAATACTTTTTCCTTTTCACTCAACTTCAGAAAAGAAAGAAAACATGCTACATGAGGTTGGGGGAGGCTGAACACTATCGTTCCAGATAAATACAAACACCATACCCAGATTACTGAACTTTCAATATATCTAAAAATAAATATTTATATATAATAAACAGACATAGATGCCTCTAATTTCTCCATTGCCCTTAATCCCTTGAGCACATCATATTTCTAAATTAACACCAATTTTAAGTAATTACATTTAGTCATGACTTCAGGGAGAATAAGGTGAGGGAAGATGGTCTGTTCTGCTTAACATTTATCAAATATTTGTCCTAGTCCAAGCAACCTGTTTAGTGCCATGGACACAAAAATGAAATACCATGTACTTGCCTTTAGAGTACTTTTAAGTTAGTAGGAAAAAAAAAAGATGTGTACATCATAATGGAAAAAATTGAAAGAAATAATTGTTATGACACAAATAAAAATAATTGTTATGATAAAATAAATTGTTATGACAAAATGATACTGCAGATAATAAGGAGGAAAGATTATTTTAGAAAAAGAGAATTAGAAATTCCTTCATGAATTAAGTTAATAATGTTAAGGTCCAGAAATTTCTTTTTTTTTTTTAAAGATTTTATTTATTTATTTGACAGAGATAGAGAAAGCCAGCGAGAGAGGGAACACAAGCAGGGGGAGTGGGAGAGGAAGAGGCAGGCTCATAGCAGAGGAGCCTGATGTGGGGCTTGATCCCATAACGCCGGGATCACGCCCTGAGCCGAAGGCAGATGCTTAACCGCTGTGCCACCCAGGCGCCCCCAGAAATTTCTAACATATGCCTGACTTAAAATGTTTAGGGCAAAGATAATTCTATACATGATACCAAAGTAAACATAAATAAATTTTTTCCCTAGTTCAATAAAACCTATTGTTTTAATACATGTTCTCCTAAACTCTTTTCTTGATTCTAAAGAGACACAGGAATGATAAGACAACATGATCAACACATGCATTACATGTGTTAGTAATTTAAGTTTATATTTAAATTTATCATTACCTTTATAATTGAGAATTTATACTTGATGTTTTAAAAGTGCTAAATATGAATGTTTTTCTGTGTCATATTATTATTTATTAGTTTAGTTTCTTCTGTGTCCAGATAATATTTGGAAGCATTTTATATGCAGTTATCAAAAGCGAAAAGTATGTCTTTAAGTCTAAATATCTGAAGATACTAAAGAAAACTCCACTTCTCCATCCCTTCCTCCAGATCAGTTCAAAGATGATCATTTAATAGACACCCATATATGCAGGTATCTCTGATCCCTCAGTGTGACTATTGGCTCTCAAGAAAAATTTAAAACCTGAGAGAGTCATTGGTTGGTTTGATGTTTTTCTTTTTTTTCTTCAACTGACATGTTTAGCAGCCTTTATGTAGAGAGAACTTTTATGCTCATTATATCTAGCCAGTCTAGGGACAGGAAAAATCACCTTCTTATTTTTTTTTTTTAATAACTAACAACCAACCTTGAAACTAAAATAAAAAAAAAAAAGACAAACCAAAAACAAACAATACAAAAACCCAATTTCCAATTCTGCTATTGTTACTTGATTTTGCATAGATTAACTTTCTTGGATTAACAGATCATAGACTGAAACCGTTCATAAACTTACTTAAACACTATACTTATGGCCCTTAGAGAAAAAATCGAATCTTGATATCTTTACCTTATTAGGGAGAGTTGCAGATAAAGATATCTTATAAGTAAGGTCTCTGTGGAACATGATTCATCTCTTTTTTTTTTAATTGTTTTTATTATATTATGCTAGTCACCATACAGTACATCCCTGGTTTTTGATGTAAAGTTCGATGATTCATTAGTTGCGTATAACACCCAGTGCACCATGCAATACGTATCTCTTTTTTATGAAGGACCTAAAGACAGAATATTTGAAATTCAGACTGCTTTGATGGTTGAATCAGTGTTGTGGAAATCCTTGCACACAAGAACATTGTCAGAATCATGATATTGAAAACTACTATTGATCCCCTTGTGTGGGAATCTTGAGCAACGCACCTATAATCTTTCAGTGTCTACTGCAAGAGTTTTTAATTCTGTATGACCTACAATCTCAAGGAAACTTGGCACACCATCCATGTTTGTGCTTAGAATTTACTTATTTGTGTGCTTGTTTATGATTTGGTCTACAAGAGAAGGGTTTGAAAGACAGCATTCCAGTGGTTGGAAGGTCAAGTATTCCACTGGGAAGAATAATGGAATGTGGAATAAAGATAAGTAATCCTGTGCACATTGCCATGCTTGGGTGATGTATTTAGCAGTTGTTTTTTTTTTTTTTTTTTTTTTTTTTTTTAAAAACTATTTTGCTCCCATAACACACACACACACACACACACACACACACAACTTCTAAACCTCTGGGTATTTACATTTTTCTTGTAAGATCATAAAGGCAATAAACATGCTTACTGTGGTTTCTAGACTTGGTGCTAAAAGCTGTGATTTAAGAAACCATCAACATTTAAATAGGGAAAATTAGAACATAAAATAACTTGTTGTCACATAAATTATTTTTGTGATATACTACTGTAGCTATGTTATGCACAGGCATGTTCTCATTTAAAATTGGGTTGCATGAATATTGTTTATGCCTTGACAATATGCATGCTTTTTTTTGCTATAAAAAGATCCTAAATTCTTTTTTGCATATTCCATAAGCACATCCTACAGAGCTGTTAGTAATAAAGCACTGGCTTAAAGGTTAGAAGAGTTACCATAAATTTGTGACTGTGCTCCCACTCTGCTCCTCTGCTTTCATGGCCTTTGGCACTTAATTTTTTAGGACAAATAATGTGAAATGGCAAATGACGATCTATTCTAGACTAATTCAGGGACGCGATACGGCAATACTGACACGTTTAATGTTATTGCTATTGAATAATGGTATAGCTCACAGTTTATTAACACAGTATTTATAGTAACTTTTTCCCACCATGGTATATTTTGGTACTTCTCCCATGTAACAGAATTTGTAAGAATATCCCCAATTAAAATTCCAGGGACATCGTCGGTTCATATTTCTTTCACGGGCACTACTGGCTCAAAAACATTACAGCTAAGCCAGCCCCTACTTATACCTTTTAATCAAGAAACTAATAAGAAAAAAAGAAAGTTGTCTTACTGACAATGATTTTAGGTGTGGTGTATTGCAGGATGTTTAAACTGGGGTGGGACTATTTACAGAATGTCTCTACATGAGGTAAGAATTACAAAATAAGATGGTGTGAGGTCTTGATATCCTGAGATTATCAAAGAGTTTAGGGATAAAAGTAGAGAGGGCCTGTTGATAACAAACTTTCTATATTCTCCAGTTGGCCACGTTTCCCATATGGCTTAAATTATTCTCTGCCATTTTCTCTCTCTGCCTTTCACTCTCTCCTGAATATGTAAATTGAATGCATGGATGTGAAGTCTTAAAAATCATACAAACTTCTCACTTACAATAAACCTTTCAGCATCAAAGTTTTTCAGGCAGAGTCACAAAATTGGCCCTGTGAAACTTGAGAGATGTCTGAGTCAAAAACTTTGCTTTTTTACCATTCTTTCTTCTTCCTCTTGGGGTAAATATATTGCATGGCCAAGAAAAAAAAAAACACCAAAAACAAAAAAACTCTGCCTTTATCCTTTAAAGTTCACCATTCTCTCCACTGCTATGTAATACCCCTCAACAATGGCTCACGTGTCTCTGGTACTTTCCAGCTAATGAAGTGGCACTTGATTTGATGTACATACTACCCTGTGGTGTGCTAAAAAGTTAGCATCTCTATGTTGTACGCAGATGGGGAAGCTGAAGTTCACGTGGCTCAGGGAGTGGTAGAGCGGGAACCAGAATCTGTATCTAGTAGCTAATTCTGATGCTCTTCCGATTGTTACCATGCAGCCCCTCACACCCACCCTGTGCTCAGGCTAACCCTAGAATTGTAGAACTGGAATGGTCCCGGGGTTGCTCAGCTAGTCTCAGTACCTCTGCTTAAATACATGCTCCATTAAGGAAAATTAGAAAAATGTGCTCTCAGATGGGCCTTGCTGGTGCATTACTTGTCTAGCAAAAAAGTGTGTGTGTGTGTGTGTGTGTGTGTGTGCATCCTCGCGCACGCGCGTGCACAGTGATGAGTAGTGAGCCAAACTGTTCATGGCATAACCAGGGCAAGTAAGAGAGCACAAGATCTCTGAGTGAGCTTCAAAAGCAAGGGACTTCCCTTCTCACTGCCTGCGCTGCATTCCAGCCTGCTCATCTCCACCCCACTCACACTCCCTTGTACCTCACATTTAACACCTTACCAAGATAAAAATGAATTTGGTCTCAATTTCTGTATTACTAAACCTTGTCAGTGGTTCTGTCAGGTATATTGCTCCCTCTCATATCTCCTTTTTCATTTTCAAAGAGCTAAGACATTTTTGAAAATATAAATGAAAATATGTATGAGCAAAATACAAATTTTTGAAGATGAAAACAGATGATTTTACCATAATTAGATTCCCATCAGTAGAACTTGCGGATCGAAGGATTAGGCACAGAGCAGGGATATGGGCATTCCTTGTAGTTCAGTCATTCAATTTTTTTTGAATTATACCCCTTCAGTCTCCAACTTCCTTTTTCTGTGTTCATCTTTTATGTTTTTGAAAGATTTAGTGTAATTCTGTGGATTTGGAAAACAACATAATTGATGGGTTATTTGTATAAACAAATCCACATTAATGCAAAGTTAGAAATATGTTACAAATGAGTCTGATTTCTCAATTTGGCTTTCTCAGATGTGACTGGTAATTGGTCTTAAGAAACAACTCACTATTTCCTCTTTCAAGAGACTTATGACAGTTGAGCAGCAATCAGGAATGAATAAACCCAAGGGCGGAGAACTATCTCGCACACCCCAACAGAAAATAATTGCAACATTCATTTCTAAAATCTGTAGCAAAGCTTTGAACAGATTCTCTTAAACTCTATTACAGCATATATTGCAATATGGGTTCTATAAAGATGAAATATAACAACTCACTTTTGCTAAATTAAATGTAGACTTTAAGTTTTTGAATCAAAAACTGCCTTGATTATAAAGTCAATATGAAACTAAAAACAAACATTCAAGAATGTATCAAATATGTCCATGTATCATGCAATAGCTATACTTCAATGAAATAAAAATGCGTTGGAATTAAAATTTTAAAATCACTTTGAGAGGCAAGTTAACTTTCTAGTTTCGAATACTATACAATTTTCGTATTCGACATCAACTCTTCTTTGCGCACGTCAAATGATTCCCAAAAATAATTTTAAAAATAAATAGGAAAAGGTAAAGCAGCATTTATTTAGAAAAGTGTCCAATAACTATTGATGTTTCATATCAGATATTAAAACAGAAAAATAAAAGTGTCTGCTCTCTAAGGTTTTCAAAATATTTTATTTCAGCATCACCAACACTGTGGTTGGGAATATAGTAAAAAGTATTTATTGTTGGTGTTCAGTCTTTTCTAGAATCCTGAGAAGGTTAATAAATATAATATATTATAATTAATATAATTAATACAATTAATATAGCATGTTATTAATATGAGTTTTATAAAATATGTTGTATAATATATAATAATTATATACAATATATAATGTAATTTAATATATATGAAATACATATCTTCAACCATTGTTTTTGTCAAAGTAGGTTAATTGCCATAACAAGCAACCTCATAAATTAAGGGTCCAAACATAACAAAATTTTATTTTGTTTCCTGTTTGAAAATACTGGTGCATCAGGTTGTTTTCCTCAGCTAAAAGCAAACTAAATTCCACTTAAAACGTATTAATATTCTTCAAGAGTAAGCCCAGTTGAGTTACACATAATGTAAACATACTCATTTTATTAACATGTTTTATACTTGCTTCTTTTGAAAATGAACCCTAGCATCACTGTACTGAGAATGAGATGAAACCTTGATGAGAAGATTCTCATTACACAGGATCTCTGCAGTAGATGCAAATGCTTTTTAATAACAGCTATGTATGACCCCACTTACCAACTACAGCTCTTATCTTGTCTCTCTGCATTTCTGCCTTAATAGAAAGGGGATGGCAATCTCCACTCATTTTGCTACACTAGAAAAACTTGAAAATTGAAATCTCTATAAAATTGTACAATTGGATGTTGGGATAGATAAAATGTGTAGAGGACAGATGTTGGAACTTGGATAATGTCTTGATATTCTACTAGAAAAATGCCTACTGTATCTCTTTTTTAAAAAAAGACTTTAGGGTGCCTGGGTGGTGCAGTTGGTTAACCATTCAACTCTTGGTTTGGGCTCAAGTAGTGATCTCAGGGTCATGAGATGGAGCCCTGCATTGGCTCCATGCTGAGTGTGGAGTCTGCTAAAGTTTCTCTCTCTTCCCCTCTCTCAATCCCTCCCCCCACACACTCCCTCTTTCTTTCATGAATAAATAAATCTTTAAAAAATTAATTAATTAAGAAAAAGACTTTACTTTTCAAGGGCAGTTTTAGGTTTATAATAAAGTTGAGAGGAGGGTACAGAAATATTTCATATACCCCCCGCTCCCACATATGAATAGTCTTCTCTATCGTCAACATCATCAGCACAATGGTACATTGTTTACCTACATTGACACATCATAATCACCTGAAATCCATAGTTTACTTAAGGGTTTACTCTTGGTGTTGTATATTCAATGGGTTTGGACAAATGCATAATGACCTATATCCATTTTTATGATACCTCCAGAGTATTTTCACTGCCCTAAAATCCTCTGTGAAACGTCTATTCATCTCCCACCACTGATCCCCACATCTGGCAATCACTGAGGTTTTGTCTCCATTGTTTTGCCTTTCCAGAGTGTCATATAGTTGGAATCATACAGTATATGGCCTTCTCAGATTGGTTTCTTTCACTTAGTAATTTGTGTTTGTTTCCTCCATGTCTTCTTGGCTTGATGGCTCATTTCTTTCAGTTGCTGGATAATATTCCATTATTTAGGTGTACCACAGTTTATCTACCAATTCTACTGCAGGACATCTTGGTTGCTTCCAAGTTTTGGCAGTATGAATAAAAATACTGTAAACATCCATGTACAGATTTTTAAATGGGCATGAAATTTCAACTCCTTTGGATAAATACCAAGGAGTGTGATCGTTAGATTGTAGGTTCCAGTAGGTTTAGTTTTATAAGAAACCACCAAACTGTTTTCCAAAGTGTCTGTACCAGTTTGCATTTCTACCAAAATGTATGAGAGTTCCTCATTCTCCATGTCGTCAGCAGCAATTGGTGTTTTTAGTGTTCTGGATTTTGGCTATTTTAACAAAGTTTATATCTCACTGTTGTTTTAATTTTCATTTTCTTGATGAAATAATATGTGCAGCATTTTTTCATATACTTATTAGCCACTTGTCTATCTTTGATGGGGTGTCTGTTAATGTTTTTGACCCATTATGTAGGAAAAACTGATGGACTGGCTATAAATTGAAACTCTAGCATCCTTTTTCTTGGGTTAAGTAATTTGTTAGAATGGCTCACAGAACTCAGGGAAAACTCTACTTATGTTTGTTGGTTTATTATGTAATAAAGGATTTGATAAAGTACACAGAGAACATCCAGATAGAAGATATACATGTTCATGTGAATTTCCACAAAATAACTTGGGATTTATTTGATATTGCATTGAATCTGTCAATCAAGTTGGGAAGAACTGATGTCTTGACAATATTAAATCTCCTTATCCATGAACATGGAATATCTCATTTATTTAGTTATTATTTGATTTCATTCATCAAAATTTTACAGTTTTACTTATACCAATGTATGTTTTTAAAACTAAAATTTATTTGACTGTCAAATAATACATTTTGTTATGCTAATACAAATAAAAGCATGACTTTTGAATTGTTCATTTACATGCAATTTTTATTCTAAAAGCTTGTAATTTAACCTTATAGGGTAGCATTTAAAAGATAATTCAGAAGTAGTCATAGTCCTTTTAATCAGACTCATCTGCCTGCCTCAAAATGTCAAAGGACTGTTAAGAGAAACATGGTGTGGTGGTGGTGGTAGCAGTAGACGTAGAATAATCTTTAGATTATTTATAAGTTACAAATGCAGTAGTTTTAAAGTAATGGCACAACATTTTAAAATGGCTATCGATATAAGACCTTTAAGCTGCTCAGACACTAAAACAATTACCAAAAGACCAACATTTCTAGGGTGACATTCTTTCAAATATAAGATGATACTCAGTTTGATAGCCAAAATGTATTTTTAACACAATAAACAAACTAGGTATTTATAGTACTATTGTTGCTCTTTATCAAAACATTTTCACAAAGAATGTCACAAAGTGAAATGCAGATTTAATCCACATGGCTCATATTAATAATCACAGTTCATAAAACATCCTCTCAAACATTTCCTAATGAATAATCTTCATAAACTTTTTAAATTGTTGCATGAAAAGGTTTGGATACTGTTATTTATCTGAGCCTGAACATTTTAAGTTTCTGTTACCAAATGGTTTAATTACTGTAAATGTGATTGGCAGTTTCCATTGCTAGTATAGTTTACTTACATGATTTTTATATGATGGAAGAAAAGAGACCCTTGAAAAAATGAAAATTCTTATTTTAAGTGACTTTTTAAAAATTAATAGTGCTTTATGTCTGCACAATGTTCTCCTCTTCACCACCAACAAATTGATCAGAATGACCAACTTAATTGAGGCCATCTTACTACACAAGATATTTTTATTCATAATTCTATTATTATTATTTAAGAAACAATATGTAGGAATATCTGTTTAATGTATGTAGACACTTTTATTTTTTATTTATTTATTTTTTATTTTTTTTAAAGATTTTATTTATTTATTTGACAGAGATAGAGACAGCCAGTGAGAGGAGGAACACAAGCAGGGGGAGTGGGAGAGGAAGAAGCAGGCTCATAGTGGAGGAGCCTGATGTGGGGCTCGATCCCACAACGCCGAGATCACGCCCTGAGCCGAAGGCAGACGCTTAACCGCTGTGCCACCCAGGCGCCCCATTAGAAATAAAATGATACACAGGATGATGGTAATAATGGTTTTATTTAATTGCTTCATTACTTTGTTTTGCTCATTTTATAGTAATTTATTTCTAATATGGAGGAACAATGGAAGCACCAGAGGGTAAGAGACTGACCTTTATCAGATAACAATCATGGTCAAGACTAGTGCACACATTACTCTTATTTTTTTAAAGATTTTATTTATTTGAGAGAGAGAGAGAGAGAGAGCATGCCAGAGAGCACAAGCAAAGGGAGGGTCTGGGGGGCGAGGGAGAGAGAGAGAGGGAGAGAGAGAGAGAGAGAGAGAGAGAGAGAGAGAGAGAGAAAAGCAGATTCCCTGCTGAGTGTGGAGCTTGACTCTGGGCTCAATCACATACCCTGAGATCATGACCTGAGCCAAAACCAAGGGTTGGACACGTAACCAACTAAGCCCCCAGGTGACCCACAAACATTACTCTGTTAATTTTAGTTTTTACTATAGGCTTTCATCAACTTCATAATCACCATCTTCACACGTTGAATTATCAGGAATTTTTTTTTTGGTATTATTTTTATTTTTTTCAGAATTTTCTTTTTGAAATTCTAGTTAGTTAATATGCAGTGTAATATTAGTTTCTGTTGTACAATATTGTGATTCAACACTTCCATACAGCAGCCGGTGCTCATCACAATGCATGCCTTAATCCTCTCACCTTTTTAATCCATTCCCCGACCTACCTCCCTGCTAATAAGCATCAGTTTGTTTTCTATATTTAAAAGTCTGTTTCTTGGTTTGCCTCTCTCTCTCTCTCTCTTTTTTTTCCCTTTGCTCATTTTTTTTTGTTTCTTAAATTCCACATGAGTGAAATCATGTGGTATTTGTCTTTCTTTGACTGGCTTATTTCACTTAGCATAATACTCTCTGGCTCCATCCATGTCATTGAAAATAGCAAGATTTCATTCTTTTTTTATGGTTGAGTAATAGTCTATCATATATATAGTCTTTGGCAAAACAAGAAAGAATATCCAATTAGAAAAAGTCTTTTTAACAAATGGTGTTGGGAAAACTGGGCAGCCACATGCAAAAGAATGAAACTGGACCACTTTCTTACACCATACATAAAAATAAATTCAAAATGGATAAAAGACCTAAATATGAGACTTGAAACCATAAAAATCCTAGGAGAGGCAGTAACCTCTTTGACATCAGCCATAGCCCCTTCTATCTAGATATGTTTTATTTTTTTGACTCCTGTTTTACTTTGGGCTACACATCTAAAATATTTAGGATATATTATAAATTAGTATGTCTTAAAATTTCATTCTGTATAATTAAAGGCCTAGGTTTATAAATAAGATCAAGTTTTGGCTACACAGGTGTCTTTTGACTCCTTCAAAATCAGGACTGACTTTCCTACTTGAAGCCTTCAACATCTTTCACACAAATTGTCACTATGACTTTCTCACTGGTCTCCTTGCCTTCATTATTCTAATGAAGACACTTAGTCTGAAATATCATTTTAAAATGTCTGATTATCTAATTATGTCACTCCTCTGAACAATATCTTATTTGCTTATTTCTTCCAGGATCTGACTCTTTCCCGCTTCTGATTTTCCAAATCCCATTGCATGCATCTACTAACTTCACTTACTTTATTTCTGACATATTAAACCCGTGGCAGTCCCGTAACATGTTGAGATGTTCCACATCTACATTTGCTGATCCCTGGGGCTGGAGAACTTCATCTACTTGGTGATCTCCTGATTACTTCATGAAGCTCAGTTGAATGATCTCCTCCACAGGTAAGCTGTACCAACTTTGAGCCATATTTGCAAACATATACCTCGACATGTAACATTACTATGATATATTACAATTATCCCCACGTGCTGAATTTTCTTAAGGATCCACTAGTCTGAATTTTCTTGAGGACAGGTAGAGTATTTATTTTTGTTTCATAAGACCATAATCATGCAACTTGACACACAGTAGGTACTTTATAAACATTTGGTAAACAAATGAATATTGCTAGAACACCATTAAAGTCTTTAGGTCGGAATATGTTATACTCTTAAGTGAGGCCCGGCTTTTTTCACAACAGTCACATTATAAGAATAAGTCACACTTTCGGGCACCTGGGTAGCACAGTCGTTAAGCGTCTGCCTTCGGCTCAGGGCATGATCCCGGTATTCCGGGATCGAGTCCCACATCGGACTCCTCCACTCCTCTGCTGTGTTCCCTCTCTCGCTGGCTGTCTCTCTGTCACATAAATAAATAAAATCTTTAAAAAAAAGAAAGAATAAGTCACACTTTGAAACTAATAACTTACTTAAATTAAAACTTTTTTAAAATTAATATTGATATTGATTCAGAGAGGGCAAATAAAAGATTCCAGAACAGTTCTTAATGAATATTCATAGAAGAGCTCTGGTTTCAAAACACAAAAATGGATAAGAAATAACAATAAAACCTCCGTATACTACAATTTGATTATATACACTTTGTATTATTCAAGTAATGTTTATGATTTTGGGCTTCTGTTCAAATTTAATTTCATGTTTTCTGGCAAAAATATTCATCTATAATAACAGCTGTGCTCTTCAAATGTAAGTACTATTTGTTTGTATATTGAACCTGGCATTATATCTGTGTGAAGAAGAGGATTTGGAAAACAGATTTGAATTAGTCTATTTAAATAAGCTGTGATATGTTTTGTAGGTGTGGCTTACAGAGTGGAAGGGTTTACTTATCTATAAGGTCAGACGGGCACGAAGGCAGTTTTGTTATTGGGTAGACTGAATTCCATATCTGATGTAGTTTTAGGATAATAACCTAAGTGTTAAATTATAAATATGTTTCACAGAAATTTTAATGTCTATGGTTTAATTAACATCTTCAATATTTATTTCAGTGTTTTTAGCACCAACCATGTTAGAGAACAAGGTAAGCCGTCTTTCAGATTTCCTGGATGGAGCTTTTGCTCTGGCAGTTCCTGTTCCTTAAGAGGACTGAGAACTGTATACTCATTATGAGAGTTTTTATCACAAATATTTTGAGAACACATGTGTAAGAGTAAAGTTAGAAGGGCTTCTTTAATGTGTTTTATTCTCTTTTATTCTCTCTGTGTGTCTCTTATAAATGTTCCTATTTTCTTTTGAATCACTAAAACACCGTGAGTTTTTAAAGTTATGCTTTCCTATGTCCACAGATTAAGAGAGGCAAGTGTGAAGCTAATAACGTGAACAGATTTATTAGGAAAGGTAATATTTTTTTTTTTTTAAGATTTTATTTATTTATTTGACAGAGAGAGAGACAGCCAGCGAGAGAGGGAACACAAGCAGGGGGAGTGGGAGAGGAAGAAGCAGGCTCCCAGCGGAGGAGCCTGACGTGGGGCTCGATCCCACAACGCCGGGACCACGCCCTGAGCCGAAGGCAGACGCTCAACCGCTGTGCCACCCAGGCGCCCCTAGGAAAGGTAATATTATTCTGCTATTACCCATTGTGTGTGTCCTTCTTTAAGATCTGACAACAGAAATATCTGAATGTTGAACTGAAAAGTCATCTGTAAACATTTAAAATCATGCAGAAGCACAAAATAATCACTGAGAAAAAAAAAGTTTTACAGATACCCCAAAGAAATCAACTGTTGACTTTATATGTAAAAAAGAGCACTTCATGTGCCATCATACTACAGACAAGATTGCTTTTTATATACTCAGTGGGTCTGCTCTCTTCCTGAAAATGAAACAAATGATAAATGCACTTCCTCCAAAACAAGGCAGGACCAAGCACACTGTACTTTGGCCTTACGTTTACTCCCCTGAGGAGCACCTGACCCTAACAGCAGGAGCTTGGCAGTTTCCTGGGATGCGGGGCCAGTGTGTTCTGCACTCATGCTGGAAATCATTTAGTGGAGCTCATGTGGCAAATGATGCATGAAAATAGGAGGGAAAACATCTCCCATACTGTAAGCCTTCCGTTCTCTTAAGCCATGTGCATTAAAAGAGGAAGAGATATCTGTATAGTGTTGCTTCCCTTCAGTCTTATGTCAGAGCATTAGGTTGAGTTTCAGAAGAGAGAGCTGCATTGTATCTGTTAGGATGAGAAAATCTATTTAAAACGATGTTCAAATAAACTGGAAAAGAACAAAGACATAGAAGGAAGCTAGATAAAAGAGCTCGTCTGATCATCAGGTAGAGGTTATCTTGCAGAGAAAATGAGACCTGATTCTTGTTTGGTTTTGTGTTCTCCATGGATCCTTAAAAGAACTCTTTGCTCTTGACACCAGATGTCTAATGCCCAGCTTGACATGAATTACTTTAGTACTTTCTTACTGTTTAGAATTTACAAACATTAACATCTTTTTTTATTGAAAAATGCTCTTTTTTTTTTAAAGAACTACTAATTACAATTGCTTAAGAGCTCATACTACAGGGGCGCCTGGGTGGCACAGCGGTTAAGCGTCTGCCTTTCGGCTCAGGGCGTGATCCCGGTGTTATGGGATCGAGCCCCACATCAGGCTCCTCCGCTATGAGCCTGCTTCTTCCTCTCCCACTCCCCCTGCTTGTGTTCCCTCTCTTGCTAGCTGTCTCTATCTCTGTCGAATAAATAAATAAAATCTTTAAAAAAAGAGCTCATATTATAGTTGAGAAGATGAATTAGTTCTTTTTGGAAAAGAACAGGGTGTACATATGTGTTCCATCCTAAGACTGAGTAGGCTATGCAAATATTAGAATTTAAGAAATTTATTAACTACCATTTTCTTTTTGAGATTTTACATTACTCTTTTTATTTAAAAATATTTTGAAAGTCATTAAATTAAGCAAGCACAGTCAACATGGTCTTTTAATGCTTATTTTCAAAGCATTCATATTATTAAAAACCAGACATAAATGTCTAAATGATATATCTACATAAAATATGTCATACAATTTAATAAAAATTTTTCAAAGGGGTGGAGTAAAGAAAGTCCACAGAGCCGCATCCTACACAGGCTAGGTTAATGAAAATGAGGCCCTATTTTCAAAAAAATATGAGGACATGAGAACATTGGTAGTTTTGGTAGGGGAAGAGAGATTGAACGAATTAAAGAATTTTAGGAGATTTCATAGAAGTAACAATGATCCATTAAGGTCTTAGCAAGTGGTCAATGCTGGTAATCTGCACTCCATGGAAACTAGCAGTAGCTGCTGCAGCAGCAGTAGGCAGGAGCTATGAGCCGTACTCATTGCATGCTTCCTATTTGCCAAGCCCTCTGTTAAATACTTTTTATGAGTCATCACACCAATATGCGGTGGTTGGACTCCCATGTCGAGGCTTACTGACCCAAGAGCACATGTGCTAATCCCTAATGTGCCCCCTAGAGATTCAGTAAAATATAAATCTTGGATCTCCTTGTGGTGAAGACAAGCCCAAAATACACAACAGTAAATGATTAGGTACAGGTCTTTGTATGACAGACTATGTAGCAGGATAAAGGGAAGGAGGAAGTCAACGAACACTAGACTGATTAAGAAAAGCGTTTTGGTGACCACTGAAAATGGGTAGCATCTACTTGTTGGTGTTAAAGATGGTGGGGATGATGGAAAAAGAGAATTCCAATTAAGAAGAATACATGAAACAAGGCACAGAACATAATGTACCCATGAGACTGCATTGGATTAAAGAGTACTGGCAGAATTCAACTCAATTCAAAATTGCTTGAGGCCCTCCTCCCCACTCCTTCTATAGCACAAGCCGACAAGATACTTTGGCAGAAATCACTATGTTGTGAAATAAATTGCGGGTGGAAACAAACTGAGGAGAGTAAGCTATTTGGAGCTTATTCTTGAAAATGACTCATTCAACTCTGTATGATTTTGTTTTCTCAGTCTAAAATGATTAGCTACATGACTTGGATAGCTAAGCACATCCAAAGAATAAAAATGTGTTTGTATCTGGGAAATAATGGCAAAATGAAATAGGCAATGGGACAAAGATGTGGCATTTTCAGGAAGAATTTTGCTCTGATGCAAAACATCTTTCTTGGAGTGACCACTCCCAGTCGGGCATGATATACTGTCCCCTTCACTTGCTTCTTCAGAGGTGAAGAGGGAAATATTAGACAATGTAATGGAAAAAGAGACCAATCAGTGAAGAATAGTTCAATGCAGGGCAAGATTAAAATTTCATGTTCATCTGTGAGACTTTAAATAACTCACTATCTTACCATAGAAATCCTAAAAATAGAGCCATCTCTACTTTTTTTTTAATTTCATTTTTAAAAAGTTATTTTAAGTCAGTGAAGTCAGAATAGAAAAAAAAATATTACCTAGGTGATTTCAGATTAAATAACATGTCCTAGAGCAATGGCGTGTATGTTTGATTAAAAAATAGTGTGGGTGAGGGCAACCTTTAATTTTTTCCAAGAAAGAATAAATAATAAAAGAAAAAACACTGCCACTCTTCCTTCCCGCGTTTTTTTTTAGCATAATGGATATTAAAAGGTAAAGTACATGATCTTACAATAAAGGGTTGTGACTTAAGTTGCATGAGTCAAGTTGCGTAAACTTGCTACATTTTTCTTATTTTTATTATTTCCTGGTGAAAAGCAAAGTATTACAATGACTGACATTGGTCTGTGGATTGGACTGGGAACACCTGATCTCAGCCAACGGTTTGAAACCATTTTACAATCTTAGTAGTTGCGAGAAAGAATATTCTATTTTAACTAGGACACAATATGAAAATAGCCTTATTTTTTTCCTCTGTGGACTTCAAACTCATTTTCTCTAAATTCCTCTTCCTTATTCTTTGTCAAAATCTGAAATATATTCCCTAAATTTTCTATTCATTTTCAAGGATTAAAGCAGTTTCACTTCAGTTATTTAAAAGTCCTAACAAAATTTTTTAAAGATTTATTTATTATTTGAGAGAGAGAGAGTGAGTGATCAGAGGGAGGGGTAGACAGAGAGAGAGAGAGAGATAGAATCTCAAGCCAACTTCTTGCTGATCACAGATCCCAATACCTGGTACAACCTCATTACTCTGAAATCATGATCTGAGCCAAAATCAAGAGTTGGATGCTTAACTAATGAGCCACCCGGGTGCCCCTAAAAGTCCTAATAAAATTTGAATCAAAACTTTAACCTCACCTCCAATTCAAATTTAATACCCGTTGTAACTCAGGCCATCCCTAGGATTCTCAGATCAACAATAGGAAAGAGGGCATGGTCTATTTTTTTTTCTCTCCTTATAATACTATACTTACTTGTCCACTCCTTCTGCTATTTCTGGCTTCTATGGGATCTGGGGCAAGAGACAGAGTAAGGGTGAATTAGAAAAGTCAAATTCCTCTTTGCTTGGTGCTGATGTAATCTGGCACTATATGGTGCATGACCAAATTCTGGCTATCTCTTGCATAAAGCTCTTTTGTATAATTTTGAGACCTTTCCTTTGGGGACTGCTGCACTGAACTATTGCCTGATGTTCATAATACTTTATTCAAATAACTTCTTATATATTCTCCCAAACTCCTGCCTATACTATACCTCCAGCCTTTCTAGTAGAATACCTGGGACTGGAAGGCAGATACCCTGGGTCAAATCTTTATAAGATAAACATACATATCATAAAGCAGGGGCCCCTTGGAATTCAGGCATTGTTGCTCTAAAAAATCCTGGAAGCACAGGTCACATTCATCGCTCTCCTATTTCCTTGTCCTGTTCCATAAGCATTTACAACCAACTGTTCTACTTGAGAATTCAAGAGAGTCAAGCCCAAATCTTCACGCCCTACCCAACTCTAGAGGACAATATCACATTTACAAACTATTCTTCCATTGTGCTTAGTGTGTGCCACAACAGGGTCAGATATGTTTTGACAGACTAGCTAATGTCCATCCAGGAAGAAAATCCTGGTCTCTACTCTGGAAACCAACCCAATGCCACCACCTCCATCACAGTCTCATCAAGGAATTCCCTTGATGCTCACTTGGCTTGAAGTGGGTGAGGGAGTATGCCCCAGTCTTCTTTCTCTATTCCCACTAATTGCTATAAAAAATTATTTTTTTCTCTTTAATGAATCTCTGGCCTTCTTCTTTTTTTTTTTTTTTTTTTAGCCTGCATAGTGGTAGCTGCACTATTTTGGATACCTCTTAGCAAACCTTGAAGTGTGTGGCCTAGAAATGTGGAAATTCATTGTCCATGGTGCTAAGAAATGCTGCTTCAGACAAAAATCTCTGAGACAATCAAAAATGTCCTATCCAAGCTTCACAAGATTTATTAATATTTTTGCCAAGTCATATGTTTCAATATTGTGAAAAAACACTGATCTAGACAAACCAGAGTCGTAGATCCTAGAGATTTCTTTTTTAAGTGAAGGTTAATTGTAAAGCCTTTATTACTTAAAGAAATAACAGTGAATGACCCAAACTCTGCTTGACTTCAGAATGGGCATACATAGGAACAATATGCTTCTGTCTTCTACTTGGAAACCTTAATCTACAAAACCAGAGCTGTGTGACAATGTTTCCAAGCACAATAGTATCTTAAATATCTTAAAATTATACTTTTATTGCAACAAAGGTGTGCATTTTGCTTAGAACCTAAAATTAGATTGCTGAATTATTTGATGGCAGATAGGAAAAAAAACAAACAAACGACATCTAGCTTTATGTTTTTTTTTCTATTAAGATAATATTAATTTATCTAAAATTTTAAGTAGTTCAGAGAACTTTCCTCATTTTGTTTTCACTAGGTTGATGCAAAACTTGTAGGAAACAAGGATAAGTTCCCATTTTTTAGTTGTGGGATTATAAATATTGGGTGAGGATTTTGTCTTCCTAACTCTTAGTATCCTTCTTTTTCCTATGCTACTTAAACTGAAAAAAATAAATGATTCCATAGCTAGTCACCAAATTATATGGACCATTGTCTTACTCTAGAAAAGTGCTTGATTTATGGTGAAAACTGCATACATATTCGTGGGATAAATCAGCTTTCCTTCACCCCAAACTTAATGAGATAGGAAAATACCAAAACCCAAGGTGGGGATATTACTTGGTTCTTACTATAAAAATGTTTGTGATGACAAAATGAGACATTAAAACATGGAAAAAATAAATGCAAGCCACTGTGTTTCAACAATGGCTGTTAGTACCTTATTTTACTCATTACTCTATCTTTAGATAACAGATTTCACCTATATCCCCTTTTATGCAATTCAGAAAACTAGCCAAAATCAGTATAGAAATGCTCTTAATATATAGTAAAAGGCAAAAAAGAAAACCGATAGAATGTAGCAATGCTTATCTGAAAGACATTTCTGTGTTATCTGGGGAAAAACGTGCTATTCAATGTATATCTGAGTGCAGTAATTCGGTATCATCCAATATTACATATTTGTTTATCTCTCATCTCTATCTAAAATATATTTATTTATAATAAATGATATACTAAAAATGAAGGTGTTAAAAATATATAGACCTAGCAAACTGAGGCTATGAAAAAAGGAGAAGGAATATAACATACAAACCATAAAAGGGTAATGTTACCAGTCTGACTTATATTACCCTAGGGTCTCACCATTCCTCTTAGGAGAATCTTCCTTAAAGGGAACTTCTGTCTTATCAGGGTGAAAGAACACACAAGCTCTTCTAGATAGATTATAGTTTCCTTTGCCTCATCTAAGTAACATCGTGTGATGTCCTGTTAAAGACTATCATAAAATATGTTTATGTCAAGTATAGTGTATATTTATGTGTTACTTCTTATAATGTTCACTATTAATATCTATGCCACTGTATTAAAATACAATTGGAATTCACACCCAACTTTCCTTTATAATTATGCTCGTTGGGCAAATGTTTCAACAAGTTTGCTATATGTTCATATGAACTTGTAAAAAAGGAACAGTGATTACGTAACCACTATGCTGCCTTAATACTTTTATCACTTGGGCATACGTGTTCAGCACCTCTGGTTGCAAGATAAAGAAACCGGTTCATATGACTGATAGCTTCTTAAAGGATATGTGGTTTAGATCACACGGTTTAGTTCTTTGGTCTGTTTTAATGCTTGTTCCTTCCAGTGTCTTGCTTTCAAAGACTTTGATATGGAGTCTCTTGCATTGTTGCTGTGGCTTCTGTAACTGGGCCTCATGATCTTTAGAATAACAAGCTGGTTTGGATGAAGTAAAGGAGGGATTTCACTCTGGGTCTATGCCAAAGCCTCTGTTCTACCATTAAGATGATTCTTTCAGGTCTGCATAGCTTTAGCTCACGATATCGCTCTGATATCTCTGATACCTTTCAATTTTAGCTTTCTTATGACCTTATGTTTTTAGTGCTTCTTTTTCAGATTCCTCTAAAATAATTTGGACCAGACAAATTAATTTTGATCCTTTTTTTACACTGACCACCCTCTCACTTGTTGAACAGCTTAGGCTTCCCCTGACTAGGGATCCTTGCCTCATCCCCTCAGTAGAGGGAGCTGAGATAATGTTATGTGCTCTACTCCTCACAGACGATGAGGATATTTTAAAGATGTTTGGGTGGAAGATTTCAATTTGGCCCTTGATGCTAAGGCCAAAGCCTTTTTAAAAAACTTAAATTTTTTTTATTCTTTTATTTTTCCCCCTTTGAATCTTTTCTGTCCTTCCTAGAGATACTCCCACACAACTACCTTCCTTACTGCCCATAACTGTTTATCTGTCCAATTCTATTTCTCCTATCTTCCATTCAGTCAAGTGCCATCCCTTATCTTAGAAATTTGTTTATATTTAGCCAATCCAAAAGCCAACAAAAGAAAAATGGTCCATAATCCTTTTCTTCTACGATGAACTTGAGATTTTGGTGGGTGTAGATCTTAAACTGGGACTTGAGGAGACAGACACATAGAGCTAATTGTTTGACTGCATGAAACATCTCTAACAAGGAATGAGACCAACTACTTAAAAGAACAATTTGCATATGAGTTAATTTATTAGGTAAACTAGAAATTGAGAGAAAATTTCTAACCTCTATTAGTTATCCGGAAAACCGGTAATATATGGGGATGGTTACTGACTAAAGGAGTGAAATGATTTAGATAAGGTAACTTATTACAAGATCAGACAGATAAAGATCTACAAATAAAGTCAACTCGACATGCACAGATGTGGAAAGTGAACAGAACTTCATGTTTACCATACAGCACTCTGAGGAAATCCATGAATTATGAGTCACTTACCAGTAGTATATTTTAGTCAGAGAACTGAACAAAGTATAGGAATGGAATGGATTTATACAAATTATATAAATAATATAATCTCTGTGCTTGTAATTCCATTTGAGATCCTGTTGTTTAGGGCTATTATAACTTTAAATGATAACATACCAATATAAATTCTATTTTGAGATTGGAATTTGGGGCTTATGTAACTCTACAGCTCATAGTGAGGGATGTGGCTAGCTTTAGTCAGTCTAGATTCAGGATCTCAAATGACAGTGTCAGAACACAATTTCTTTCCATTTTGTAGCTCTGCTTTTCTTTTTATCTCCTTCTTTTCCAGTTAGCTCACCCCTCAAAAAGTCCGATATAGTCATCAAAAGTTTTAACATTATACTGTCTAATAATCCTACAGAAATTATGTGCCTTATTTTGAATAATGTCAGCAAAATTACTGAGTTAATTCCCTGAACTGCCTTGGATCATATGTCCATCCCTGAAATAATTGTGTCAGCCCATAGAGTGGAAGGTACTGACCGGCCAGGCCTGCATTCTGTGCAGTAGAGAAGAAGCTAAGCTTTGGAGAGTGACACTGTCCCTGCCAAAACGACACGAAATGAGGATAGGAGAGGGATGGTTTCCTCTCCCCTCAAATACATAATTCTTATTATGAACAAATGAAAATGTGGGCAATCCAGAGCCGTTAATGACCAATTCAGAAATTAATGCATCTAATCCATCACTTGAGATTAAGTGATAAAAGCCAGATGAGAGATTTGATCAAGGTGGCTCTCTAGAATTAGTGATAGATCCCAGCTGTTCTGGTCTCTAGTCAGGTGTCAATTCCTTTTGTCTCCTGTAAAGCACTGTTTATGATAATACTGGGATCGGGGGGTTGGATCTTAGACATATTCTGTGATTGTTCTTTTTTAAAATGCATAGTATTGTACCTCTGGTCAAACTTAAGACTTGTGCAAATTTAAACACATTAAAATAATAGAGAAAATGGGTGATAGAACTATAGTATACAAAAATCAGAATGTACTCAATAATGTACTTGATCCCACTGTTCCCGTTTGGGCATCCTGCAACTGTCTGGTTCCCAAGTGATGCTAGAGCTTTAACATTTAGTGGCTACAGTTGATTTCTCCCCAGGACACTACCTTTGGCTCTCTAGAATGTCCCAGATAGCTGATAAGCTCTATTCATGGACAATATCTATAAGAAATAAAGTTGAATATGTTACCATCTTATTTTATTTCATATTTATATTTTCTAGGGCATTCAAGATTTTATTGGTCATATTGCATTTCTTTTTTTTTTGACGTTACTATAAAAAATGAAACATGCTAAACAGTATATAAATGGCTATCATAAACATATAATAGTTAGCAGATTGTCTAGTTTCATAATTATCTGGTGGAAAAAAACCTGATGAGATCATGGATTTCACGGGTCATCACAGCGGTCAGTCAATATTTCTTACTGTTTATGGTAGCTGAAATTACATGAAGAAAACTGAAGCTATCACATAGAAATTAAAATCACATTGCAATTAGGTATTGCAATACCTCTCTGCTGGGGGAAATGAAATACAAAGTTTAACAGCTTCTGAATCTTTGCATTTCTTACACATTTTCTTAGTAACAAGAGAGCGTAATGTTCTATTTAATTCAGAAACTCTTTTGTTCAGAGAGAGAGATAGTGATTGATGACACATTATGCTGGCCCTTCTTCCTTCAAACCATCACTATTTCTATGGCTCTGAACTTGTGAAACAGAGATGATTCTATTGTCTTCATTCTTCTTTCCTACACTTTTGGATTTAGTTGTGTGTAGACACAAGTTGTTGAGAGATTCTAACTGATTGCTTATTCAGCAAACTCTCTAGAGTTCCTGAATTCTCATTGTTATCTGTCAATCTATATGCAGGCTCAATTTACTGCCTTTCAGAGTAAACACTACCAGTAAATTCCTGAAAAAACAAAACAAACAAACAAAAAAACAGACAAAAAGAACAACAAAACACAAACAAACAAACAAAACCCTTGCATTTGCACAGCAGGTAGCATGGGACAGAACCATGGGCCAGCATCCATACTTTAAACGATATGTATGTTCCTGAGTTTTACATGAATTTATTGTAATGTTGAACTCCCCTATGCTAAATCTATCAGGTGTTAGGAAAGGAAAGTCTGTTTTTCAGGGCTATATATTCATATTAAACATTTGCTTTTATTATATCTCCCCTGACCCTGATGTTTACAGGCTGAGCTCTGCCCAAGCCTGCCTGGTCAAGAGATGCTAAGTACAGATTAAGAGTCCCAAGAACTTCGATGCTGAACATTTAGTGAAGAACACAGTAGGAAATCATTGAAAGTGTATGTACTTTCCATTGTCAAGTCTGATGATGTGGAGTGCTGCCCAGAATAAGTGGAATCTAGCACTCCTCCTTTGCCCTGACAATTGCCAAAGTAAAAATAAATTTTACCTGCTAGAAGCTGCTTATATCCTCATGGCCCAAGGCCATGCATTATTTAGGCTTTATAATGACAATACAAATTTTATAGTTAAGTGCCTATGTATTGCAAGGCAGAATAAGCTAGTAGCATATGACTTTAGTGCACACACAATGCATTTTATCATATGAATTCCTCAAAAAAAAATGGGATTGAGAAATGAGCTTTTGACAGTGTATCTTCCAGTAATTTAAGCCACTTGATGCAGTGCTTCTTGTTGCTGGTAATTACTCTTACCTCTTGCCACAAGAAATCTCTAAATTTTCTGAGGGTAGCGTGGTCAAGTGCTTCTACGTAAAAAAAGGCAAGGAGAGAGAGACTAACAGACAGAGGACTNCGTTACCTTGGAATTAACTTAACCAGAGACGTAAAGGACCTATATCCTAGAAACTATAGATCACTTTTGAAAGATATTGAGGAAGACATAAAAAGATGGAAAAATATTCCATGCTCATGGATTGGAAGAATTAACATAGTTAAAATGTCCATGCTACCCAGAGCAATCTACACTTTCAATGCTATCCCGATCAAAATACCGAGGACATTTTTCAAAGAACTGGAACAAATAGTCCTTAAATTTGTATGGAACCAGAAAAGGCCCCGAATCTCCAAGGAACTGTTGAAAAGGAAAAACAAAGCTGGGGGCATCACAATGCCGGATTTCGAGCTGTACTACAAAGCTGTGATCACAAAGACAGCATGGTACTGGCACAAAATCAGACTCGCTTCTTTACGGGATGGAACCTGCTGTTCGACATTGTAGTAGTTGCTCTTATTTGAATACGGAGCCAGAAGGGGGCAATGTTAACCTTACATTTTTAAATCAGGTAAAGGTTCATTTTTATTTGAACTTTTTTTTTTTTTAAAACTTGGAGATTTTGTGCTGCACATACTACTTAATGTTATATAGATGTCAACCAATGTTTAGCATGTTTTCAAGACTTCAAATCTTAGTTAATATACCCTTTTATTAGCTATTAAATAATAAATATAGGAGAGTAACACCAACATTCTTGTATTTTGGGGGAATATTCTGTGAAAAAAGTCTTAATTTTTGGTGCAAATACTTGCTTTTTTATTGTTATACACAAATCAAAGGCAAAAATGACATTGATTTAAAGGAACAAAACAAAACACAAAGTTAGGCACAGAAAGTTAAATAATATTTGAGATGCGTTTTATTCATGCAAATGTTTCGGCTAATATAAAATGTGTATCACCCATGTATTATTGGAGGCATGTAAATTTGGGAAACAATGCTAGTTGTCACTTATAAATTTCCCTAGCATATAATTAGAGTCAATAATATGGAAATCTAATTGGTGATCATCTTCCATGCATTTATTGTTTCCCAAATTTACTGTAATGTCTTCCTGGCTCTTATAATATGTGGCTTCCGTGTAATCACTTAGATTCTATTTCAAAAGAAAAGGCTATGAAAAAGAACTTCTTCATGGTCAATATCTGGCCTGTGTTTATCTTTGATCTGTCTTCTTCCAATTCTGCTAGCAAACCCCCTATTTCTTCACAGGGCTCTGAACTACTATTAAAAAACATGTTCCATCTCAGGTCTTTTACATAAATTGTAAGTAAAGAAGATTACTTAATTTTAATGGCAAGTCGGAAATATCGGTAGATTTGCCCACAGTTTCTGCACTGCCATGAGCTTCCCCATAGCTCAACCCAGGGGCGCTTCTGACAGAGGAGAATGCTAAAATTCTTGCCTCACCAAATTATCAAGAAGGAAGCCAAAATTTCTTGAAAGAGTTGAACTACCAGACTATCAGGCAGCAGCCATGGAAGGAAGAAAAGAAAATTATACATCATACTGGATATTATTTTAACAGAATTCTTTTACCAAGGTTAATAACCAATACTCAGAAGGACTTTCTTGGTCAATGAATACAGTAGGCTCTGCTAATGACATATTCCTTTTCCATATGAGTGGTGCCACATCTAATTTTAAATCTATTTTGCATTTATTATTTTGAATAATAATAGTAATAATAACAATAACGTTTAAAAGGTACAAAAATACCTTTTCACAAGAGGGAAAAGTAATTTCCCTTTCTCTCTTATCTTCAAACACTCTGTTCTCCTCCTCTGAGATGACCACTCTTAATAGAAATTTGCTAATTAGCTGAATTTGAAAAGATTAATATTTTTAAAGACCTATTTTTTTAATATGGACCTAATTTTTGAATATTTTTTGAATAAATTCACTGCAAAAAGAAGAGGAAGATACAGAGATTTCCCTTATATCACCTATACCCACCATACATCGCCTCTCCCATTATCAACATCCTCCTTCAAAGTAGTACCTTTGTTGCAACTGATTAACCTACACGAACACTTCATCACCCGAAGTCCATAGCTTATGTTAGAGTTCATTTTTGGTGTTGTACATCCTACAGTTTTGGACAAATGCATATGTACAATTTATATACACAATATATACAATGTATTTATATATATAATGGGTATATAAATAGTATTATAGTATATCAATATACAGTATGGTAGCATACAAAGTATTTTCATTATCCTAAAACTCCTCTGGGCTCTGCCTGTCCATCCCTCACTTCCTCCAATTCTGGTAACCACTGATTTTTTTTTTTTTTTGTCTCCATAATTTTGCCTTTCCTAGAATGTGTCAAATGGTTAGAATCATACAGTTTGTAGCCTTTTCAGATTGGCTTCTTTCACTTAGTAATTGCATTTTAGTTTCCTCCACATCTTTTCACAGCTTGATAGTTCACTTCTTTTTAGTGCTGAGTAATATTCCATTGTCTGAATGAACCACAGTTGATTTATGCATTCACCTACTAAAGGACATATGGGTTGCTTCCAAATTCTAACAATGATGAATAAAGCTGTTCTAAGTGTCTTTATGCAGATGTTCACACAAACATGTTTTCAATTCCTTTGAGTAAACATCAAGGGGTGCAACTGCTGAATCATATAGTAAATATATGTTTAATTTTCTAGGAAACTGCTGAACCGTCTTCCAAAATGGCTATACCATTTTGCATGCCTACCAGCAGTGGGTAAGCATATGCATTGCTGTTCATCCCTGTCAGCATTTGCTGTTGTCAGTGTTCTGGATTTAACCAATACAATAGGTGTATAGTGGTATCTAGTTGTTTTAATATGCATTACCCAATAACATATCATGTGGAAATCTTTTCATATGCTTAACTTCCATTTGTATATCTGTTTTGGGGGGCATCAATGTCTTGAGATGATTTTAAAATTGGGTTTCCTTATTGTTGATTTTTAGAAGTTCTTTGCATAGTTTGGATAACAGTCCTTTATCAGAGGTGTCTTTCTCTTCATCTCTTCATCTGTGGCATGTCTTCTCATTCTCTTGAAGTTGTCTAGTGCAGAGCAAAAATTAATTTTAATAAAGTCCAGCTTATCAACTCTTTCTTTAATGAATCATGCTTTTGGTGTTTTAATTAAAACTTATTATCATACCCAAGATCATTTAGGTTTTCTCCTATGTTATATTGTAGGAATTTTATAGGTTTGTGTTTTACACAAAACTGTAGTGGAAGAAAAATAATTTTCACTTTATCCTTTTAAGTTTTGGGCTCTGCCCTTGTAACAAAAGATAGATAAACAAGAGAAAAACAAACAGAAGTTTGTTAACATGTATATCTTATACATACCATGGGAGGTCACGAGGGGAAAATGAGTATCTCTCAAAGAAGTGGCTTAGAATTTTGGCTTATATATCGTCTTCACTAAATCAAAGAAAGAAGGGTGTGGGGAGACCAATTATGAGGTGACCAGGAAAAGTATGGTAAATAAAATAAGAATTGTTACGCAGATTTAAGTTGGTGCTGCCTTCACTGATAGGAATCTTTGATGATTTAGTCATCCTTCTCTTCCTTTTATAGAAAGGGAGCCAAACTTTCAAAAGATTTCCATTTAAAGTATGAATTCCTGGGATGCCTGGGTGGCTCAGTTGGTAAAATGTCTGCCTTTGGCTCTGGTCGTGATCTCCGGGTCCACATCAGGCTCCTTGCTCAGTGGGGAGCCTGCTTCTCCTTCTGCCTCTGCAGCTCCCCCTGCTTGTGCTCTCTGTCTCAAATAAATAAATAAATAAAATCTTTAAAAAAAAAAGTGTAAATTTCCGTTACAAAAAAGTAACTTCTACTCTGTTTTCAGAGCTTTTTCTGTGACTGTTGTTTTTCAAAATAATCACCTCAAAATAATTCTTATGCCAAGGGTGGTATATTCTTCACTCTTCAGGTCTATGATTCATTTTGAGTTATTTTTTGTGAAGTATGTAAGGTCTATGTCTACATTTTTTTTTTTTTTGCTCATGGATATCTAGTTGTTTTTAGTACCATTTGTTGAAAAGACTATCTCTGCTCTATTATGTTGCCTTTGCTCTTTTGTTAAAAATCATTTATGTATTATGTATTTATGTGGCTCTATTTGTGGGCTCTCTATTATGTTCCATTGATCTAGTTGCATATTCTTTTCCCAATACTACACTGTCTTAGTACTGTGGCTTGAATTTGGGTAGTGTCAGTTCTCCAACTTTGATCTTCTTCAATATTGTTCTGATTTTTAAAAATGTGTTTTCCTCACTTCAGAGACATGTTCAGTATAAGAATTTTACCTATAGGGGCGCCTGGGTGGCACAGCGGTTAAGCGTCTGCCTTCGGCTCAGGGCGTGATCCCGGCGTTATGGGATCGAGCCCCACATCAGGCTCCTCTGCTATGAGCCTGCTTCTTCCTCCCCCACTCCCCCTGGTTGTGTTCCCTCTCTCACTGGCTGTCTCTATCTCTGTCAAATAAATAAATAAAATCTTTGGAAAAAAAAAAAGAATTTTACCTATAGAATGGACATAGAGGGTATTATGCTAAGTGAAATAAGTCAGACTGAGAAAGACAAATACCATATGATTTCACTCATATTTGGAATCTAAAAAACAAAACAAATGAACAAAGGAAAATAGAGACGAACCAAAAACCAGACTCTTAACTATAGAGAACAATCTGATGGTTCCAGAAGGGAGGTAGGTGGCAGGATGGGTGATAAAAGTAATGGGGATTAAGAGTACATGTATCATGATGAGCACTGAGTAATATATAGAATTGTTGAATCACTACATTGTACCCCGGACACTAATATAACACTGTATATGAATAACAACAACAACAACCACCAAATGAACAAACAAACAAAAAGCACAATCAAATCTATAAATACAGAGAGCAAACTGATGGTTGCCAGAGGGAAGGAGGGTGGGAGGGGCAAAAAGGGTAAAGGGCAGTGAGAGATACAAGCTTTCAGTTATGGAATGAATAAATCATGAGGACAAAAGGCACAGCATAGGAATATGGTCAATGATACCGAGATACTGTTGTATGGTGACAGATGGCAGCTACACTTGTGAGTACGGCATAACGTACAGAGAAGTTGAGTCACTGTGTTTTACACCTGAAACTAATGTAACTTTGTGTGTCAGCTATACTCAAGTAAAAGAAAAAAAATGCTTTAAAAAATTACCTATAGAGTTAAGGACATTAGGCCCTCTTCCCTCTTTTTTGGATCCTCACAAAAATGCATTTTAGTTTGAAACTAATGCATTTGTTAAAACAAACAAAATTGAGGGACTAATGAAACAGTCTAAAGAGGAACAGACAGTAACCCCTGTCTTGATTGCCAGAAGTGAGGGGCGGAGAGGGGGCTGGCATTAGCTCTGAGTTGTAGCATGGAGCATCCTCAGCTCAGTGCAGAGAAGCAACGCAGCTTCTGCAACTGTGAGAACACACTGGAAGATCAGTGTATCCAGCAGGGATTCTAAGATATTAAGTGATGACCAGGAGAACTTATGCCTGAAAATTTGTTGCTTTCACTGACGTCATAGCTTACATTCTTTGATTTCTGCCCACCTCAGACACGTATAATCTATTACGTCCTCTCGATTTTGCTTGCAGTTGTCTATTCTCCTTCAGTTCCTAAACTATGATCTCTAAAAATGTAACTTACTTCTCTCAACATCAGAAGTCAGTTATCATGTGAAATGGAATCAGTTTTTCTATCTTAGCACATACCACCCACAGGGATATCAAATCAAATTGCCTTCATACCTGAAGGAGCACTTAGAAACTCCTTCCTTTAATGTTAATAGGCACCAAGGAGTGCCAATGGCCCAAACTACATGTCTAGATCTCCATTTGCTGCTGAGGAAAATTGAGCAAATTGTCACAATTACATATGTATTTATTTTCAAACCCAAGATTAGATGACAATAATTTACTTTCCTTGAGGTTATTTATCTTTTAAACCCAAGAAAATAGGCTTAGAAAGAAGGCATTGGATCAGTTGCTGAAAAATACCCTCAGCATGAAACACACAAAAATGTTGTCATCATGTAAGTTCCACCACTACCACAAGCTCACACTGTTCCCTTAGATTACCTGAAATTTTTTTTTAATTGATTGTCCCTTGTGACTGTATTTTTGTAAAAAGCTATCTGTTTTAATAATAACTTCAAATGAATTAGTTGGGAAAAGGATATGTGATATTCCATTCTGCTTAGGATAATATCATACTTTGGCTCAAGTACATTTTCCTTTCCATTTCTTTCTTTTAATTAAAATATGGACAGTTAAGTCTATTTCTTCAAGGAGTATGTCTTGATTTCTGTTAGTTGAAATGTTTTTTCCTGGTTTTTGTTGTCAGGAAAATGTTTTTTTCTGTTCTCTGCTCTTTCCCCTTAGAAACTTCCCCCTTTGTCTCAATTTTTAGAGATTTATTTCCCTACCTCCCTTTTTGGTTTAACAGAATTATTATAATTTCTCTCATCTACAAGAAAAAAATATTTATGGTTGAGAATGTTTCACTGCACAAAAACAGCTACTCTTCAAATCTACTGTTATTGTGGGAGTCTATTTCTGAGAACATGCTGACAAGGAGACAAAGGAGAGAATTTCCCAGAAAACAAAACCAAACAAAGTGGGCTGGTGCTCTCCAGTGCAGTACAGTTACTGACTTATTTTTATTTGATAGATGAATCTCAGCCATTAAGAGATGGGTACAAAACCAAATACTGCACATTTTGTGACAGAATGCAAAATATCCTTAAAATTTAAGGTAAACCCAAAGATCTAAGACTACTTGGGCATGTGAAAGGATGTTTGGATGGTGTATATAGGACCCCTGAGATACTCAATCTAACTCTTCTTCCTATAGGAGTAATTTTCTAGGAAATCTAAAGAAAGACTGATTTAGTCAAAAAAACACCTGAATTTCAGCAGGATGCCTCAGAGTTTCTACTGATGTTTTAAAAATTGGTTAATTAGTAGTGAGATTCCCATTAAAGGAGATATTTATATAAAGAGACTGGACCTCCAACTGACAGAGATATCACAGCAAGAAATCAAATAGATTTGTAGTTGAACTTAATCAGACTTAAATTTCACGAACATTCACGAACCTAGGTGGTCTTGTTTCTTTCTTTGTTTATTTGGAGACTTTAAACTTTTACATTCACGAACCTAGGTGGTCTTGTTTCTTTCTTTGTTTATTTGGAGACTTTAAACTTTTACTCTATTTATGTGGCTCTATTTGTGGGCTCTCTATTATGTTCCATTGATCTAGTTGCATATTTTTTTCCCAATACTACACTGTCTTAGTGCTGTGGCTTGAATTTGGGTAGTGTCAGTTCTCCAACTTTGGTCTTCTTCAATATTGTTCTGATTTTTTAAAATGTGTTTTCCTCACTTCAGAGACATGTTCAGTATAAGAATTTTACCTATAGAATGGACATAGAGGGTATTACGTTAAGTGAAATAAGTCAGACTGAGAAAGACAAATACCATATGATTTCACTGGAGCACTTTTCATAAACTTCTACTGTTTTCTCATTGTTCTCTAATTGGAATGGAGAGTTATCCTTTAGCCAGAATTCCATATTCTTCCTTCAAAGATTAACATGGGTAAACAATCCCTACTGATTCTTGCTTTTTTCTTTCTTTACTTTTTTTAGGTAAGTTCCATTTGTCTTTGACATTTTATGTATATATTTTCTCTTAATCTACTTTAAATGCTACCTTTTAAAAACAGAAATTTCAAGATTTCTAAAATAGTAGATTTCTAGGTTTAAAAAGAAAAACTACAAATGGTTTTATTATTTATAAAATTAAAAGTGTCAAGTTAAAAAAAAATTCCCTGGTGTATTTTGGAAGCATAGAGATGGCAGTTATTTTTCTCTTTCTACACATGGATCCTTTTAAATATGTTAGTGGGTAGATCAAGGAAAGGTATCTATTTGTAATTATAAAATAAACTGCTAAACAGAACAGGACACAAAACAGCGGATATCCAAAGCCATTTGTCACAGTGTATTTGAGTGTCTATCATTTGTACTCTCGACTAAGGCAAAGAGCTGAGGATGGTGTGAAAAAAGGCTTGGTTTAAAGGCTAAAGTTGTGTACTCTCTGATTGGTTGAAAATCAGTGGTCAAAGGCTCAATGGTCATTTAACAAATGTTTAAAAATCTGAAAATACACTGAAACCAAGGGTAGAAGCAGTGATTGTAATGCTTGCAGAACACAACCTCCTTAAATGCTAGGACATTTTTGCTTATTAAATCCTTTCTTGGCTAGCTTTCCTGCTGTGTAGGACTCACTATGAAAAGCAGGCACTTGCAAGGCACAGCTGGAGACCAAGTATAACAGGATTTCAGAACCCAAAACATTCTAAAATTTCCTATCAATTCCCCACATGCTTGCTTAAGAATGCTAACGCTTCCATTGCTAACCTTTTTATGTGTCTGTGGTTTCTGATTAATTACACTACTTGAAATGCTGCTTGAAAAACATAAGTCGTAATAATGATAATATCTGGAAGGTATAAAGTGCGGTGGTTGGTTCTTGTTGTAAAGGTAACACTGGGGGGTATATATCTGTTACTGTTTAGAGGTGTATTATTGTCACCAGAATTAATTTAACAAATACTTTACACGATATTACAGATTTTACTAAAGAGGTAGACATTTCTATGGGTTCAAGTTATTTATTTATGTATAAGGAGATGATTGGTTTAGATTGTCTTTGAGTCACGTTTTTAATAACATTTTTTTATTGTAAAAAGAAATATTTAACATTATTTTCAATCATAAATAACAAAAGTCTCATATCAAAGCTTTTTTTTAGAACCTGTCTTTCTTTGTCTCTCTCTCTCTCTTTTTTTCTCTCACTCTCTGGTTACAGAAAGTTGCTGGGGTTAAGTATAAAAGTTCTTGTAGGGCATTCATATATGTAAAACATACTGTAAATCCTTAAAGTGATACAGGTCCTTTGTACAATACCAAAAATAATTGGAAGTTCATACATAAAAGTATATGGAGAGAATTCCTGGTTTCAGATCTAACATGTAAGGAGCTTGAAAGTCATCATACCAATCCTTAAAATAAGATAAATCTAGAAAAACTGAACCAGTGATTTTTTTTTTTTCTAGCCTACAGAGAACTGAAGTCTTAAAGCAAAGAGCCACCTGAAAATCTGGACAAAAAGGCACATGCAGAGAGACACAAATACCAGGATTTGCTGATCTGGGGCAGAAGCTGCTGGAGATTCATATTGGTAAAGACATTTAATGGTAATTTTGATGAACTGCTGGAAGCTGAGAGTAGATTAACAAGAGTGAGAAAATCCTGGAGGTCACAGTCTTAGGGGAGCTCCCACATTTTCCTGGGCTGCTTCTTCTTCTTCTTCTTTTTTTTTTTTTTTTGTGGGTATCCCACCAAGTATTTATAGTGAGAATTCCAGAATCGAAGGAAACCTGGGACTCATGAGGAGGATGAGGAAAAAGGACAAATCCACTATTGTACTTGTATCCTTCACCACCTTTTTGTCAGTAATAAATAGAGTAGGCAGGCAGAAAGTCAGTAAAGATATATAAGATTTGAATAGCACTATTATTGCTCAACCTAATTTAAGTGATATTTATAGACTGAATCCAACAACAGAAAAATCCACATTCTTGCCAAGCTCACAGGGAACATTTACCAAGATAGGCAATGTTCTGTACCACGAAACACAGTTCAATGAAGTTAAAAGACTAAAAATCACACAAAGTATATTCTCAGACCAAAATGGAATTAAACTGGAAATTAACAACAGGAGGCTGAAAAATCCCCAAATAGTTAGACATAAAACAACACATTTCTGAATGGGCTTGGTTCAAGAAAGTCTCAAGGGAAGTTTTAAATATTATAACTTAAATGAATATGAAAATAGAACTTATCCAAATTTTTCTTAAAGGGGTATTTAAAGCATTAAATTAATATGTTATAAAATAAGGAAGGTCTAAAAATTTTAACCTAAGCACCCACCTTAGGAAAATATAGAAAGAAGAGAAATATAAATTTAGTTCAAGAAGAAAGGAAATAATAAAATTAGACCATATAGCAACAAAGTTGAAAAGAAGAAAACAGCAGAGAAAGAGAAAATTAAATCCAATATTGGTACTCTGAAAAGTTCAGTAAAATTGATAAACTTCTATCCAGGCTAATCAAGTAAAAAGAAGATACAGATTACCAATGTTGGTAATGAAAAAATGCTCATCACTACTAATTCCACAGACATTATAAGGATAATAAGGGAATAATACAAATAACTCTATCCCCACATATTTGATAATTTTTTTCATTTTTTCTTATTTGATAATTTAGATGAAATGGTCCAATTCTTTGAAAGACATAAACTACCAAAACTGATGAAAAGAGAAATAGGCAACCTGAATAGTCTTAGATTTATTAAAGAAATTTAATCAATAATTAATAATCTTTTAAACAAGAAAATATCAGGCTCAGATGGTTCATTAATGAATTCAACCAAAATTTTTAGGATGAAATAAGAATTCTGCAAAATATTATCCAGATAATAGAAATACATGGAACATCTGACTTATTTCATGAGGCCAGAATTACCCAAATATGAAAATGACGTAAAGACTTCACAAGAAAAGAAAACTATGGATTAATATTTCTCATGACCATAGCTATAAAAATCCTCAGCAAATAAATGCAGTAATATGTAAAAAGGAAACACATGATAACCAGTTGGGGTTCATACAAGGAATGGTGGTTCAACATTCAAAAATCAGTCAATGCATTTCATCACATTAGTAGAATGAATAAGAAAAACCATACCTTCATATCAATAGAAGCAGGGAAAATATTTGACAAAATTCAAAACCCATTCATGGTAAAAACTAAAAAAAATACAAGGAATAGAAGGGAACTTCCTTAAATCAATAAATGTTATAAATGAAAATCCTCAAGCTAACATCATACCTAATAGGGAAAGGATAAACATTTGCTCGCTAAGATTGTGAACAAAGTATGTCCTACCTAACAAGAAGAATAAGTAAAAGGTGTTAAGATTAGAAATAAATAAACTGTTTATATTCACAGATGACATAATTTTCCATGCAGTAATTCCCAAAGAATCTGTTAAAATAGGTAGCTTGAAACTAGTAAACAAGCAGAACAAAATCACAAGATGTAAGATCATTAGACAAAATCAATTGTTTTTCCATATATGAAGAATAAAAATTTTGATTTTGATATTATTTTAAAGTTTTATTTATTTAAGCAATCTCTACATCCAACATGGGGCTCAAGATCACAACCCCGAGATCAAGAAACACACGCTCCTCCGACTAAGCCAGCCAGGCACCCTTGAATTTGATATTATTTAAAAAATACTGTTTAAAATAGCACCAAAAATTTGGAGACTTAACTATACATCTTGTAGCATATGCATAGAGTTATATAAGGAAAACCATTAAAAAGATTTAAAAAAATATCAACTACATAAATAGGAGATATTTTGTGTCCATTCACTGGCATTCTCAATATTGTTAAGAATTGCAATTATTCTCAAACTGACCTTCAGATTTAATACAATCCCAACTAAAAGCCCAGCAAGCTTTGTTTGTAGATATCAAGCTTACCTACTTTTAAAATTTATATGAAAAGTCAAAGGACATAGAATATCCAATAAAATATTGGAGAGGAAGAAGAATAAGGAGGAGGAGGAAGGAGGGGAGGAACAGAAGAAGGAGGAATATTGAAAAAGAGGTGAACAGTAACATCAGCAATGTTGAGGGAATCACATTACCTTATTTTAAGATAGTATAAAACTACATTGATCAAGGCATGTATCAATGAATAAATAGACACATAGATCAATGAAACATAATAGAGAGCCAAGAATAACATACATATATTCAATTGATTTTTAACAAAGGTGTAAAGACATTTCAATGGAGAATAGTTCATTTCAACAAATGATGTTGAAACAATTGATCATCCATGTGCAAAAAAAAATTGAGATGATGACTTTATGTCTTACACAAAAATTAACTCAAAATGCATCATACACCTAAATGTAGAAGGCAAAACTAAAATTTCTAGAAGAAAATGTAGGGGAAATTCTATATGATCTTGGTTTTGGTGATGACATTTTAGATATAATGAAAAATACTATTCTGGAAAGACAAAAATGATAAGTTGGGCTTTAATAAAGCTAAAAAACCTCTGCTTTATGTAAGACATTGTTAACTGAATAGAAATAAAAATCTCTGATTTGGAGAAAATATTTGCTAAGCATAAATTTGATAAAGGGCTTGTATCCAAAATGTACAAAGAACACTTAAAACTCAACATTAAGAAAACAGCCCAATTAAAAATGGGTAAAGGATATACATGCATACTTCATCAAAGAAGATATACAGAAGGCAAATAAACATATGCAAAGGTGCTCGATGTAATTTGTCCTTAGGGAAGCATAATTTATTTTTTTAAGATTTACTTATTTATTTTAGAGAGAGAGAAAGAGAGAGAATGAGTGGGAGGGGCAGAGAGAGAGAAACCAAGAGTCCAGTGCTTAACCGACTGCACCACCCATTACGGCAGGAAAACACAATTTGAACAACAATGAGATACTGCTACACATGTAGTGGAATGGTGAGAATTAAAGAAACACTGCCAAGTTAATAGTGAGTGAGGATATGGAGTAACAAATTCATTCATTGCTGGTGGGAATACAAAATGGTGCAACCATTTTGTAAGAAAGTTTCTTACAAAGCTAAACATACTCTTACCATAATGATCCAGCAGTTGTACTCCTAGGAATTTGTCTGACTTATTTGATAAACTATATCAACACAAGATGCTCCATGTGAACATGTTTATATGATATTTATTGATAATTGCCAAAATCTGCAAGCGACTAAGATATATATCTTCAATAGGTTAATGGATGAATGAACTGTGTTAGATCCACAGAATGGAATACTGTTTAGTGATAGGACGGAATGAGTTAACAAGACATGAAAATACATCGACCCATATTGCTAAATGAAAGAATCCAATATCTGTGATTCCATTTATGTGGAATTCTGGAAAAGACAAAACTATAGAGATGGTATACAATTCATTGCTTGCCAGGGTTTTAGAGAGGGTGGAGGTATGAATAGGTGAAGTAAAGGAGATTTTTTTTATGGTAGTGAAGATATTCTGTATGATACTGTAATGCTGAAAACATGACACTATGCATTTGCCAAAACAAATAGAAGTTTCCAGCAAATTAAAAGATAATATAGGAGACTGGGAATCCCAGAAGGTATGTAGACTGTGACAAAAGAATTTAACTGTAGAAAAAATGTATAAACTAGCTTCACTGAAGGAGCATGGGAAAAATGTGCTGACCTAAATGACTGAAGGCTTTAAAGATTTAAAAAAAAAAAAAACAACTACACATAAGCACTGTATTCTAATAGGTAAAGTTATTCCTATGGGGTCACAAGTTAACGATTCTTAAATCATTATCAAGTGTATGCCATATGTATACTGATTCTGGAAACCAGTAGGTCACATAACTGGAAATGAATAGTTATGTACATAGCAGATGATGGGAGCCAATTTTCTCACTATTGGAGTAGCAGGTTACAGACAAGCAAGGCAGGAGGATGAAGACTTGAACAGTCTATATGGTGCTGTGTTAGAGATGCAGACATCAGTATGGACCCATGTTGACTTTAATATAGATACAGTTGTTTGCATATAGAAATATTTATAGATATGTGTATATAAAAGGATTAGTATGTATATGTATTTCCTTATTTTGTCCGTTGAGAAGGCCTAAAAGCAATGACACTCCCTGGCAATATCCACACCCAAATCTCACATCTTGATTTCTTTTTTTTTTTTTTTTAAGATTTTATTTATTTATTAGAGAGAAAGAGTGAGAAAGAGAGGACATGAATGGAGGGGTGGGGCAGAGGGAGAGGGAGAAACAGACTTCTGACTGAGCAGGGAGCCCAACACTGCCATGGGGCTTGATCCCAGGACCCTGAGATCATGACCGGAGCTGAAGGCAGATGCTTAGCTGACTGAACCACCCCGGGGCTCCTACATCTTGATTTTTAACACCATTCTCCCAATAAAATAAACCAGGGATACTTGGAGAAATGACCAATTCTAGGACTGCAGCAGAGAATATACAAAATGAGCCTGGAGCACCTTGTAATTTCAAAATTACAAGAAGTGCTAAAAACAAACAAGAAACCAAACCAAGCAAAAAACCTGATGTGATAATATCATAGGAACTAAGAAACAAATGAAAGAGCTCCCAATGGCCAATGCTGAAATAATTTGAATCACAAAATAAAGTCATATTGAATTACATCCCAAACTATAAAATACATATCCATGAATCAATACGGATATAAATAAATTACTGAATAAAAAATTAAACTGAGGATACAGACACCAAACTTCAGTGCAGAATTAAAATAATTTATGTAGATTCCTCCCATTCACATAGATAGTAGCCCCTCACTCTTTAACTGCACACTGGGTTTGAATGTGTAAGTTTTACAATGGGGAAATCTCTCAATCAGGTGATCAATGTTAATATCAATAGTGATGTCGTATTGATAGTGTGTACCTTAGATATGATGGGATGAAAATAGCACTTTATTTCTGTGTGCTTCCTCTTTTTAAAAAAAATTTTTTTTATTTATTTGACAGAGAGACAGCCAGCGCGAGAGGGAACACAAGCAGGGGGGGAGTGGGAGAGGAAGAAGCAGGCTTCCTGCAGAGGAGTCCGATGTGGGGCTCAATCCCAGAACACCAGGATCACGCCCTGAGCCAAAGGCAGACGCTTAACGACTGCGCCACCCAGGCGCCCCCTGTGTTCTTCCTCTTAAAACCCCATCGCCACAGTATAATCATGAGGAAGATAACAGAAAAACTTCAATTGATAGACATTTTATAAATGTACTAATATATGTACAAAATATAAATGTATAAACAAATGTATAAAATATCTGACAAGTGCTCCTCAAAAATGTCAAGGACATCAAAGCAAAGAAAGTCAGAAAAATTGTCATAGTCCAGAGGAAACTCAGGACACATAACAAATAAATGTAACGTGGTATCCTGAATGGAATCCTGAAATGGTAAAAGAACATTATGTAAAACTAAAGAAATCTGAACAAACTATGGTCTTTAGTTAATAATAATGTATCAATATTGTTTCCTCAATTGTGACAAATATACCATACTAATTAATGTAAAACAATAGTAGAGGAGACTGGGTATGTTGTATTTGGTGATTTTCTGCACTATAATCTTAATTTTTCTGTAAATCTAAAACTGTTTTTTAAAGTTTATTAAAAAATCTATTCTTATTTCCCTCTTTAAAAAACATTAAAATTCTATCACTTATTGCTTATTTATATCGTTTTGGATATTATCATGTTAAAATAAAATAGTTAATAATTGAAAAGCTGTGTTACATCTATGCCATGAATTCTATTCAGCAATAAAAAGAAACTATTTTACACACACAAATTGAATGAATCACCAGGTAGTTTTGCTGAGTGAAATGGAGAATAGAATGTGTTTGCCATACCCCAAGGAAAGGTGTACATGGTTATGAAAGAGACACACAAGGGATCTTGGTGGTCATAGAATTGTTCTGAATCTTGACTGTACCAATATCCATATTCTGGTGGTGAAATTGTACTATATTCACAAGATGGTAAACAAGGTAATAGGTACATAAGATTTCTCTGCATTCTTTCTTACAGCTGCATGTGAATCCACAATTATCTCAAAAAAAAAGCTTATTTAAAAAAATAAGAAGAGACTCTAAATAATGAAAACAAACTAAAGCTACTGAAATTAAATGAATTATCAGTCAGTGGCATAATCACTAAAAGAATTATTCCAAGAAAACTTATAGTGGTATTTGGCATTAAATCTGTGAGATACAGGTAAGCTTGGAAGTGTGAGAATAATCCTCTGCTTGCCTCTATTTCCTGTGTGAAATAGAAAGCAGAGATCAGTTGAAGATGAGGGTCAGGGCAAATGTGCTGGAGCTGAACTGGGAGAGTGTCGGAGCGAGGCGAGGATGGAAAGGAGGAGAGATTACCGGGCAGCACTAGGGTCACACCTGAGGCTAATGAGTGTGTATTTAAAATGAGAGGAAGTTAGCAGTTGTGTGTTTTTCTTAAGCAAGGATCATTTGTGGATCTATGTAATAGGTAGAGAAATGGCTTTCAAACAGGATTTGCAATTGCCAGCCTGGTATCACAAATCAGGAAAGAGGTAAGGCAGTTAAATTTTATGCAGAACAATGATAATGATGGACCATGAAACTTACGTTGGGTAGTGAAGGTAATGTGAATATGAGACTGTGGATTGGTAGTGAAAAAGTCACTGGATCAATGGATTATAGGATCAAAGTCCTGAGGCTGAAACCTTCTCTGCTGACCAGAGAAAAACTTGGGCAACTGCCTGCTTTGCTATGATCTTTTTTTTACGTATAGCATGCAGGCTTCCTAAAACCTCCTGAGATCTAATAGCCTTTGGCATGCCTTACATTCTGAAGTTTCTACAGGGAGTAGTTTTACATTTATAAGGGGCTGTGATTACATTTGTTATTCATTCACAGGACAGAGCTTCTTAGTAATTTTTTTTTTAAAGTGGCTGTATCTAAAAATAGCCCACCTGGGCAGGGTATATGACTTCCTCTAAGAAAAGAAAATATTATATGTAACACATATTTCTTAAAGATTCTGTCTGAAAAATGTGAGTAGCACATATTTATTTTAGATTCAGTAGTAATAAGTACCCTAGAAATAAATGGATGGAAATGACATCTGCATGGGTTAGCTAAGGAGTAATTTATTTTTTTTTTAGCTAAGAAGTGATCTTATAGCATTTTTGTATATAGCAAAGCTAAGGCATAGAATAAAAAGTTATTAACTTTTTTGCATCTATACCAGCTGTACACTTGCTTTAGAAGAGAATTAGGAAGATGGACAAACCTAATTGTCTGTTACTAGAGTGTAGAAAGGAAAAGAGAGCAAGTTAAATGAAATAGATCTATAAGCAGTGCTCTGAATGGACTACTTCTTTGTGTCTATTTTTCAAGTACTTGATTTTTTTGTTTTTAGGATATTACTTAGGGATGCCTGGGTGGATCAGTCAGTTAAGTGTCTGCCTTCAGCTCAGGTCATGATCCCAGGGTCCAGGGGTGGAGTCCTGCATCTGGCTCCCTGCTCAGTGGGAAGCCTGCTTCTCCCTCTGCCTGCTGCTCCTTCTGCTCATGCTGTCTCTGTCTCTCCAACAAATACATAAATAAATAAATAAATAAAATCTTCTAAAAAAAATTTACTTATTTACTTGAGAGAGAGAGAGAGAGAGCGGGGGAGGGGTATAAGGAAGGGGAGGGGGAGGGGCACAGGGAGAGGGAGAAGCAGACACCCACACCCCCAGCTGAGCAGGGAGTGGGACTCCAGGCTTGATCCCCAGACGTGGGGATCATGACCCCAGCCAAAGGCAGATACTTAACCCACTGAGCCCACCCAGAAGCCCCAACATTTGATGTTTTTAAAATGCCAATGTAACTCTGATTTTTGAAATAAGGCATTTTCCTTCCCATTAGTTTCATTATTCAGTAACCACTCTGTGCAAGAATTTGATCTAGGTAATACGATACAGTGAGAAGAAATACATAGTATTTAGTCACTGCCACTCAGGAGTTTTAATCTGCTATGAGAAAAAGACACATGATTTAATGCATGCATCTGTTTATTTTAGCAAACATTCATGGTGTGTCTAATAAGCATTATGCTGAATACTGGGAATTTAAAAACTGAAGTATGCATTTATTCATCTATTTGTTAAAAAAATTGTTTTAAATTCCTATGACATATCTCATGTTGCTCTAGGGGCTACTCAATCTACAGTCAACAAGACTGACAAACTCACTGATTGTGAAGAGATGAAGAGATTATGTTCTGAAGGATAAACAAGAACACAAACAAATTATGAGATTATGTTAAATCATTTTAAGGGAAATAGAAAATAAAACAAGGAAAAGTTGATGAATAAGTTCAGGGAAATATTTCTCTTGTTTGAGGAAGATGGGAATGGACATGAGGTAGGGATCATATCATTCTCTAAGTTGTTATGCATGTCCCAGGTTTGTTTGTTTTATGTATGTATGTATGTATTTGGAGGTTTTAGGTTTGCAGGCATTTATTACGTTCCTAAGATGGCTAAGTGAATCATTAAAAATGGGGCATTCATGGACCTATGATGAGAATGATGTGCCATCATAAGCCCAGAATAATGACTGATCCAATTTGGACTGTATCTTCAGTCCACAGAAAGAGGGAGAATAAGAGAACGGGAGTGAGAGTTTGATCTTTTCTATATTCTTTTCCTTCTTTTATGTTTATTTTAAATTGGCTGATTCCTTCTTATCCATTTTAGTTGAGATGCTTGGAAATTTATTTAACCATAGGCATTTTTTTAAACAAAGTTTTATTGATAATTTTATTTTCCTCCTTCCAGAAAAAAAGGGAGGTTAAAACAATTAAATTCTTATGACTCAAATTCATAAACTATTATTCTGGTATATTTCGGTTTTCACTCATTTTTCTTTAACTCCCCAAGTATTTACTGCTATTACTCTCTCTAGTTACTTGTTTAAATCTACCTTTATGTTTAGCTCTTTTCTTTCTCTTCATTTCTTCTTATATCTCAAACCTTCCATCTGAGATCACTTTGCTTCTAGAAGAAAAACATTTAGAAATTTCTTTATTGAAGGTCTGTTCCGTAGATTTTAGACTCCTACCCTGGTTATCTGTTTGCTTGTGCTTGTCAGTTACAAGGTTTCAGTTTAATACATAAGAAATTATGATTATATTGCACACAGATTATAACCCAGCAGGTCTGGGTTGTCCAAATTTTACACATTTCAAAAGAAGGTTTGGTTTTTGCTCATCTCCTGGGAGTCAACCTCGAAGTCCTTATCCTGTCTGTACAGATTGTATTTGTTTAGAATATCCTGCTTGTACATTGCATCAATAACTGGGGATGTACTGTATGGTGAATAATATAACAAAATTAAAATTATTAAAAAAAATAATATCCTGCTTGCACAGAGTTCGTTTATCTGATTCTCTATGCCATACCATATAGTTTATGCTAAACATGTGATTTATGGTGGAAACCTTGGGCCATGTGGAATCAACCTGAGCTCTGATGGGGTTGAAAACTGAAGGTCAGCCATGTAGGTGGTCAGCCCTTCCTACGTGACCAACCCCCAGTAAAACCCCTGGACACCAAGGCTTGGGTGAGCTTCCTTCCTTGTTTGGTAATACTCCTTGCATGATGTCATGCATCATTGCTAAGACAGTTAATGACTCCACTGGGAGAGGACAACTGGAAGCTTGTATCTGGTCTTTACCAGACCCTACTTTTCCAGGCATCTATGCCTCACAAACCATTTTGAGTTCATTTACTCTACCTAATCCTTAGTCAAGTACATCCTCCTAAGACCATTCCAGGAATAAGGACCGTTGTGCCTAGAAAATATCATGATTTATTTAAGAGAAGAAGGATAGACTTGGTCACCTGCTTTCTTTTCTTCTCCTCACAGCCTGAATAAACACAGGACAACTAATTTATATCCTACTTCCCCAAAATAAGTTATGTGTGAACTATAATGACATTTAGCTTAGGACTGTAACTTATGTCATCTAAAAATGATGTTAGATGTTTGTGGGCTTTATAAAATGTGTATGGTACTCTGCACTGGTTTTGGGAAAATCTCAATTATTATCTTTTATAACTTTGCCTCACCCCTTCTTTTGAAACTCCAGTTAGATTTTCTCACATCATCCTTCCTTTTACCTCTCATTGAATAAACATTGCATTGCCTTTTTCAGATAACTTCTAGATAATTTCTTTTCAGTCTGTCTTCTTGTTTTCTTACTTTTCTCTATAGGAGTAAATAATATTTTGTTAAAAAGAATCAGGTAAGTAAATTGCCACAATTGTATTTTTTTTCATAATTTTTATTTTGTTATGTTAGTCACCATACAGTACATCCCCAGTTTTTGATGCAGTGTTCCATGATTCATTATTTGCATATAACACCCAGTGCACCATGCAATATGTGCCCTCCTTAATATCCATCACTGGCCTATCCCAATCCCACACCCCTCTCCCTTCTGAAGCCCTCAGTTTGTTTCCCAGAGTCCAGAGTCTCTCATGGTTCATTCCCCATTCTGTTTACCCCCCCTTCATTTTTATTTCTAGTAGTTTTGTTTGGTTCTTCTTTTTATAGTTTTTCATATTTAAGCTTCTTTATTATTTTTTGAAATATATTATTTTTTTATATTGTATTTTTGATCATGTTAGTGTCTGAATGGTTAGACTTTTTTTTTTTTTAAAGATTTATTTATTTGACAGAGATAGAGACAGCCAGTGAGAGAGGGAACACAAGCAGGGGGAGTGGGAGAGGAAGAAGCAGGCTCATAGTGGAGGAGACTGACGTGGGGCTCGATCCCATAACGCCGGGATCACGCCCTGGGCCGAAGGCAGACGCCCAACCGCTGTGCCACCCAGGCGCCCCTAGACTTTGTTTTTCTGATCCTTTGCTGCTGGCTCTTGCTCATGGTTATGCAATTTCTTGTGTATTTACTAACTTATGTAAACAGTTTTTGATGGCTGATACATACTAGTATTAAACAAAATATTTTCTTTTATTTTCTAATAAGAAGTGTGTAGATTTAAGTGTGAGAACTGACAGTAGACTTAACATTATTCAAAACTAAAAAATACTTGGGACCTCAGTCGGTTAAGGGTCTGCCTTTGGCTCAGGTCATAATCCCAGGGTCCGGGGATGGAGTCCCTTGTTGAGCTCAGCAGGGAGTCTGCTTCTCCCCTGCCCTCTGCTTCTTCCCTGGCTTCCCTCCCTCTCTTTCTCTCATTCTATCTCTCAAAAATAAATAAATAAATTTAAAAAAATCTTAAAAAAAAACAAAGATGAAAAGTACTTGGGATTATTTTCTGCTTCTAGTATTTCAAATGATAAATGAGGACTACCAGAATCAGCACTAACAAAAGGTCTAACACAGGTAGTTAGAGACAACAAGTTATAAAGGAAAGTACATGAGATTTGAAATCAGGCAGAATTGGGTCAATTCCCAGCTCTGACACTTACTGCATGTGATAACCTGAATTCATCTCAATTTACTCAGATAAAATGAGATAAAATGATGATGACAGTTAAGTCATGAAGTTATAATGGAGATTAAAGAGATAATGTATGGGATGTACCTAGCACCTGTTCTCCATAATAGGTATGCAATGAAGAACTACTATTATGCTGTTATTATCAATATGAATTATTAAGGCCAAAATGTCAGTTATTATATACACCATATAAAGGTATTTTAGAATCTCACAAATTGCTTTTAGTGGAATTTCTTTTTAGAATTTTTAAATTTAAAGCAACAACACATTGTAAAGCACAGATATATCAGTATTAGTCTCCATATTACCAACATTGAATTTTTAATAAGTTTAGTAAGGTGGCTGTAGATAGAATCCCATTTCTAATACTCATGAGTGGGGCAAGTTACTTATTTTCTCTCTGCATCAGTTTTCATTTTTAAAGTGATAATAATAATAGTGCTGATAAAATAGAGTTGGTATGAGGATCAAGTGTTATTAATATGCTTAGAGGACTGACAGGCTCATACAAAGTTCTACGTTAACGTTTATTAAGTAAAGTTTTTAAAACAAATGTTTTATCACACAGGCTTATTTAAAGTGGGTTTAGGAAAATGATTCTAAACGTAAGAGAGATATCTACATTGCAGAAACATAGACTTGGTTTTTGAACTCTTTCTATAACTGATGGGTTTCTCAGTGAAACACTATTTTGGTTGTAGTGTATTTTCCTGCCTGAGTTAAATCAACTAGGTAGCCCTTCCACCAAGCTTAGCAGATCTGGAAGGTGCAATTGTGTGTGTGTGTGTGTGTGTGTGTGTGTGTGTGTGTGTGTTTAGGTGCCGGCGAGAATAGAAACCAGTGAAAAACAGGGATTCAAATTCCTGTTCTACATGCTGGAAATGACCTAACTGATTACTCTTTCACTTACCTCTCTGATTTTTTTTTTTCCCTGAACAGCATGGGGCATCCAAACATCCTCTTCCTCAAGGCAATGAAATCATAGACAGTCTGATATAACTGACAGAAGAATCTCATTCTGCTAATCTGTTCTTATAAGAATTAATGGAAAGAATGTCATATGAATGAAATCATACAGTGTATAACCATTTGGCACTGACTTATTTCACTCACCAGAGATTCAACCAGATTGTTGCAAATATCTATAGTTCATTACTTTTTATTGCTAAGCAATAAGCTCATTGTAGTTTTGATGTGCATTTCCCTGATGACAAATGGTGTTGAGCCTCTTTTCATGTGTCTGTTAGCCATCTGGATGTCTTCTTTGGAAAAATGTCTATCCATGTCTTCTGCCCATTTCTTAACTGGATTATTTGGTTTTGGGGGTGTCAAGTTTGATAAGTTCTTTATTTGAATACTAGCCTTTTATCAGGTATACCATTTGCAAATATCCTCTCCCATTCTGAAGGCTGCCTTTTAGTTTTGTAAATTGTTTTCTTCACTGTGCAGAAGCTTTTTAACTTGATGAAGTCCCAGTAGTTTATGTGTGGTTTTGTTTCCCTTATCTCAGAAGACATATCTAATCCGAAGTTTCTATGGCTACTGTCAAAGAGGTGGCTACCTATGTTCTCTCCTAGGATGTTGATGGTTTCCTCTCTCACATTTAGGTCTTTCAACCATTTTGAATTTATTTTTGTGAATGGTGTAAGAAAATGGTCCAGTTTCATCCTTCTGCACACGGCTGTCCAGTTTTCCCAACACCATTTGTTGAAGAGACTATCTCTTTTGCATCGGATTTTCTTTCCTGTTTTGTTGATGATTAGTTGACTATATAGTTGTGCGTCCATTTTTGGGTTTTCTTTTCTGTTCCATCGATCTATGTATCTGTTTTTGTGCCACTACCATACGGTCTTGATCGCTACAACTTTGAATATAACCTGAAGTCTGGAATTGTGATGCCTCCAGCTTTGCTTTTCTTTTACAAGATTGCCTTCGCTGTTCAGGGTCTTTTGCGGTTCCATACAAATATTAGGCTTGTTTTGTGTAGATTGCTTTGGGAGGTATAGATATTTTTAAAATATTTGTTCTTCCAATTAATGAGCATGGAACGTCTTTCCATTTCTTTGTTTCCACTGCAATTTCTTTCATAAGTGTTCTATAGTTTTCAGAGTACAGATCCTTTACCTCGGTTAGGTTTATTCCTAGGTATCTTATGGGTTTTGGTGCAATTGTAAATGGGATGGATTCCTTGATTTCTCTTTCGGCTGCTTTATTATAAGTGTACAGAAACAACAGGTTTTTATACATTGATTTTGTATCTTGCAACTTTACTGAATTTGTATTTTCTATTTAGAAAACTCCAAGAGACTCCACCAGAAATTTGCTAGAACTCAATGTACAGAAATCTCTTTGTGCTTACTCCTGTGCACCCCACTCTCTCTCACCTTTCTCTGACAAGCGCCCCCCCACCTCCATAGCAGCCATGATCTATTTCTCCCCCAAACCACATCTCTGCTCTTTTAACCTTCCTCAGAGTGACCTCTTCTCTCCCTCCTAGTTGTGCAGTTTGTTCTATTCATCCTCAGATTGATTTCTTGGGTATTCAGAATGATTTGATAGTTATCTAGCTGTGTTTAAGGGACTAGGAAAGCCTAGGGTCCTCCTACTATGCCACAATATTAGCTCCCTCAAGTCTAAGATCTTTCTGCCTAATGCTAGATCCTAAAGGTTTTCTCCTATGTGTTATTTCTAAAAGAGTTCTCATTTTACCTTTTACATTTGAGTTTGTGATCCAATCTCTTTAATTTTTGTAGTGCGTGAGACTTAAGTCAGGGTTCATTTTTTTCTATTTTCTATTTATTATGGGAGTCCAACTATTCCAGCCCACTGTTGAAAGATTCTCTTCCATTGCATTGCCTTGGCCACTTTGCCAGATGTCAGCTGAGCATTATTCGTGTGGGTCTGTTTCTGGATTTTCTATTTGCTCTATTGACCTATATGTTTACTTCTCTGCCACCATCACATAGACTTGATTGACGGCACTACATAGTATTGATATTGGGCAGAATGATTCCTCTCACGTTTTCTTTTTTAAACATTGTTTTAGTTATTCTATTTCCAATGCCTTTCCATAAAAATTTTGGAATAAGATTTTCTATATGTGCAAGTATTTTGCTGGGATGGGAATTTTGTTAAATTTGTATGTGTCTGGGGAGAATGGATTTCTTTACTATGTTGAGATTTCCAGCCAATTGTCATGGTATGACTCTCCATTTTTATTTTTTTAATTTTATTTTTTATTTTTCTGAATTTCCATTTTTAAAAAACTTTGATTTCTTTCATTAGTGTTGTATAGTTTGCAGCATGCAAAAAAACAACCTTCACTCTTGTTTTTTTTTTTAATTTAGAATTAAACCTAATTATTTCATTTGTATTCAATTTATAAAGGGCATTATGTTTTAAATTTCATTACTCACTTATTCATTACTAGTATATAGAAATGTAATTGATTTTTGTGTGTTAACCAGGAATCCTGTAATCTTGCTGAGCCCATTTATTAGTTCTTGGATGCTTGTTGATACCTTGAATTTTCTATGTAGACCACTAGAATAAAGACCCAGTAAGTGGCAAAGCGCAGAATTTGTGCTTTCAGATGACAAAGTCCATTTGCTTTCCACTTCATCTGAGTAATTTACATGTAGTATTACTGATACATACTGGGAAATGAATGTTGGATTTGCACCAAAATGAAAACTAAATATTTGTGTATATTATACACAATAAGGAAAACCAAAAAAAATCATGAATTAATGCTTTATATAGAAAATGGTTTAATCAAGACATACGTTGACAAAAGGAAACTCACTTGTTATGATACTTGATCCCATACAGTATCTTACTTTCAAAGCACTTAACCAGGGAAAGCAATACCGATCTGTTTTTCATGACAATTCATAAATAATATATCACCAGTGGCTCAAGCTTCTTGAGAAATACTTTATACATGGACATGCTTGCTTTTTCATTGAGACAGTTTTTCTTAAATTTTAAATTGTTCTTTTGATATAAGTTGGTTATTTTTTATAATGATTGCAGTTCTTTCATAGTACTAAGTGTACCTTTTAACTCTTTGCATTTGTTTTTGTAAGAGTAGCTTACAGACCAAGGAAACAATTCATTAAATGATGTTGACATTTTCCAAACAATAGTGCCATCTTTGGATTATAAGGAGCGTATAACACAAAGCTCAACATCCTACCATTATTATTTCCCTTCTCACACAAAATCACACCATAATATCTCAATTTTCCTGAGAAAAATATATTTCTCTTTCATTTTACAATGTAATAAAGCATAATCCATGAAATTATCAGATATCAGCTTTGCAAATTATGAAACAAGAATTTTTTAAAGTTTTTTAAATAACAGGATACATATTTTCTTTTTTTCTTTCTTTCTTTCTTTCTTTCTTTCTTTCTTTCTTTCTTTCTTTCTCTCTCTTTCGCTTTCTTCTTTCTTTCTTTCTTCTTTCTTTCTTTCTCTCTCTCTTTCTTCTTTCTTTCTTTTTCTTTCTTTCTTTCTCTTTCTTTCTTTCTTTCTTTCCTTTCTTTCCTTTCTTTCTTTTCTTTCTTTCTTTCTTTCTTTCTTTCTTTCTTTCTTTCTTTCTTTCTTTCTTTCTTTCTTTTCTTTCTTTCTTTCTTTCTTTCAAAAGAAATGAAAATCCATTGTGGTAAACCTAAACCCTACCAAGATGGTTTTTGGCCTTCAGTTGCAATGACTCTGATTGTGGGGCAAAGGGCAGAACATTATAAGGTAGTAGGGAAAGTCCTGATATGGTGTGTTACCTGTATCCCAAAATACACAAACCATATAATGAGTATATTCATGTCATACTCCATTTATTTCACTAAATTGAACTAACAGACAAAACAAAAATTTGAAATGATTAACTTAAAAAATAATGTTGGAAAGCATAAATATGTATTTCCATATGAATAATGTTTATTTATTTGCTAAGATACCAATACAGGGCTTTAACTGATTTAAATTCAGCTCTTTCTTACCTAACCTGTATTCACAGGACATCTGTGTTTTCAGTTTTGGTTTCTTTAAATTAGAAGATGAACTTATATCTTTTTTAAGAGGACCTGACCAATTTAAATACTATCATTTTCCCCACTCTTTTGTGGTCATCACACATTTAATTTCATTTTTATTTTTGAGCAATGTTGGAAGCATTTAACTTAATAAAATTAAGTAACTACAATAATTAACAAAATTTGTATAAGCAAGTTTTGGGGAAAAACACTACTATTATTGGACAAGTTCAACTCCACCGTTGGGCAGAGAATTGTGTGGGTACCCTGAACAATCAGTGTACCATGACATCAGTCTACAGAGCACTGGTTAAACCTACAAGGCAGTTAAGTGGAGGGAAACAGGCTAAAGCTGTTTAATGACTCTGTTTTATATTCATTTCATTTGGCCTGTGAATGACAGGCCAGAAATTACCTGCAAATCCTCACAAAGGGCCTGGGACATCTCTACTTCCTACAGCCACATGTGCCACCTCAAGCAAATACAAAAACCATGAACAACATCTGGCTTCCTGTGAAGCCAGCTCTGACTAATGCCTGTGGGTTGATATACTTTCTGTACCTACTGTTCTTTCTGATGACTGGATCTAAAATGGTGACAGGTGTTGTGGGCTTTGTTATTCCTCTTCAGGAAGAAATTTAAATGCACTTAAATTTTTGAAACAGTTGCATGCCATCCTATCCAGCTAGTTTACCTTCCTTATCCTGTCTTATTTATATCACCATTGGACTCATAAATACTAAGCATACGCAATACGTGGTAACCTATTCCCCGCCTTGCATCAGGCATGTGATACACTCAGAAAAGCAGGAAACAACTTCTAGGGACTTCTACATGACTAAGACTGACTGTGATGGTACAGAACTATTGACAAGCAATTTAAAGGAGCTCCAGCAACTGCCCTTACTTTTACTACTGTAGGTTCCAAATGCATTCCTCACACACTGTGTTTTTATTTTAATTTTTAAAAAAGATTTATTTATTTATTTATTTATTTATTTATTTATTTATTTGACAGAGAAAGAGAGCTTGTGGGTATGTTTGCAAGGGGCGGGAGGGTCAGAGGGAAAGGGAGAAGCAGGAAGCTGATTCCCCACTGAGTGCTGAGCTGGACAGGGTGCTTGAACCCAGGATGCTGAGATAATGACCTGGGCTGTATTCAAGAGTTGGACACTTAACCTACTGAGCTACCCAGGTGTCCCATACACACCATGTTTTTATTTTTATTTATTTTTTTAAATTTTTATTTATTTATTTTTTAAATTTATTTATTTCTGTGACAGAGAGACAGCCAGCAAGAGAGGGAACACAGCAGGAGGAGTGGGAGAGGAAGAAGCAAGCTCCCAGTGGAGGAGTCCGATGTGGGACTTGATCNAACCTACTGAGCTACCCAGGTGTCCCATACACACCATGTTTTTATTTTTATTTATTTTTTTAAATTTTTATTTATTTATTTTTTAAGATTTATTTATTTCTGTGACAGAGAGACAGCCAGCAAGAGAGGGAACACAGCAGGAGGAGTGGGAGAGGAAGAAGCAAGCTCCCAGTGGAGGAGTCCGATGTGGGACTTGATCCCGGAATGCCGGGATCACGCCCTGAGCCGAAGGCAGACGCTTAATGACTGCGCTACCCAGGCGCCCCATGTTTTTATTTTTAAATAGCCAGATTCTTATTTCCATGTGAAGAGGATCAGAATACCCCAAATATGCTGCTTTGATATGAAGGCAGTTGAGAAAGAAACAAGACATGGGATACCTTTCCTCTATCTGCTTAAAAGCTGGGTACAAATATCCCTTGTGGAGGTGTCCTCTTTTCTCCTATCAGGAAGGAAAGAATATTCTTTATTCACCAGAGATAGAGGCAGTGCCAAGATGAGTCTGCATAAACAAAATCTTACAAAATAACCCTTGTCTTCCACTAACTATTATCTTTCATACATCTTCCTTCCATAATCTACTTCCCCCAGAATCTCAAACCCCTTTGCCTTTATCTTGTCATTTCTCCACAATTTGTCGCCTTTTGTTAACATGGTATATAACTCCTCCTCTCCCTGCCCTCCCTCCACTCCCACCCTGAGTTTAACTGCTTCTTTGGATTTTGACTTCCTTTCTATAAAGGCCTCCATGCACGTAAAAAATTAAAATAGTAACATGAAACAAAGTTTCTCCTGTTAATCTGTCTTTTGTGCATTTAATCCACAGGTCCCAGTGATATAACATAAGAGAGTAGAGGAAAAGAATTTCCTCCCTTACACATATTAGACATATATTTTACATTTTAATCCCCAGTAACATTTTACTTCCCTTTATGACTCTGCTTAGTACTTAGTGGTAGAAAGAAATGGTGTTGTATTATTTAAAAAAGCTCTCTTGTCAGACTGCCAACTTTTAAATCTGCTCTATCACTTATCATGTAACCTTGAGAATTTAATTAAAATCTCCTGCTTTAGAGATTTTAAACAAATTTGTGTTTGTATGAAAACAAATTGTATGTATGTTTTTTTGTATGAAAACAAATTTGTTTCCTCACAGAATTATGGTGCAAATTAAAGGACTCCATAAATATAAATCACACAGAACAATACCTGACTCCTATTACTCAACCAGTGGTACCTTTAAAAAGTAGTATAAATATCTCAAACACCTGACGTCATAGGCTGCAGTACCACAGTCGCACGGTAGCAAAACAGCAGTATTCACATTACGTGAAGGATGTTAGTTTGAATTTAATTCATTTTGATGCTTTAAAAAATTAATTGTAATTCAGCTTTGGTTTTAGTTCTTTATTTTTTATTTTTTTTTAAAGATTTTATTTATTTATTTGACAGAGATAGAGACAGCCAGCGAGAGAGGGAACACAAGCAGGGGGAGTGGGAGAGGAAGAAGCAGGCTCATAGCAGAGGAGCCTGATGTGGGGCTCGATCCCAGAACTCTGGGATCACACCCTGAGCCGAAGGCTGACGCTTAACCGCTGTGCCACCCAGGCGCCCCTGGTTTTAGTTCTTTAAAAGGCCCCTCAGGTAACTTACATATAAAACCCACTGTCCTAAATCTTCTATTACCCCAAGTCGTGACAACTCGATTCACCTTAGAAAAGCAAACACGTAAGGTGCATGCTGGACAATATAAGGCTTAGTAAAGTGTGGCTTCTGGCTAGAAGAAATACAATTGTTTTCTTTTTGGTAGAGTTCTAAGAATCTGCTATCTCTCCTGGTAAATCAGGGAATTTGGAATACAAATGGTTTGCCAATTCACTCTTGCAGTTGAATAACTGAAACTGAAATTTTGGTTTATAAGACAATGGAAGATAAAATTATGTGTTTACATAGAAGGTATATTACATCTGCATTTTTTGTAGAAGTTAAATTTTCTATCTCTAATATGCTCATATAATCAGATAAAAATCTTGCCTCATTTCTTATATCTAATCACTCACATCATTAATAATTAAACAAATACTTTTATCGAATGTAAAACTAGTCAAAACTCATTTTTCATTGGGATTTATTTCTAAAGCAGCTTCTCCTAACTATCTGATTCTTGACCTTTTTATGTATTTTGGCATAGACATGAGCAATAGAATGATCCGACAAGTGTAAAGTCACATATTCAAACAGTGCTTCCACGAATTGTGCAATGCTCCGCAACCCCTGTATGATGACTAATGTGATTGATTTCTTTAGTATTGTAGTAGCATTTTGTACTCTGCTTGGAAAGGTTAACTATATGAGCAAAAAAGGCTTTCCCAACATAGGAGCCTATCACGTGTTTATAACACTAAATCTTATAACTTGTACTTAAATAAAAACCTTCAAAAAGTGATTTTGTATCATCTAAATAATATTTAAAAAATCATTTTAGGGGCGCCTGGGTGGCTCAGTCAGTTAAATGTCTGCCTTCGGTTCAGGTAATGATCCCAGGGTCCTGGGATGGAGCCTCCTCAGCCAGGAGCCTGCTTCTCCCTCTCCCTCTGCCTTCCACTCTGCCTACTTGTGCTCTCTTTCTCTCTCAAATAAATAAATAAATAAAAATCTTTTAAAAAGTAAATAAATAATCATTTTAGAATACATATGCAATTCAGAAAAAAAAAAACTGTAGAAAGACCAGGTTTTCATTTGTAAATGAAATCACATTAAAATAAGTAGGACCTAGACCTATCTTTGGCATAGGCAGCTTCCCATGATGAATCTCTTAAGACGCTGAGGGAAGGTGACCTTTTCAGAAAATACCTCTGCACTGAACAGTCTTCGTTTAATCACGTTGCCTTGACACTGACCAACTTGGGTTAGCAAGCTCCTTTTTAAAAAAAATCTAGCTCTCTCGGGATGTATATTAATCTGGTTTATTAGTCATCCATACCTACTATAGAATACTGTAGAGAGTTTAAATTTTAGAACTTCATAGAAATTTAGGAATTCATCTAGTTCACCCTCATATTTAATAGCTCAAATTCAAGGTCATTTCAGCATAACGGTCAAAACCATTGCTTCAGAGCCCTGACTGCCTGAGGACTGCCAAGAAAGTTGTGAGACCTCAGGGAAATTAAATTCTCTTTGCCTTGTCTTCCTCAATTGTGAAATGGGGATAATGTCTGATACCTGAGTGACAACTCCACAGGTTATTGTGAGGATTAAATGCCGTAGTATATATAAAATGCTTAGAAGAATACCTGGTATATGGTAAGTGCTCTTTTGCTATTATTATGAACTTACTATGGGGATCACAATGGACTTAGCTTAAGTGGATACCAGGGTTATTATTTATAGATACTTAGAAGAACATTTCTTTTAGAAATTCACTAAGTGTCAATGGGCATAATAAGAGGAAAGGGAACTCATGCATTCACACGCCTGGGTCACAGTGCTACCACGAGGTCAGCCTTAGCACATTTTCTTTAAGTGGAGGGTACTCTGGAGGAAAGAAAGACACAAGAGGAGACCTAGACTCCTACTTGATTTTGGGGGAGGGGATAAATAGGACAACAGAACAAAATTACTGAAGGCTGGTTTTCCTCTGACTTCTGCCCGGTTTCCTCACACCTCGAATAATCAATTAAATAGTGCTCTGGTAAAAACAAGAAATAATAATAATAAATTTAAAAAATGGTGCTCTGGTACATGGGAGAAATTACTATACTTATTTATTGTGTGTAAAGGAGCCAAGCACAGTTAAAATTAAATTCACTGAATTAGCTACTTCTGTCATCCTCAAATACAGTTTCCTGAAATCAGAAATAACAACAGGAATCCAGTTCTAATATAACGACCTAATATTCTTGGGACGCCAGGGTGGCTCAGTCAGTTAAGCATCTGCCTTCGGCTCAGGTCATGATCCCAGGGTCCTGGGATGGAGTCCTGTGTCAGGCTCCCTGCTCAGCGGGGAGCCTGCTTCTCCCTCTGTCTGCTGCTCCCCCAGCTTGTGCTTGCTCTTCTTCTCTCTAATAAATAAATAAAATCTTTTTTTTAAAGGCTTAATACTCTTTAAGCGGAATATGTAAGAAACCGAAGATAATCATCAGTCTTATGAGAACACTGAAGGATGTTATAAATAAAGATATAACATTGGTAAAAACAGCAAAGAACTTGAAGACGCTTTTGCAATCTAGACAGAAAGGATCAGTTTTGTAAATACTGCAAGTGCTCTGGTCACATTCTCAACATCACAATCCAATTGTTTTGTTTGTTTTTTTTTTCAAAAACCCCGACTTCCTAATCATATCTTTTCATGACATATAAGGATATATATGGGATTATAATGTTATGTTTCCAGTCTACCCAGAACACTAGCTGGCCTTAGTCTCTCTGCTACATAGAGCATTTAAGTCAGTAGTTATTTTGCCTGTTGAAATTCCCCTTATTATTTGATAAAAAGCTAACATTACTCTGTGATTGTATGTTTCCTTTGCCTTTACTTGCAAGACTACTTCTCAATAAATGGCAGCCATTTCTTCTCAATAAAACCTGAAAAATTCAACATAGGAAAGTGAAAGCCTTTTTCGTGAAGTGTGTCTTCTTAGGACAGAGAAGCAGGGATGCTAGGACTAGAAAGGTCCCAGGTCTTATACGGGAGGAATTTTCTCCCTGTTCATACCTTCACTAATACCTGGGTAATGGAAAGGGATGAGCTTGTATAAGGATGAAGCTAAGAGTTTTCTTTTCTTTTCTTTTTTTTTTTAAGATTATTTATTTTTTTATTTGAAAGAGAGAGAGAGAGAGAGAGAGGAGGCAGACTCTACACTGAGCCCAGAACCCAAAGCAAGGCTCGATCCCACAACCACGAGATCATGACCAGCGCCAAGATCAAGAGTCAGATGCTCAACTGACTGAGGCACATAGGCGTCCCCAACTGAGAGTGTTTCCAACAGAGAATTGGAAGGAATTATGCTCATAGCCTCCTGTCACTGCCTCCCTAATGGTGAAATGCCAGCAGGGAGTGTATGAGGCTACGGTTACCACCAACCCCAAAACAACCAAAGTACTCTTGTTCTCTATCTGTATATAGCTTTAGATACAGGCCAGTTTAGGGCATTAATTGAATCAGAAGATGGAGGAAGATACACCAAACAGACAAGGTTCATAAGTTTCATTAAGATCCACTGAGGATAGGACTCAGGACAGGTGAGACAGGGAGGAAAAAGAAAGCTTAAGTCAACAGTATCCTATCAGGGAAGTTACTGGATCCAGTATGAGAAGATGTTGGAAGATAAAATATTGGGAACATACAAAAAACCATTGTAAAATCAACATTAAAATGTATACTTTGGATTTTAAAAGCATTTTACTTGTTTGCTTTATTTTCATGACTGTTGTTTTCCTGACTCAGGATTTGCTTAGATTTCTGTTTAGATTTCACAGGCAAACAGCAATACCTCTGTGGAGGCGGCACGCAGTATGGAATCAGGGTCAGACTTTGAGTCACTGGCCTGGCACTCACCATCTTCGTGGTCACATGCAAGGTGCTCTAACTTTTCTTATTTACAAAATAGGCTTTTTCACAATACACAGCTTATATGGTCATTATAAAGATTACAGAGTGTAGGTGGTAAACACTTTGTGAGATATAAAGTGATACAACAACCAGTGTTGTAAGAATAATGTAACAGCTAGTGTTAGGCTAGATTTATGTGTCTTTAAAATTAGGGTGAAATGTGAGGTTCCTGTGGCAGCTCCACCTAATCTAGTTTGTTAGTCTTTTTTTCAAAAATAACCCTTGATATCTAGGATTGTCGTGACACCACCCGCAGCGCCGTGGCGTTGATTCGGGAGAAGGACGAGGCACAGACATGTTAGCTTCCGAAATAGAGTGTGGGTGCAGGGGACAACCTCCAGGCGTGCCCCCGCCAAGACTGCGATCACCCCGACCAGCTGCAACCTCGAGTATTTATTGGCAATAAACAATCAAAGACAATCAAGGGAATAATCCATATTACATCCTAGTGAATAGTAGTACGTCATGGGGAAGGTCACAGGATAGTAATACTTCACAGGGAAGGTCACGGGATTAGATGATGTAACGTTCAGCAAGTGAGGCCTATTCTTAAACATATTTCTATGGACCCCACGGGCTATTGTTAAGAGCAATCAAGTTTTGGTTGGGGAAGCATTCTGCCCTGTAGCAGACCAGGCATTCCTGGCTGCTCGTTATCTGAGGGCTGGGTGTTCCTGGCTGCTGTGCTCTGACCTTTACGCTAAAGCCCGCAAGGTCACAAACATGTTTTCCTATTATATCCTTAGCATAAGCTCTCGGCCAGGGGCTGCTGCATAGGATCTCTGGGTTTGGTTCTTCTTGAGCCCTTTCATGCTCCTGCTGGCTACGGGTTGCCGATCAGTGTCATGAACCTGGAAATTCATACACAAGCAGTATCTGGGCCAGGGCTGAGAGCCAGCATAAGAGAGATGAGTCCTTAGATCTGAGATGCTGTCTGGGAGTGGACAGCAAACACTGGATCCAAAGGCCAATGCAGTGGGAAGTTCTCTGGGGCCCTGGCAACAGCTTTCTGGAGCTGTCTATGCCAGAAGTGGTTCTGATGCCTTCATGGGGGCAAATAGCCAGGCTTTCTTTTTCAAACTTACTCTACCTAGCCATTCCAGTTTAATTCAAAACACCTATGATTATTTAACATCCTTGGGGCCATGGCCCAAACCACCTCCTTCCTCATTTCTGCTCTTGTTTTCCAAGATTTTTGCAGCACCTTTGTTTACAGGAATTTAAGACACTGCTTCCTCTCTATAAGTGACAGATTTTTTGCTGTGTTCTCAGTGAACCATGATGAATAGCTATGCTCGCAAATGTAGCCAAGGTGAAAGTCAGAAGTAATTCCAAAACCTGGCCCCAGTGCCTGGGCAGCTCTCTGCTGCTGAGACAGGACACGTAAATTTGGTATGCCACCTCCACGGAGATGCCACCGTAGATTCCACGAATTATGTCACATTAGCGTCTACCTTTCGCTTATCAGAGCATGTCAAAACGTATTTGTATGTAGCCAAAGGTGGAGACATGCTTCCACATGTAGTTAGTCTAAAAGACAAAAACAAAAAGCCCTGACCATGGTTTCCCCCTTTCAATTGATGGACTAATTTTTGCTTTTCAGCATCTTACTGCTATCAAAGTCATGCAGTCTTTTTCTAAACATGGATGATTTATTTTTTTTCATTTTGGCATGGGAATAATTTTTTTGCTCTGCTTTATGGTAAATTATCAATCTTTTCCCAAAGTGAGAATTTTCCTATGACTAGTGTTCACAATCCTCTGTTTTATTGTTTTAGTCAATGATAAAAGCAAAGCTTACTTGGTCTTTCAACAAGCAACTCTGTTTTATATACACCTACTATTATCTTTCAGTTATACATCTATTACTTTCTGTCTTTACGCAAAAGAGTGAATAAAGATGCTTCTCTGAGTCACGGAGCATTATTTTTCTTGTTTTCTTAATTGAGGTATAATTGACAAAATGTATTGTTCTTCTTAAATCCCAGAAAATAAGTTGTCAGCTGTGTTCCCATGTCCACCCTCTCATTTTATCTTCAAATGTTCTTTTTACCTGGTCTTAGCAAACACGATCAGAGGAGGTCAAGGGAAGACCAAGGAGTAGAGAGAAGCTATTGCTCTATGTCTTTTGAACTTTTTGTGGATTTTCTAGTCCCTATGGAGTAGTTTATAAAGTAAAACTCTTAAAAAAAAAAAAAAACTCTTTGTGTCACCAGTACCAGAAAGGATGTTTAAGAAGCTGGTGTCACATCCCACTATTACTGAGTTTTCAATTACTTTAAAATGCATCTTTGCTTCTAGTACTAATTTATTCATAGGTCTCCAGTTGGGTCTTGTTCTCATCTGATGGGTTCTATTTTCTAAAGGTGCTCATTATTAAAATTGGAAGGTACAGTGACGAAAATGAGTTTAAAAGTTTTCAATTCGCCTTACAATCTTATCATTTAATCAAAGTCTGCTCCCTTGTTATTATGTAACTAATATTTTTCTATGGGAACTAACAGTTTTCACTGAATTGTCAACATGATTTAATCCTAATAGGACTTATTTAAACATTTCCCAAAGAGCAAAACGTATTGTTTAGAATTTCCAAAGAAGAAAGGAGGTAGAAATAGGGCATATGTGATGGCAGAGTTTACTTGTAAATCCTTATTGAGTCCTTCAGCATACCTGTTCATTAGCAGTTCCTCAAATTAGCAACAATACTGATACATGCAAAGTACACATGGGGCAATTACCCAGTTTATTTGATCTTGTAGGTTTGGCCAGGCTCAATGATACCTGGCTTTCTGAATGTGTTTGATTTGTGGTTTTACTAGACAGGTAGTCCAAAACAATTAAACTAGCAAATAAAGGGCCCAGAGCTAAAATTTTAATTGTTTAAAGCTAAAAAAATTTTTGTCACAAAGGAAATCTAGATATATATGGAAATATATATCTATATCTCCAAAATTTCCCAGTCCAAAATTCAGGTATATTTTGCTATCGTTTGAATCAGCTACCTAAAAACTGGTTAATGAAAAGAGACAGGGCTCATTATATATCTTATAGAAGCTCATCTGATATAGAAGATTTTATTTCCATAATAACCAATATTGCTTTTTTTCCCCAAGTGCATATTTGGTAAATTATGGAAAGCATAACACAAGCATTATCTCCTGCAATCCTCTTAAAAGCAAGACAATCACAGATGAGGGAAGCAAACTACTCACCAGCTGTGGGACTCTTGGGTAAATCACTTCACCTCTCTGTGACTTCATATCCTTGTCCATAAAATTGAAATGATGATAATATGTAGTACATAACTCATAGGGCGGCTGTAAGAATAAAATGCCATAATTGTTATGAAATACTTAAGAGGCCTAACCCTTGTAAGCCCTTTATAAATGCCCCGATTGAAATAATATGATTGCTCTTCTTACCACATTTTGTGGACGAATACAACAAGCCCTAGTTTAAAGAAGGCTTTCATGAGCACGCAGGTAACGGATTGTGGAGCTGGGATCTGAACATGGGTGTACCCGATTTTAAAGTTACAGTTATTTATTCTCTAGTCTCCCTCACTGCTACTGAACGGTTCGCCACTGAAAGTCCAAATACAGATTTTCAGAAAGCATCGTAGAATTACCATTTGTTCAAATGTGAAATAAAAAATGGTTATTGAAAATATTATTCTAGTCATTCCCTCACTCAAAATGCTAATTCAGGGGACATACTGTTTTAATACTTGTTTATGAAATAAATAATTGAAGAATATATATTTTTAAATCATTGAAGAAAGCTCATGTGTTAAAATTCATAAATATTTGAAAATCAGGAGTTTCAAACTACTCTTTATTCATTGTTTAGGTGGGTATGATTTTCAGTATTATATACCTCTTTTTTTCCCCATCAGATGTACAGAAATCAGAAAAAAAGTGTCTTTTTTTAAAAATAAAGGTTCGGCCTCCCAGAACCACTGAGTTTTGCCTTATCTTATTCTATTGCTTAAACCCTGCATATGTGCTTCACTTCTCTGCATGTTAATGGTGACCTTGAAAGCTGAGAAATTCTTTGAAATACTCTTTGAATATCCAGTCTCTCCCCCACACAGCTCCTACCCCGTCCTGGACCCGCCTGATGCAGATCCTCTGGGACCAAGGCTTTTACCAAACTCTCACCTCCACTTCCTCTAATCTTTGTCTCAAAAACACAGTTTTTTGGGGACGACCTATTTTTATTTTATTTAAATTTAGACACTATAAATTTTTATAAAGTCCCGTAAAAATAGGCATTAATGTCCTTAGATATCTTTCAACATCCCACAGGAATGAGATAAAAAGCAAATAGAATTTTAAAAGCATAGTGTTTTTAACAAAAAGAAAAAAAAAATTAGGGCAAACTGATGTGTTCAGAGCCACTGTCAGAAATTCAAATGCCATTTTAAAGTTAGAAGTTAAAAGAACCTGAAGTTTAAAAAAAATCACGTGAAGAATGTTAGGAAATAGGTACTTTAATGAACTTTCTAGTCTAAAAAAGAATATTTTGAGTAGGATTATATATGATAAAAAGAAAGTTTTCAAGTATAATACCAGACTAGAAAAATAAAATGAGCTACTTGGCTATCTCTCACTCTGTAGATTGTTCTCTTTTTCTCTGAAAGTCTCTCTCTCTTTCTGTCCAGCAAGCCAAACAATTCCTACAGTAATCAGCCCCAAATGGCAATGGCTGACTATGGTAAGCTTTTGCTTTTTTTTTTTTTTTTTTTTAAGATTTTTTTTTTTTTTTCGACAGAGATAGAGACAGCCAGCGAGAGAGAGAACACAAGTAGGGGAGAGGAAGAAGCAGGCTCACAGCGGAGGAGCCTGATGTGCGGCTCGATCCCATAAAGCTGGGATCACGCCCTGAGCCGAAGGCAGACGCTTAACCGCTGTGCCACCCAGGCGCCCCAGCTTTTGCTTTTTCTTATTTGGACTATCGGCACTTATTTCATTCACTTCACCACCTCCCTCTCCCTAAGAGAGTACAGGCAAGGTGGGATAAGTAACTATATATATCTCACCACAATCAACATAATGCTTATATTCATCATCCCTGAAAACGTCATCATTCTCTTTTATAAACTCTCCTGTCTGAATAGTCCTGCCTACCCCATCCCTTGACAACCATATACCTCCCTCCTGTCTTTATATATTTGTGGCATTTTCTAGAAATTTATATACATGAAATCATAAACTACATACTATTTTATGTCTGCCTTTTTTCATTCAGCATAATTGTTCTGAGATGCATCCATGTTATTCCAGGTATTAATATGTAATTCCTCCTAACTGCTCAGTAGTATCCCATTCTATAGCTACGGTACAATTCATTCATTCATTCATTCATTCATTCATTCATTCATTCCTTCATTTACTCATCTATTATTGACATCTGAATTATTCTCAGTTGTTTACTATTATAATTAAAACACTACAGATATTCATATATAACTCTTGGAACATATATATGGCTTTATTTCTCTTGGGCAAATAAAGAGAAGTAAAATGACTGGGGTGTATGATAGGTGTATGTTTAACTTTTTAAGAAATTGCCACACAACTTTCCAAAGTGATTTTATTATTTTACATTTCCATTGGTAGTGTATGAGATATCCAATTGTTCCCAATCCTTACCAACACTCAGTATGGTCAGACTTCTAAATTTCAGATATTCTAATAATTATGTAGTAGCATCTAATGTCTAATGATATTAGCCCAGTTTTCGTGTGCTTATTTGCAATCAGCATATCTTCTTTGTTGAAGTGATTCCACTTAATTTCATGTGAAGGCTAATTAGCTGTAACTCATTAAAAGAGAATCAACTCTTTAAACAAGAACAATAAGGGGGCGCCTGGGTGGCGCAGTCCTTGGGCGTCTGCCTTAGGCTCAGGGCGTGATCCCGGTGTTTCGCGATCGAGTCCCACATCGGGCTCCTAGGCTGGGAGCCTGCTTCTTCCTCTCCCTCTCCCCTGCTGTGTTCCCTCTCTTGCTGGCTGTCTCTCTGTCATAAAATAAATAAAATCTTAAAAATTTTTTTTTTCTAAACAAGAACAATACGATGTATTTTGGGACTTCTAGGATATGGAAATAAAAGGTATGACAATAGCAGCAAGACTGGGAGGGAAAATATGTAATGAATAGGTAAAAAACAGGTACAGGCAGAACTAAAATTTCCTATTCTTCACCCTCATACTCAAAGGGAAAGGTGATGTTGTCAAAATATTGCTTTCATGCAATGGTGGTAGATGTGGTCAAAGGGAAAGCCAGAACAAATTTAGAACAAATCCAGGTCATCTTTGTAGTGGTTCCTATATCACCCAACTCCCTAACTTGAAGAAAGTCCAGGTCTTTTACCACACACCTTGGAATAACATTACCTAAGCTAGCTGATTTACCTGAGGAAATATTACTCCCAGGAAAATCTATGAGATTTTGAATAAACCATTGGTCTAAATAAAATATAACAAACTGAAACACTGTACTAGAAGAAGCAGTATTAATAAGCAAGCCAAAGTAAGATTTATGACACTCTCAAAGACATGAGATAAATTTCAATAATATGGAGCAGGGACAAACAGAAACAACTGTTTTGTTAACAATTGTTAACAGAAGGACTAGTTGGAAATATTAATCATAAAAACAGTTTAAATAAAGAACTCCATGAATGAGATTTATAACAGTACTGATACTGGTAAACTACAAATTAATGAGTTCAAATACTAGGTCTTAGAATTACCTCAAAAGGCATCAAGAAAAAATAGAGAAAAAATTAATAATTCAAGTGATTTGGAGAATATAAATAGAAGTACAAATACCTGTGCATTATGAGTGCCAGAAAGGGAAAACAAAGAAACATAGGGAATGTTAAAGGAAAAAAGTCCTTCAAGCAGAAGGAAATCCACATCAGAAGGTAACGTGAATCCACCTAATGGAAGTAAGAGAAATGGAAATGGAAACAATGTAGGTGAATACAGTATTTTATTTCTTGCTTTGAATTTTTAAAAAATGTTAACTGGAAAATACTCGATTTATTGCAAGTTTAAGAATCTTAGATTGAACTGAGTTGTAGTGTACCAACCAAAATTTGCCAAAAGAAAAAAAAAAAGAGTACACTGCTTTCTACCTTGGCTGCTGCTGATGGTTAGGCCAAATGTCATTCTGCAGTGATTGACTTAACTACTTCCAGCTTTATTTCTGCATAATGCACCTGAAAGCTTCCTTTATGTCTGTCTTCCTGCCATGAATGCAGAGGTTATGGTTGAAGATCCAGATCATCTTCGTAGGAAGGGCAGGCTGTGGCCTAGCTCAACCTCAGCAACAGGGCAACAGTTGACCTCAAGACTGTGTGTAGGTAATTACAGCACTGCTCCTCTGCAGGAAGGATGCAAGAATTTTTGTTGTTTTTATTGTTATCGTGAATTCATTATCTTTATATCAAAACACTTGTATTTTGTCAGTGCACTGCTATTTCAGACACTGGTCAACAATTTTATGCACTTTTTTGTTTTTTCCTTAATTTTTCCTTCCCCTCCCCTTCTTTAATTTCCTCTTTCCACTTATCTCTGATATCTCACCCTAGGCTTCCATAATTTTCTTTACCCCTGACCTCCTTCATCCCCTCTACCTCCTTCCATTTCTCCTCCCCTATAAAGGGTCATCATGGACTCAGGGGAAACCCACAAAGAGGGATAAGCTCTCACTAGGAAAAGGGATGATGTACTGGGGAAAGGGACTGCAACTCAGTATCATCGCAAAGATCGGAAGAGCTTCTGGAGATGGTGGCTTTGCAAGTGCTCCCTCAAAAGAGTTAAAGATAAAAAGAAAATACTTAAATCTCAGCAGATAAACTACATTAGAGGTGACAGACATGAGAGTTTCTTTGACAGCAGGGCAGGCATCTATGGAAGCATTAGAACTAATATAGCAGCTAATAATTTATATTAGAATGTTAATAAATATTTAACAATATCATGCTTAAAAATTTATATTTTTCTCAGATTGTATTTTTTATTTAAAAGACAAAAATTTAGTTCTACCCTTCTAAAATTAATTTCGAAGAATTTATTTCTAACAACATATTAGAATGAATGTCAGAACTGTGTAAGACCTAGATTTTAAAAAATACCAGCATTCTGCTTAGTTATTTCCTCCTGTTTTCCCACAATCCTTTTGTATGAGAAAAATAAAGTCTTGTATGTTTGTCACTGTTAGTCTTTCTCTTATCTGCAAGCAAATGAACACATTTCTAATAAAGACAAACTATATTTCTAAGAATATCCATTTGTATATAAATTAAACAGATAGATAAGGGTCAATTATGATATATCTAAAATAACAATGTGTGTCTATCAAGGAGTATTTCAATTTTTCTCTCCTGCCTGAAAAATCATATTAGTTTTTGTAAATGAAATAAAAATTAAAAAGCACATGCGAAAAAAGCAAAGATAACCAGGAGCAGTTTGTACCTAAGATCCATCAAAGAATTATTATTAGATAATTTCAAAAAGATGACATGGAGAATGAAAGGTTTTTCTGGGTTCTTTCTCCTTTTTTCAGCAAGACTATTTCCATTTTCCTCATATTTCCACCCCATTCCCCCACTGTCTCAGACCTCCTCATCCCCATTACTTTTCTTGCTTTTATTTCCAAAGAAAATAGAAACCTGTAGCTAGATGCTCCTTCAAGTGAGGTTACCAGATATTCAATGATTCCTACCTCCGAACACATCCTCTTTAAAAAAAATTTTTTTTTCTTTATTTGAGACAGAAAGAGAGAGAGAGCATGAGAGTGGGGGGGGGGAGCAGAAGGAGAGAAGCAGACTACCCACTGAGTGCAGAGCACAAGGGGAGGGGGTGGCGTTCAAACTCACAACCCTGAGATCTTGATCCTGAGATCATGACCTAAGCCGAAACCAAGTCAGCCACTTAACTGCCTGAGCCACCCAAGCACCCTTAGCATATGACTCTTGATCTCAGATCAGGTCTTGATCTCAGGGTCATGAATTCAAGCCCTACAAGGCCCGCATCCAAGCCCAGCATGGAGCCTACTTAAAACAAACACAAAACAAACAAAGAAAAACAAAACCCCCCAAAACAGAAGAAGTCATCTCATATACAGCAGGGCTGAAACAGATATCTCTGTCTCTTCAATTTCTCCCCTTGCCAATTTTTATTTTGTTTTTGTCATTTTTGCTATCTGTTTCAAATCCATACAGATGCTAGACATCCTTCATACAATCTTCCTTCCATCACTTGCCAACATCCAACTAATCAGTGAGTCCTGTACATTTTTCTCCTCAATAGTCAGGAATCCAACCAATTTCTTGAAAAAATTCTACTATATTTACTATTATGTAAAGCATCGTCCCTTAAACTATGGCCTAGACACATAAATGATATTTTTCTATGCACTTTTTCTATTCTCATTTCCAGCACTCATGAATAAAACCAGAATCATGATGATGACTATTTAATTCTCAACTGTGAGTATACTTCTATAAATTAAAACATTCAGTGAATTTCATTTTGAGGTTATAAACCAAAACCCTTAACATGACACGCAATTCTTCACTAATCAGGTCCTTGCTTATATCTCAACCTTCGATATCATACTTCTACTTGTTCACCGTGTTTCTTTCTTTCTTTTTTTTTTTTTTCTGGAATGGACCGCCTTCCTTCTTGAAATTAGATCTTTACATATGATCTTCTCCCTGGCCAGAACAATCATTTCTTCCTTTCTTTCAACTTATTTAAAATCTTATTTTTCATATAGCTTCAACTCTTTCACATTCTTTGTGATGCCTTCTCTGGTGTTGTTTGTGGGGTAAACCAGTTCTCACCCTAAGATTTCATAACTCTCACACTTTTCCCTATTTAGCAGTTTTCACATTTTAAAGTATGTGTTTTCTATGATGGTAAAGATTATGTATGTTTTTGAATCCCCAGTGTCCAGCAATGTATCAAACACATAGTTAGATGGCCAATAGATACTTAGTGAATTAAGTAAAATGAGATGAGTGAATGAATGACCCAATCATTCAATCAACCACTACATTGGACAGGTAATACTTGTGACTTAGTATGGCAATTCTCATTTTCAGTGTAATAAAATTGAGGCATACATAAATATTTTTTAGATACTGAAGATATTCCAATTGGAGGTAGAGAAAAAAATGCAGGCAGGTTGTTTCTAGAAAAGAAACATTCAGTCATTGAAGGGACATTTATTAGCCATCTTCTGCATTTCAGTCATTTTGCTGGATGCTGAAGATACAAATTCCAAAGTACACAGTCCTTTCTCTCAATAGATTAAGGAAAAAACATGAAACATAAATGTGAATTTAGTAACGGGGGGTGAAAAGTCACAGATTCAAAAGAGGTTACAATAGGAAAATGCAATTATTTTTATGCTCAGGCAATATTGTCTTTGTAAGATAGATACTCATTTTGAAATATTCCTTTATGTAACAGTCTTATAATTGCTACCTTTTTGTGTCTAAGATCTCTGAAAAGAGTATGCATTTAACACATATTATGGCTAATATCTAGCCATAAGTTTACCCAGTGATAAAATACACATGATGATATCTGCTTTCCAACTTATCTCACAAGGTTAGAATGAGGTAATAATGTGAACATATTCTGAAAACAAATATAAACTACTATATTAATGTAAAACATTATGATTTTCTTGATTCAGCTAAAATTGATATAAAATATTTTGGAAACAAACATAAATTTTGCAACAATATTATACTTCATCACTCCTACCTTGTTTAATCTCCAGGGCTATGTCACAGGATGGACATTGAAGACATTTTCATGTAGTTGTAGATACTCTCATTTGAATTAAAAGTTAATTTTCAAGCCAAAATTTCTAAATATAATGCAAGATGTATGTTGGTACTATCTGCATAAAGACCAGAGAGCTGAACTATATATTTGTATATTAAGATACTCTTCATAATATTTTTCTGATGAACTTATATGCTACCAGAATGAAATAATGTCAAACATCTGTATCCTGAAGCATGAAACAGAATTAGCATCTATGTATTACACAATGCTGGTGAATTACGTAGAATATGAATTACATCTTCAATAAAGCTGCTATAAAAATATTAGCATTTATGCCAAATAGTGAAATAGTGGAATTTATTCTGAGGTGCTACATTGGATAAAAAAATCATTTTTCATGGTATGAATAAGATAAAAGGGAAGTTTCTTCAAACTTAGAAGAAAATATATGATAAAAGTAAAATAACATTCAGAATCAAAATTGAATGTATGACTATTAAAATACATTTGTTTTTCTTTAAGCTCTGTGTTATCTTGGAAAAAATTACTGACTGCAAAAGTGGATGGGCATATACCCAGCAAAAGAAGTTCTAGATCATCTATTTTGATTAAATATGGCAGCAGAAGAAAACAAAATAGATGGCCGCATGTCATGGTTTTTGATGTCAGCCTGATGCATTGATCTTATACATGAAACACAAAAGTTGAAGGAGAGAAACTTATTTAGAGGCCCATATTTCTGAGGCCGACAGTTATCTTTATCCTACTGTTATCTAAATTATAGGTAAGCCAGTAGAATTGCTGAGTCAAAACTTAGCAATAAATATATTCTAAAAAGTATTTCCCTCTATATAAGGTAAACATTTGAGTAAGTGCAGTGGAAATAAAAATGTTTACAGAAACACTAATATTTAGCTTATGCTTTTGTTTATTATTCCAGATACATATATATTTAGTTCAGCCTACATCTGGTAACTATTAATTTCTAGGCTAGAATCCAGTACTTCAGTACATAGATACCTTCATAGGAAGATTAAGCTAAAATTTAGTCCACAACAAAATTTCTATCACAAAATCCAGTGAATGCACTTGAAAAAATACATTGTTAATTTATTGCTATAACTTTAATCATAATACGTTTCCTTTTTCTGGTTATAAAGATGATATAATAACTTAAAAAAAATTATTTGAGAGATACTGAGCGTGAGTGGGGGAGTGGCAGAGAGAGAATCTCAAGCAGACTCCCTGCTGAGTGCAGAGCCCCATGTGGGCAATCCCATGACCCTGAGATCATGACCTGAGCTGAGACCAAGAGTCATACACTTAACTGAGTGAGCCACCCAGCCACCCCATAATCGGACTTTTGAAAATAATGGAGAATATCAGGATAAATGGATCCATATTGTTAGCTAAATATGTGATTGCAGTGGTGAAATTTCTGAGTAATTGGCAATGGTCTGAAACACTCAAGCAATAACACTAGCTTTTCTTCAGTGATTGTTCAGTGTGTGAAATATCTGATGGTGTATGTTGCTAAGTAGTATAACTTGTCTAAGAATCTCATTTTTCAGTAAAAATAGCAAATAAGTTATTTCTAATTCAATGTAATTCAAGAAATATTTACTGAAAGAATGAATAATAAGGGAAAGTTCAGTTCACATATACTTTATCAACATGCAAAATATACTAGTATTTTAAATTAATGGCTTAGTATTGGATTATAGATGGTTAGTAACCAAGGATGTAAGTAACATGATTTAAAACTTATTTAAGTAGATGGAGGCCATATAAATGTACGATTAATTTCTGATCCATAATTTCAGCAATGAAACTACCCTAATATTAATTAAGAGAATCTCTTTTATCTATCTAAAACTTTCTAGGAAGTTCATCCCCAGAATTTGAAATGATAGCGAGGCCTAATGATACATTCTAGAATTTTAAGAGAGAGGTTTTATGGCAGGGAAATATACATCAGTCGGAATAAAAATGATAAAAACGTTATCTCAAGAATAAACTGTGTAACTGGGAGTGTTGGGACATTGAGCAGAAGCAGACTGGATTATACTTTGGCAGTGGATGAAAGGTTTACACTTGATATAAGGTGTTGGAGTGGTATTGAATATCTGTGCTGAACCAGAAAGAGTCCAGTTCCTAAGACCTGGAGTCTGCTGTGTATCTGTTTGATCTTGAACAGGTTACAATCTCTGAACCTTCATTTCCTCATTAAAAAATGAGAATTATACTACTTTTCTCATAAAATGGTTAAGAGAATTACATGCGTTATGAAACGTAAAGTGTTCGGTACAGGTCTTTTGCTATTGTTGTTGTCATTATTTTTTTTTTTAATGCTCCTGACAAAGCCAGTGGCCACAGAACCTACTCATTTTATCCTCACTTCTTCCCAGATATGGATAGCAGCATTTGTCCTTTTGTTGTGAGATTGAAATGTATCCAGGTATTTGTAGGTATGGGTGGTCAAATCAAGTCTGGTTGAGGTTCCACAACTCTATACTTACTTGTTGTTACTTGAAAGTAATTTAACAAATGATAAATGTTGAGTATCAGAGTCATTGAATAAAATTGGTAGCTATAAATGAAAATTTTGCTTTACATGTTTCACAAAAGTGACATAACAGATTAATTGTTTTGATACAGAAAATGGGAATAAGAAAACACTTGGATTTTTAGATGCCTGCGGTGGGGGAAGAAAACACTCCTATGTGTCGGTACTGTGTCTGGAGGAGGAAGCAGAGCAGCAGTAGTAACTGGAAGCTTGGAATAAATTAATTGTGGGGTCATACATAATACTTTCTTGGAAGAGGTATTTTATCCCTGGTTACAATTACGTAGAAGGCTCCTTATGATACCTAAAACATTTAGTTTTTATGACTTGAAGATACAAGTTATTTCAATGTGGAGCTTTTGAAGAGTATATCTCCATATAATTGAAATTGTTTTTTCCATAAAATTATAAGTCATGAAGACAAAATAAAAAATTCTTATTGATCGCATTTAATAGAAAAAAATAAAGGACTGTCATATGATGTTAACATGATTACTTCCTTCACTCATTCGCCCACTCATTCATTCACTCCATTAATATTCATTTAAGGGCTTGTATATGCCAGGAATGGTGATAACTGGTAGAGATTCAAGTAAGACATAGAATTTCCCCTAGACCAGTTCAGAAATGAAACAAAACAAACAAAAACCTGTATATAAGTAAGCATTTTAAAAGTCAATTTCAGATATGAATTAAATTTTTAGAGACTTTTCTGAGTTACTTTTTTTTTTAAAGATTTATTTATTTGAGCGAGAGAGAGTGCATGCATGCACACGGGGGGTGGACAAAGGAAGAGGGAGAGAGAATCTCAAGCAGACTCTCTGTTGAGCATGGAGTCCATCATGGGGCTTGATTCCAGGGCCCTGGGATCATAACCTGAGCTGAAATCAAGAGTTAGATGCTTAACGGAGCCACCCAGGTGTCCCATGAATTACTTATAAAATATACAAAAATCCACAACTATAAGAAGTTGACAATTAAACTCCAGCCACAAAACAATGAAGAAGATATTGTGATTTGGCCTTACAGAGAATAGAAAGAGAAAACACTGTTTAGGAATGATGGATTCATGATCTGTTCTCTCTAGGAACAACAACCCTCAATTAATTTAGGAAAAAATTGACATAAAAGATTCAATATCCTCAAATTATGGTAAGCAAACTATCTCATGACATTTATAATTCTTATTATGCATTTAAAATTGAGTATTTATTTTAAAGTTTATTAATTTTATTATACAAATTAAAAATGAAAATGACTCACATCATAACAATATGACAAAAAACCTGAAACCTCACCAACTATTTTTTAAAGACCTTATTTTAGGGGGCCTGGGTGGCTCAGTTGGTTAAGCATCTGCCTTTGGCTCAGGTCATGATCTCAGGGTCCTGGGATGGAGTCCCCCATCGGGCTTCCCATCCAGTGGGGAGCCTACTTCTCCCCCTCCCTCTGTCCCTCTCCCCTCATCCCACACTCGTGCACTTGCTCTCTCTCTCTTTCAAATAAATAAATAAAATATTTTTAAAAAAGACCTTATTTTTTGAGCAACTTAAAGTTCTTAGAAAAATTAAGAGGGAGGTACAGAGATTTCTCATATATCTCCCACTGCCACACATGCATAGCTTCTCATTTATTAACATCCATTACCAGAGTGGCACATTTGTTACAGTTGATGAACCTACATAAACACATCATAGTCACCCAAAGTCCATAGTTCATATTAGGATTCACTCTTGGTGTTGTATATTCTATGGGTTTGGACAAATATATAATGACATGTAACCATCATTATAGGATTATACAAAGTATTTTCACTGCCTGGGAATCCTCCATGCTCCATCTATGCATCCCTCCACCCCACAACTCCAGACAACCACTGATCTTTTTATTGTCACCATAGATTCACCTTTTTCAGAAAGTCATATAGTTGTAATCATACAATAGGTAGCCTTTTCGGATCGACTATATTCACTTAGTAATATGTAGTTTAGATTCCTCCATGTCTTTTCATGGCTTGAGTTCATTTTTTTTTTTTTAAGATTTTGTTTTTAATTATTTGAGAGGGAGAGAGCAGGGGTAAGAACAGAGGGAAAGGGACAAGCAGACTCCCTGCAAAGAGTATAGCTTTGGACACATTCATTTTTTTACTTGAAAGTTATTTTAAAGATAATTGTAAATTCAAAAGCAGTTATAAAAAAATATAGTAGGGACACAATATAGTCGATTAAGTGTCTGCCTTCAGTTCAGATCATGATCCCAGGGTCCTGGGATCAAGAACTGTATGGGCTCCTTGCTCACCTGGGAGCCTGCTTCTTCCTCTGTTTGCCATTCCCCCTGCTTGTGTGCTCTCTTTCTGGCAAATAAATAAATAAAATCTTTAAGAGAAAAGAAATAATATAGTAATATCTTGTGCTCTTTACCCCATTTCCTTCCATAAGAAAATCTTTTAAAACTATAGTAAAATATCACAACCAGGGTATTGACATTCATACTATTTAGAGATTTCTTCAGTATTACATGCATTCATTTGTTTATGTGCATGTGTGTGTGTATTTAGTTCTACATAATTTTATCACATGTATAAGCTTATGAGACCAGCACCACAGTCAGGATACAAAACCACCACAAAGATTACTATGTTACCCCTTTATAAATGTCCCTACCTCCCTCACCTCTGTTCACATCTTAAAGCTCAACAGAAAAAAAAAATGAAAAAACAAACAAAAAACCCACAAAAAACCCACAAAACAATCTACTTAGAAATTGAGCAAAAGACATGAAAGATATTTCATCAAAAAGGATGTATAGATGACAAAAACAGTAAGTGAAGATTAACATCATTAGCCATGAAGGAAACACTACTTAAAATTATCATGAGACATCACTACACACCCACCGGAATGACTAACAAAAAATAGTGGTAGCACCAATACTGGTGAGAAAACACATTGGTGGCAGGAATATAAAATGTTATAGTCTGGTAAATCCTTTAGAAATTTCCTGTAAACCTAAACATGGAATTACCATATGGCACAGCAGTTGTACACGAGGGCATTTCACCCTGAGAAACGAAAAATTATGCTCACACAACACATACACTAATGTTCATTATTGCTTTATCTCTAATAACCACAAACTGGGAAGAGCACAGATGCCTTTTAATGCCTTTTAGTGGTCAAACATACCATTAATTTTTGTATTAATTTATGAATCAACAATAATTCTAGTTTCGAATGTTTCCTAACCCCATCATGAAACCTTCAACATAAATAAGATTTTGAATAAATTCACCACTCTAAGAAGTTGCCTCACACCCTTTGTAATCTCTTCCTCTTTCCCCCACATCTCCCTTTCTGTCCTGGAAATCACTGATCTGCTTTCTGACACTATGGATTAATTTGCACTATACAGAGTAATGTAAATAATATAATGTATATTACTCCTTCCATGATTTATTTCACTCATTTGCCATTCATATATACTCTTTGAAGAAGTTTCTTTTCAGAAATTTGGCCCATTACCTATTAATTTATTAGAGTGTCTACCTTCTTGTTATTAAGTTTTAAATGCTTTTAACATATTTTGGATGTAAGTCCTTTATCAGGTATATGATTTTCATATATTTTATCCCAGCGTGTAACAAATCTTTCATTATCTTAACTCAGCCTTTCAAAGAGCTAACTTTTCAATTTTTATGAAGTCTGCATTACCTTTTTCTTTTTTTCTTTTTTGAGTGATTAGAGTATTTGCACTTTATTATTATTGTTATTATTTTTTTGCATTACCGTTTTCTAATAGCTTGTGCTTTCAGAGTCATAGCTAAGACATCTTTGCCTAAGTGAGGTCACAAATATTTTTTCTGATTTTTTTCTTTTAGAAGTTTTATAATACTAGCTCTTCCACTTATGTATGATACATCTTAGTTAATTTTAGGCATGGTACAAAATACGGACCAAAATTATTATTTTGTTTATGTGGCTATCCCATTGATCTAACCCATTTGTTTAAAATATTTAATTTCTCCACTGAATTGCCTTTGCATCTTTGAAAAAAATAACTTTCCATGTGTTTATAGTTCTATTTTATGACTCTCTCTTCAGTTCCAATGATCTTTTGTTTTATCTGGACAATAAACAATAACATACTTTCTTGATTAGTTGATGATCATAGTCCTATAGAGTGAATGAATTAATTTTGGTATTTAAGTAGCTTAGTGCATTTATCATTTCAATGTTACATAATTTGTCTATTGGGCTTTACTAAGACTTGTGCATATTTAGAAAACTTCTCCCTGAGGAATAGAGCTACATATATTTAGTATGTATGATTCACCTCACTGTTACCTAACCAAGTGTTATACTTGAGAATGTTTGGCCCAATTAAACATTTACACATGCCAGGGGAATGCAATTACCATGTCAGGAGGACTGCTTCTGGAAAACTCAAGAATCTCGGAAAGAGTAGGTGAGAAATTTCAATATATTTTTTCTGGCAAGTTGTATTTTTCACCTAAAACTGTGAACAGCAAATTTCGAGTGCAAACATATTTGATAACACATTCTTCCTATTACCAGCTAAGGCTGGCTGAAAACTTTGACTTCTGGATAAGTCAAACTATTAAAATGAATTTCAATGCACATCATATTCCTGAAGTTTTCTGCATTTTCCATTTATTGGTTGGGATGTATTTTCTAAGTTTATTACTAGAAAAAGTTAAATGTTCACTTTCTCCTCTTTTTAATAGAAGATAATACTAGAAAATCATGAAAGTCTTTGATAGTTGCCAGGCTGACAAATGACACTAAGAAGAAAATAGACCCTGTGCAGAGGAATTAATTTTGACTTTCTAATAATATATTTGATGTAATTATAATGTCACCTTTGATAGATAGTCTTTTTATTCCTCATTTATAACTTATACAGTGTCTTCCACAAAAAAAAGACAAAGTTACTGATTGAAGGAAATATGCTCAGAAATTCACTAATTATTATCACAGATTTATTTATGTGTTTAATTAACATGACCAAATAATTATAATAAGAGCATTTTAGGCGTTCAATAAGATTATCTCTACAAATAATTTAATGAATAAACAGTTTTGTAATATATGCATATGCACACTGGTCAAAAAAACCTAGCTTCAGAATGATTATAACAAATCAACAAGAACGTTCTTTAATTCTTAGTAGTTAATACAGGCTACCAAAATATAAATTGTGATGTTAATAGCAAATTAATATAAAGGTAGCCACATCAAATTAAATCATGTACATGTTATGTGAGGTTTCAGATTAGGTTTCAGATTTTATAATAGTACAGAACCATGAGCAATGATATGGTCTTAAATTTATGCTAATAAATCTCTTTGTAATATAAATAAAAACACTTAAGACAAATTCAGAAAAGAGTGATACTGTAATAAATAATGAAATTCACAAAGAAAATATAACTAGTATATTTTTGTCACCTTGTAAATTTTATCTATATCTACACTTACATCTGTATCTATGTGTATATCTTTATCTGTATCTGTATATGGATGAATGGATAGACAGATGCAACTATTAGGGATACTGTATGATAACTAACATAACATAATAATAGAAAAAGGAATATAAGGGAAAATGAGAGAAATTCAGTAATATTAGGGTAAGCTAACATATCAACTTATCATTATTAAGAGTGTTAATGAAAAGCATATAAATTAATAAATTGCCAAAATCTTCAAGGAATGAAGATAGTAACTGAGACTTCTGGAGTTCATTGAAACAAGGATGGAGAGTAAGTGTTATTACTCAATGGCATGGGTTGTTTGGCTTAGGATGAAGGTAGGGACAGTAGCTTGTAACTGGTAATGAGAAGCAAAAGAAGTCTCGGGTGTTAGTAGAATGAGGGAGTTACTAGTTACCCCTTAAGAAGGCTGCAGGAAAGAAGCTTCCTTGAGGACAACCAGTCTTCAACTTACATGATAAGGTAGGAGGATGTAAAGCAAGGTCAAGTGTAGATAGGTGATAGACTATTAGTTACAAATTGGAAGGGTTTGGGAGAGAAGTTGGAATCACACAGAATATTGTTGATTGTACGATATCCATTTTTTCTTGAGTCACAGTGTATCATTATCACCTGCAGATTCAAGTCTTTCCTTTGAGAATACTTTCTTATACCTGGAGTACCTTCCATTTTTCTGTTCTGTTCTCTTCTTCAAAGAGCCAATTACTAAATCTACCATCATATTCATATTTTCCTTTTAAACTTTTATTTTAATTTCCTCTAGCCTGCCTGCAATATATCTTCCTGAGTTTATAGTCTTTAATATTTGCTACTTTTAATGTGATAATACTTTTTATAATGTCTTTATACATTTTTTGCCTTTGTATACTCTTTAATTAATTTGTTGTGATCTGCTGACTTGCTAATTATTCTTTACATAAATTATCTTTGAACCTTTATGCTGACATATTTATTTCAAATGTACAGATAGATGAGTTTATTCAAATGGATAGTCATATAACTATCACCACAAACAAAATATAAAATATTTCCATTACCATAAAAAGTTATCTAGTGCTTTTGTTTGCTTTATCATTTGTCTTTTTTGACAGTTTTATTGAGATATAATTCATATACCATAAATTTATCCATTTAAAGTATACAATCCAATGGATTAAGCATATTCAGAGTTATGAAACCAACACAACAATAAATTTTAGAATATTTTTATCACTCCAATAAGCAATCCTATACCCATCAGCAGGCACCTCAACTCCACCTACCCATCGCCATCTCCAGCCTTGGGCAGCAATTATTCTACTTTTGTTCTCTATAGATTTTCCTAGTCTGAATATTTCATATAAATTATATCATATAATATGTGGTCTTCAGTTACTGATTTTTTTCAATTAGCATAGTTTTCAAAGTTCGTTTATGTTGTAGTACGTAGTATGTTTTAGCATGTATCATTACTTCATTCCTTTTTATAGCTAAGTAACATTCCACTGTACAAATATACCGCATTTTGCTTAACTATTCTTTAGTTGATAGACATTCGGTTGTTCCTAAATTTTAGTTATTATGAATATGCTGCTGCAAACAGTAATATAAAAGTTTTTGTGTTTTCATTTCTCTCAGGTATTTATGTAGGAGTAGAATTGCTAGATCATAGGATAACTCTATATTTAATCATTTGAGGAACTCTCAGACTGTTTTCCACAGTAGCTGCAACAATTTTACATTCCCACCAGGACCTATGAGTGTTTTAATCTCTCTGCATCTTTGCTAACACTTGTTATTATCTACCTTTCTTATAATAACCATCATATTAGGTATGAAGATACCTCACTGTGGCCTTGAGTTGTGTTTGCACTTGGACAATGAGCAACTTTTCACACATTTCTTGGCCATTGTATATCTTCTCTTTTTTTAAAGATTTATTTATTTATTTGAGAGAGAGAGAGAGAGAGAAAGCATGAGCGGGAGGGGCAGAGAGAGAGGGAGAGGGAATCTAAAGCAGACTCCATGCTGAGCACAAAGTCAGATGTGAGGCTTGATCTCACGTTGGGCTCATGAGACAGTGACCTGAGCCAAAACCAAGTTGGGATCTCAACTGACTGTTCCACCCAGGCACCCCCATTATGTATCTTCTTTGGAGAAATATCTACTCATATCCATTACTCATTATTTAATTGGGCAATTTCCTTTATTATTCTGCTGTAAGAGATGGTTATACATCTTAGGTATAAGTCTCTTATTAGATCCATAGGATGTGCTAATTTTCACTTTCCTGATGGTTTCTATAGAAGCACAAATAATTTTAATTTTGATGGCTGGATTGTCTTTTCATTTGCTTTCATTTATTTTATCTGTTGTCTTGTTATTAACCAGTAAGAGTCCATTATATAATATAGTTATAAGTCCTTTGTCTGATAGGATATTTTACAAATATTTCCTCCCAGCCTGTGACTTGCTTTTCATTCCTTCAATGATGCATGGCGAAGAGCAAAAAACACCTTTTCAGATAAGGCATAATATTTACTTATTTTTCTTATTTTCCCATCTGGTTTAAACTATGTCATTTTCCTTTCTCCAATGAATTGCCATGGCCCTTTTGACAAAAATCAATTGACTATACTCCTGGACTCTCCACTGTTTTTCATTGAGCTGTGTATTTCTTTTTCTGAATACCTAGCTATCTTGATTACTATAGTTTTATTATAAATCTTGAAATAAGTTTAAGATAACTTTTGCAACCTTATTTTTCTTTTTAAATATTGCTTTACATCTGCCTTCAGCTCAGGGCATAATCCCAGCGTTCTGGGATCGAGCCCCACATCAGGCTCCTCCGTTAGGAGCCTGCTTCTTCCTCTCCCACTCCACCTGCCTGTGTTCCCTCTCTCGCTGGCTGTCTCTGTCAAATAAATAAAATATTTTAAATAAATAAATAAATATTGCTTCAGACATTATATGTCCTTTGAATTCTTTTATAAATCTTAGAATTACCGTGTCAATTTCTAGAGATAAAACTTGCTGGGAGTTTCATCAGGAATATACTGAATCTAGACATCCATATGGGGAGAACTGCTCTTATAGCACTGCTGATAATCTAATCCTTGAGCATCACCTTTTTTCCCATTTATTTAATTTCTCTCAGCAAGGGACACCTGGGTGGGTCGGTCAGTCAAGTGTCTGCCTTCAGCTCAGTGCCAGGGTCCCAGGATCAAGTCCTGCATCAGGATCCTTGCTCAGCAGGGAGCCTGCTTCTCCCTCTGCCTGCAGCTCCCCCTGCTTGTGCTCTCTCTCTCTGACAAATAAATATATAAAATCTTAAAAAATATTTCTCTCAGCAATATTTTTACTTCTTAATGTAGAATATTTGTGCATAACATTTTGGATACAGTTGTAGGTATTTTTTGCTACCATAAATGGAATTTTTAAAAAATTTCAGTTTTCTATCTTTTGCTGCTATGTATTCAAATACAATTAATTTTATACTAAACTTGTATCTGCTAACTTGATACATTCAATAATTTGGCTTCTTAGTTACAACTATTGTAAATTTCCTAAGATTTTTCTGCATAAATAACCATAACATCTACAAACAGGAGATTTTTACTTCTTCCTGTTTAATCTTACACCTTTATTTTCCTTAACTTATTAGAATGGCTAGGTCCTCTAATAAAATGTCAAATACACTGATTAAAACATGTATCCTAGTATTGTTCCGACTTAAGGAGAAAATATTCAGCATTTCACCATTAATATGATTTTGGGTATTGGTTTTTTAGTACCTACCCTTTATCAGCTCCAGTTCCTTAATATTTCAAGTTTGCTGATCGTTTTTATCCTGAATGGAAGTTAGGTACGGTCAAACAGAAGAGTGATTTATTCCTCTCCATTTTATGAGAAAATTGAGTAAATTTGGCAATTTTTCCTTTTGAAATATCTAATAGGATTTACTAGCGACACCATCTGTTTAGTATTGCTTTTCAGAGAAGATTAATATAAACATACGTATTTGGGAATATTTGGTGCTAATCAGATAGTCTATCTCTTCTAATCAGTTTGCTTGAGATCCTGTCCAGTATGTGCTTCATTTCAGATATTATATTTTTCTCTCTCAAAGTTTTGTTTGTAACTTTTTCTATTTTGTGTTTCTTTCATCATGTTATGCTTTTCTTTATATCCACAAGAATATGGAGAATATTGATTGTAACATTTTTAATATCCTTTTCTTTGTCCTTTGCATATCTCTTTTTATTGAATTTTTGGTAAATGACAACACTAACAATTTAATAAAATAATACCAAAAAAATCAGCCCGCTAATCTCTCACCTATATCCCAAGCTTAGCCTACTGAATTGTTGTCTTTTGAGTTATACACTGAACATCCTGATTTTTTAAAAGAATGCTCTAGTTGTTTCTTATTAAAGTTACTTTACTACTGGCATAGAACTTAACAGTTGAGTTTTAGATCAAACAGACGGTGCTTTCCTTGCAAACTCCAAATATTTCACTTACTAACTGTGGTAAATATGTTATATTTCTGCTGAACAACATAAAATTCTTTTGCCAGAGTCAACATAATACTTCCCTACCACCTTGATATCAGAATCAGCTGTCTGACTTGATTATGACAAGGAAATGTTAGTGCTAGTTTTGAGGATTTAAGGGTTGATGAAGTAGTCAACAGTGTCCTAGCCTGCCTGAACCATCATCCTCAAAGATTCATGATGACAGAAATTAAAAAGCATAGCCACCAACCATAATGGATACATAGCCTGAAAGAGAACTATATGTTTGTGTTTCTCAACTATTAAGATTAGTTTTTGTTCAGTCATTTCCAGCTATGATCATTCATTAGTAAGAAATTAATTGTTGCATATATTACAACTGACATTTAACTGCTAGTTAATGGTGTTTCATATCAGGTTGTAAACACTGCTATAGAATCAATATTAGACTGCGTTCCAAAATCTATACATTATTTTGACAGAAATACAAAATTGTCTATAGAGATACTATTACACAGAAAATCCCTAAATCAAAATTGGCAATTGGGATGAGGAAATTATCATAGCACAAATTTCTGGAATGGAAAAGTAACTGATTGAAATAAATTTATCAGAAAAAAAGTTGATTTTATTTAAATTTTTAGGAGAAATGATTTTATGGTGATTGAACTTGGCTAGTGCACTGAAGGACAACAGTTTATTTAAACACCTTTGAAGAATATATTTGCATTGTTTCCTTGGCCATTAAATGAACTATTTAATGTTTGGCACAAAATAATTTCAATCAAGGGGGTTTACATTTATCAAAATATTATTTTTTTCATTAAAAAAATTTTCTCAACCTAATTTCACCAAGACATGCATGACAGCTGGTGCTCATAGTCTAATACACTTAATTTTAGGACTATCGTTACCAGCTAATGAAGCTGACATGTTGATCCAAGACAGTTTTAATCCATTTTGATGCATCTAATTAAATGTCACTTCTCCAATCCTCCCCGTTAGTCTGTAGCATGTTAAAATTTTATCAGCTAAGAAATTACCGTATTTTATTTCCAGTTTCTTTGTTTGAAAAGTACCAGAGAGATCCTATATCTGCCTGTTTTCTGTACTTCCAGTGAACATATTTCCAAATGTATTTCCAATGTGTGAAAATGTTAAGAGCTCCTTTTAAACATTCAATCATGTTTACATATTTAGTGACATTTTCTAAAATATATCAATTCTTTTTATTTCAGGGGTGACTAAGAAAACTAAGATCTCACAATATTTCAATAAACTATTATGCCAGTGAGAGTGCACCAAATGTTTACATTGCTGTCTTTGTGGTGGATTTCTTTCTTTCTCTTTCCCTGTCTTCCTCCCCCATTCCCCCTCCCTGTCTTCCTATCTTTGTCTTTCTATTCTTCTTTCTTTCTCTTTATTTCATTTTCTTTCTTTCTCTTTCTTTCTTTCTTTCTTTCTTTCTTTCTTTCTTTCTTTCTTTCTTTCTTTCTCTTTCTTTCCTTCCTTCCTTCCTCCCCTCCCTCCTTCCCTCCCATTCCTCCTTCCTCCCTTCCCTCCTTCCCTCCCTTTCCTCCTTCCTCCCTTCCTTCCCTTCCCCTCCCCTCCCTTCCCTTCCCCTTCCTTCCTCCCTTCCTTCATCTTCCTTCCTTATCTTCCTTCCATTACCACAAAAAATGTGCACTTCTGTTTTGATATATAGTTTTGTTCCCAAAAGTTCCTTTACATTCAATAAGATTGTTAGCCTTTTTCAAAGTGAAATGTGAAAAGAGGTTTTTAAGTATAATAATACATTTGAGGTAAATCAAAATTCTAAACTTAAAACTTTATATAAACAATTTGGGCTTTTTTCTTGAATCACCTGAATACCTAAAACTTACAAATGCTCTTTAAGAGAACTTTTAAACCCATTAGCTTTAGGAATATAATATTTAGAACTGTTTTGAAAATTTAACCTATTGTCATTCTAGTACACAGTAGATAAGAATTATCCAAGTTGCCTGTGTTGCTGGTCCCTGAAGCCATAGAGAGTTCCTTCCTAAAATCCAATTTGATCATTTTCTTTATTTGCATTGATCTAAAATGCTTATCACTTAGAATTTCATTGAAGGCCCTCGAAAACTTAGTTTCAGTCTATCCTCACCTTTCAGTTCTTCATATCTATGCATTGAAGCAATTAGGTATTTTCCTGAGATGTTTCACATATTACCTGAAAACTTGGTAATATCCATATAAAATATTTTTTAAAGAAGTCATAAGCAGCATTTATTACCTTGGTCTATCATACTGGTCTTGTTACTATTCCTTCACAATTAATGATTTTCTGCCTCTCCCCTACCCCCAGTCTGGCTACTACACAGTACACCCTTGAACCATTAGCTCACAGCAGCACTATGCTTATTCCCCTTTTCTAACACCATTCATTCACAGGTCAAAGATCTGGAGCACAAACATTTCACCGTAGGAAGTTCACTGCTTGTGAAAGAATTTTTAATAATTCAAGTCCCTAGGATGGCCAGCTCCAGTGAGACAAGGAAGGACAGTAGCACCTTATTGGTTGTCACTTTTCTGAACACTGGACAGAGAATCTTTCCACTTTCGCTCAAATTTTCACTTGTATTTGTTTACCAACCTCCTCTTGGTACATTCCAAGTAGTCATGCTTCTCCCCCAGCTCTTCTGTGATTTCTGGACCAATCTGTTTAGTCTCTGTGGCGATCAATGAGAACACTCAGTATTCTGGGTGGCTCAGGTCAAGCTGTCAGTACCTTGCAGAAGCAGCTCCCTTTGAGACTGCAGCCCATTCATATGCATGTCTCCTCGCCCTCCAGGTGGGGCTGTCAAAGGTGTGCTTCTTACTTCCTAATGGAGGTTTGGCAAGGTCCTTCTGGTGGGTCTGAAGTTTAGACATCATAAGGTTAGGGAAAGATAGAGGTGCATAATGTAGTTCCTCTTCCACCTCTGCCAGAGTTTCATTTGCAACAGGAAGGTTGCTTTTCCTCAAAATCTGTGATCAGCTGCTGCTTCTCTTCTGCCCCTGCCATCCCTGGGAGCCACTCTGGCACTGCTCAAAGGTGTTCATGGAGGCTGTGGAAGATCTCATGAAGTTTCTTAAAATTCTACAAAGAAGGTGTCGGAAGTGACCATGGCATAGGCCATGCTCCCTAAAAGTGTTCTCTTGTTTAATCTTAAGTTAAAAGACTGCTTTTTGGATAACTCGCTTTATCAAGATAATTGCAGAAAAGCTTAGTATTTTTCTTTGGAACATAGATTAAATGATATTATGCAAAAAAGAATATGGCTTGACATATAGAACCATATAGTAACATCTTTTTGGAAACTTCTGGGGGTCAAAATCACCTGCCTGCTATAACAGGTATTTTAGAATAATCACATTTATAAACTATTTTGTATTTTGATTAGTTCTGTTTGTCGCATTATACCTTCTTTAGCTCTATTTCGCTGGTTAATATCTACATAGTCCATAGCCTCCATCGTTCAAGATAGTTAAATGTATCAATATTTAGAGTTCTCTTTACTGATGATTGATTACTACATCTTCATTGCTCCTTTGGCAGCTTATGGTATTTTTATTAAGGATCATTTGCAGAATGAATACATATAAATCAAATCACTGTTTTCATGATTAAAAAAAAGTAAGCCTATTCTCTCTCATTTCTTTCAGTAGTAATTATAGTAACAGATATCACTTGAGATTATTAACCACAAATTTTTGTTACCAGAAGGAAATGATTTATGCCATTATTTTTTTTTCTACAAGCCAAAGAAAAAAGTGACAAAAATAGATTTGTCAGTATCAAAGATACTACTATATATCACTCTAGGTTAATACAAAATATAGCATCATGATATCAGAAAACTGCTTAGGCTAGAGAAGGAAGATTCATAATTGTTCTGTGTGATTTCTGTGGGGCCTTGTTGACATGGCATTGCAACATTTATGTATTTTGGTCAATTGAATTGCTTAATGAAACAATCACAAAAACTTTACAGTAAAACTGAATGTATCGAATAACAGAGGGGGTGGCATGGTGGAGAAATGAGGGTCTGTTGGATATATATATATATATATACATGGAGAAGATGCAGCAGCAGCAGAAGCAGAAGGAGGAGGAGGGGAAAAAGAGAGATTAGTATCAACCCAAAGATTGTAGTAGCTGTTGGAAAGCTGTGATATAGTCTTTTAGTTAGACTTCCACAGGGATTTAGGTAGTAGCTTATCAATATCATTAGATGTCACATGTCTCACTCCTAAAGCTAGAGGCTTATGTTTGTGGGATAACTGGAACTGGACTAGGTTTCTGCTGTGAACAGCTATAAAACTGGACAAGTATATGACGCATCTGGTTTCACAAAGTCAGTTCAGAAAATGACTTGAGCTCAGTGATGTGAACTCAACAATCACACTCATCTGACTGGGGACAATTTTCTCAGCCTACACAGAGATGCGGAATTCTGCAGAGCACAGCAGTCCCACTGTGCTGAAGAGGCAGAAATCAGAGTTCTGGTCAGCTGAAGTGGCAGGACTCTGCAGGCCAAGGTATTGATGAGGAAGATGCTGGGCAGACATTGGAATTCAGAAGTCAGCATAGGGATCCCTGAGGAGTCCTTGGCTGAGGGCTGGCTTGTACACTTATGTCTTACTGGAAAGTGGCTGATCAGAGATTTAAAGAGGAATAGATATCAGAAGATGAGGGACACTGGTAGAAGCGTTCCTTAGGACGCAAGAATTCTGTCAGAATTGTTCAACCTACTTGATACCTCCTTAATGCCCCTGGAATTCCTCTGAGAAATCAAAAAAGCCATGTTTCTTGGAACCACCAAAATAAAGTACAATGATATGAGTGACTTAACCAACAGAAATTTGTTCTGGAGACTAGATGTCTGAATTCGAGATATTAGCAGAGTTATTTCCTTCTGATACATGAGGGAGAATCTGTTCCATGCCTCTCTCCTAGCTCCTGGTGCTTCGCCAGCAATCTCGGCCATCCTTTGTGTCATAGACCCTGTGCCGTATCTCTGCTTTCATGTTCACTGGGGTCTTCCCTGTATGTGTGGCTTTGTTCATAGTTCCCCCTTTCATACAATCACCAGTTATACGGGGGTTGAAGCCCACCCTGCTCAAGTATGACCTCATCTCAAATAATTACATCTGGAATAACCCTATTTCCAAATAGGTTCACATTCTGAGGTACTTGGGGGTTAAGACTACAATATTTGAATTTGTAGGGAGACACTGGACAACCCATAATACCTACTCTAGAATTATCTTAAAAGAAAGACTTAAAGTAAGTTCTGAAAAGATTCCCTAGGAGACAAGGGGTCAGGAGGATGAGCTCCTCTGGTTAAAATAACTATGGAATATCTTGGGCCTTCCAAAGTTCACACTAACAAAGTTTAAACACAAGCCTACAGAAATTCAAATATACATACATAAAACCTCAAGCAAATTGTGGCCTCTAAGTTACGTCATATTGCAATTGCTTTAATTATTCATTATTCTCAATCTTTTCTTAAAAGAGGCCCATATATTCTTTACTAAACTCCTTTAAATGGTTCTAGTGAACACTGAAATAAAAATACTTTTTAATTGAACTGCCTGCTAAGATAGGAATGAACATTCAGCAGAACTTGGTTTATGGTGAAAAAACTTAAGGGAGTTCCAAAAAAATCAGGTATCAAGATAAATATTTCAGTGCAACTCTCAAAAACAAAAACAGTGTGAAAAATCCATGATAAGTACAATAGCAAGATTTTAAATATAGATAGTATCAGCATCATTTACATGTATTATACATATACATATATGTATATAGCCTCGGGCTCCAATATCCAATATAACAATTTAAACTCCATATTCTGAAATATACTGAATATACTAATAAAGTATAATTGAATATGTACTACATATTCTGTATTTTAATGTTTATTCTCACTCTCTTAGGAGACAGATAATTTAATTTTTGCTTTAAATTTAGTCATGCATTCACAGCTTTGTAGAAACTAGCGGCAGTTGTATTTTTATTTTATTACACATTTCTAAGAAGTATCTTCATTTCAATGTTCACTAGCACTATTAAAAGGAGTCAGTGTAGAATATATGGGCCTTTTCTGCAGAAAGGATCGAGGATAATGACATATTAAAGTAATTGGGGCGCCTGGGTGGCACAGCAGTTAAGCGCCTGCCTTCGGCTCAGGGCGTGATCCCAGCGTTCTGGGATCGAGCCCCACGTCAGGCTCCTCTGCTGGGAGCCTGCTTCTTCCTCTCCCACTCCCCCTGCCTGTGTTCCCTCTCTCGGTGGCTGTCTCTCTCTCTCTGTCAAATAAATCAATAAAATCTTTAAAAAAAATAAAGTAATTGGAACAGGATATAATTCAGAGGCCACAATTTGAATGAGGCTTTCACACATTTGCTTATATCTGATGGAAATTTAAAAAGTCATTTAAGTACCTAATAAATTGAACTATACTGTAAGCCTGCATCTGTAAACATCAGACAAAAATAGACAACTAAACAATAAAACTAGTTTCAATTATTTTTGTACTAAAAACTGGACCTATTATCAATGACATTACAAAAGAGATGAGACTCTATGTTGACAATGAAGTTGATAATACAAAATAAGCCAAGGGGCGCCTGGGTGGCACAGCGGTTGAGCGTCTGCCTTTGGCTCAGGGCATGATCCCAGCGTTACGGGTTCAAGCCCCACATCAGGCTCCTCTGCTATGAGCCTGCTTCTTCCTCTCCCACTCCCCCTGCTTGTGTTCCCTCTCTCACTGGCTGTCTCTATCTCTGTCAAATAAATAAATAAAATCTTTTTTTAAAAAAAAAAACCAAAAAAAAAAAAAACCCCAAAATAAGCCAAGTGATACAGACATTCATGCTGTAAAACTTTGCTGAGCAAATTTATGCAGTAACTAAGATATCTATTTTATGAATCTTATTTTATGATTTCCTCAGTGGATATACTTTGATTCTATTCCTGTTTTTATATCCTAACAAAAATAGTGCTATATTGTTGTTTTGATAGCTAAATTTAAAATAAATATGCTTAATCCTTTTGGAAAGTAATAATGTAGAGTTGCATTGACAAAATTAACTATAAGAGAATTAAGTCAAATTAGGGAAAATTCTCTTAAATAAATGTTGACATGCATACAGAAAACAACAAAGGTGCCCAGCAGAATTGCAGGATCTTATTATGGTAGTTCTGTTAATTTTTGAGGACGCTGCATACTGTTTTTCACAGTGGCTGCACCGACAGCGCCCAAGGGTTCCCTTTCTCCATACACTGGCTAGAATTTGTTAGCTTTTGTCTTTTTGATAATAGCCATTTTAACAGGTGTGAGGTAATGTCTCATTATGGTTCTGATTAGCATTTCCCTGGTGATTAGTGATGCTGAGCATCTTTCATTTACCTGTCAGCCATTTGTCGGTCTTCTTTGGAAAAATATGCCCACATCTACTCAGGTCGTCTGCCCATTTTTAACTTACATTATTATTATTATTGTTTGCTATTGAGAGGTGTAAGCTCTTTATATATTTTGGATATTAGTGTCTTCTCAGATAGATGGTTTGCAAATATGTTCTCCCATTCCATAGACTGATTTTTTTTGACTAATAGAATTTTATTTATTTTTTGTTTGTTTTTTTGCTTTGTTTTTTTTTTAATGATTTTTTATTATATTATGTTAGCCACCATACAGTACATCCCCGGTTTCTGACTTTCATTTTGCTGTTTTTTTCTTTGGCTTTAAACAATTTTCTTTCACGCAATCACATTTTTTTGTTTTAAGGAATCACATTTGTTTAGTTATGTTTTAGTCGCTTACATTTTTGTTGTCACATCCAAAAAAATTATTGCCGAGACCAATCTGAAGGAGTTTACCTTTGTGTTTTCTTCTAGGACTTTCATGGCTTCAGGTCTTACATTTAAAGCTTTAATCGTCCTACAGCTAATTTTTTTGAGTGGTGTAAGATAAAAGTACAGCTTCATTTTTCTTCATATGAATATCCAATTTTCACAATGCCATTTATTCAAGAGACTATCTTCTCTACATTTAATATTCTTGGCTTCCTTGTCAAATATTTGTTGACCATATATGTGTGGGTTTATTTCTGGGCTCTCAATTCTGTTGCATTGCTCTATGTGTCTGTTCGTAAGCCAGTGTCATAGGATTTGTTTACTATAGATTTGTAATTAAGTTGGAATCCTAGAAGTGTGAAGCCTCCAGCTTTGTTAGAAAAACAAATATGACCTCAGAATACGTTTTTAAAAACCCCTTCTAAGACACAAATGAGTTTCTGAAACTGCTCGTGTCACCCTGCTTGCCACCCATGCTTAGAAAGAGCTATTTTCAGTGGAATTTAGTACCCAAATTTAGACATCTAATATTGTCCTAGGACTCACCTAGATCAATGTGTGGGAGAAGAAAAGTCAAGATAACCCAGGGATATCTTGTTATTTCCAGAAAGCAAAGATAATTTCAAAGATGTCTAAAATAGTACCAGTGAGAATGAAGAAGCCAGGGAATTAGAGTTCCCACCTGCCAAATAGTGACAATTTGAGATTCATAACAAGAAAATAGTAATTACTGTCAGTTTTATCAAGGAGATTCTATAAAAGGTCTAAGTCCAGTTGACACTCAAAAAGGACAAATATTAAAATGTGCTAAAAGTAAATCATGCAGAATCTTTCCAACTATGCTTACAAAAAAAAATTTCTACATGCTGTACCACATTTTGGCAGAATGCATCTTAGGTAATTATGTTTTCATATTGCACGAATCATATAAGTAGTATATATAAATTTCAGTAATTGCCTAATTGAAAATCATATGGGATAGACAGCATTTAAAAAGATAAAAATAACTTTTAAAGGTATTTATATTGCTTGCTAATGTTAATTAAAATATTAGAATACATTGAGCCATATAAAAGGTAATACTAAATAAATGCTATGACAGCAGTATTATAAATGGCATCATATCAAATAAAATCAATAAAATATATGATATAAGAGAAGATGGGATAAGTTTACACCTCCATTATATTAGATATAGAAACAGCTAGAGAACTCAGCAATAAGTTGGTAACTACTTTCTAAGACAGGGTTAAGCAAGATCAATAAAATAGTTTATTGGAGTTTTCATAGTATTCTGCAACTAGTCAGGGTCTCATGACCTTGATTTTTTCTTCTTGTTAAAAATAGAGACATTTATACAGCACACTTTACGGGGGACTTTGGGAACAAATTCTATGGCACCCTATTTATGCTGGATAGTATAGAAGGTTGGGCAGAAGAAAAAGTTTCTGAGATGAATTAAAGAGGAAAACTTTAAGTTAAATTATATATACATATATAGAGAGTTTATAAACATAACATATATATATATATTTATATCTATCTATCATCTATCTAGTTTGTTTCTTTCAAAGCTCATCGAAATGTTAACAATTTAACACATATTGAATCTCCAAAGAAGGTTATGGTATATGATCTCCAAACATAAGGGACCAAAAATTTGTTTTCTTTCCTGGGCATCCCTAGGAACTAAATTTCTGCAGAATGCACTTTAAGAAATTATGTTTTCATTTACTGCACAAAAATACACAGTATCCTAAGAATCAGACTAATACTGCACTTTGAAATTCATATTTCTAAGATGAAACAAAGTTTTGTTGTCTACAGACAACAGGATTACGCCGGCATCACCATTAACTATGACAGTATATCTAAAAGACCTACTTTTTAAAGGAAAACTTTAATAAGAGGAGAAACCATGCTTTTTTCCCTAGTATAGTACTCAGTATTCAAATTCACACCATGCTCCAATTTGCCTTTTCTAGAGCTTAACATACGTAGACTAATAAAGAATAAGTAATTTCTCTTCTGATTCCGGATTTGAGAACCGTAACAGTCAAACAGCTTGCTCTAAAAGCATATTTTATAATATGTCATTCTAAGATTTCTGGAAAGGCATTATAAGAACACTGGGAAAGATCCAGGAGGAATATAATAGGAAGTCACATTAAAGTAACATTCTCTCTTTAAAGTAAAAATGGTACTCATTATTGCGTGTTTGCATTTCCATATTGCTTTTCATTTGAATACTTCAAATGCTCAGAGTGTGATTATAATGGTGGCAGGTTCACCTAACAGGATTGGGAGAAGAAGGTTGCTGTGCAAGTGAAAACATTGTACATTGTTAGAGAAAATTGGTTTTCACAGCACTTATATAAGAGCTGGGAGTCTGGGTTTTGTTTCTGTGGTTATTGTAAAGGTAGTTTTTCTTATTATGCCTAATTTTCAGGAAATTAACGGGCTAGCAAAAAGTCAGGTATTTGGATGTATATTCATCATGATAGCAAATGCTTATTTATTTAAAGTAAAATACTAAATTCAAAAATAATAGGCCAAAAGATACAACACAGAGTAAAGTAGTGGAAACTCTACTGTGACTCTTTAATCTCTTGAGAACGTCTGGTTTCATGGGCCTTTTTCAGTGTGAGCATAGAACGATGTCAGAGGAACTCCGAGTCAACTTGCCCTCAGTACTTCTATCCGACAGCTGGTTCTCATGGCCGCTTCCCACGACGATGAAACTGCTCTGGAACTATAGGTTCCAGAGACCTCACTTCTCTACTCCTGGTACTAGATTTACAACCATGCCACACAGGTGTTCAACTTCACAGATCTTACCCATTATGTAAGAATCACCACACGTACACATTTCCAGGCCTGGGGCTGTGGAGGCAGCAGTGACCTTGTCCTGTCTCACTGAGTAAATGCTCACATTGTATCTGATATTTTATAAAGCACTTCTCCGAAGCTCTTTTGTGTTTTGAATTTAATGGTTGTCCTTAGAAAATCACCTTCAATTAGCCCATCTGCTGTGCTGGCATATAAGTTAACAAAAGATTCTTCTGAATAGACAAGCCTTATTTTTCTTGGATGAGAAGAACACAGAAGAAGAAGCGGCATGAGTATGAGTGGGACAAAGTATGGCTCCAGGCTCTGCCCTATTTTTTTTTTTTCTAACGTTAGTAGAATCTATGTTTTTCTTTTTTTTAAATTAAAAGAGTCTGGGTGGATTTACTGAACCCAAATGAATTCAAGGAAGAAGGCAAAGCTATTAAAAAATGAGGGAGTTCCAGAGGGTGACTACTGCACTCACCCGCCAGCATGGGCAGCTTCCCTCTTCGTGTAGGCTCGCCCTTGCTCTCTTCATACACATAAGAAAGCTAATTAAAACCTAAATAGGGAGTATAAAGTCTCCTTTCCAGGGATATTGGCTTGTATATGGTTTCCCTATTCAACTGTTCTAATTTTGAGACACAATTTTTACATTTTTCTTCTTAATGTAAAACATCCAGTGTATCCCAGGTATGTAAAAGACACTCACATATCACTGTAATTGTTTAACCCTCACTATACCCTGGAAGAATATTACTATTATCTTACAAATGAAGAAAAATTAGGCTCAGACTAAACAACTTTACCCAAATCATTGACATTAATAGGGAAAATAGGAAGAATTGTTATACAGAAAAATGCCATGGCTAATTCTCATTCTTTTATAATCTGGCCCATTCATTGATTTATACACTGAGGGTTTGCTGAAGACTCACCTAGCAGTGAGTACTGAGCTAAGTGAAAGGGGTATGTGACAGTCAGTGTAAGTACATTTCCAAGTGACATTATCCCGCTCTCTTTCTAACAGAAGATCAACCTCCTTGAAAGCTTCCCCAAGAAATGTCTCATGATTGACCCTGGCCGATCATAATCCCCTGCCCCTTAAGTGGAGACATACTTTTCTTACTTCTCCTGTAGCTATGCAGTTAGGAGCAAGAAGATTTTTGTGAGGCATTAGTTCTTTGAAGATCAAAAATCACAGCCTCTCAAGACCTTGCTCATACCCTTTATTCCTGCTGGGTTGCTGAAGTAAGAAAATAATGTTTGTAACTGTGATAGCCATCTCACATATGACAAAGTGAGAGATCCACATGTTAAGAAGAGTGGAAAAGATGGAATGGGTTGGTGATAACACTGAGGCACTGAATAAGCTCTGGTCTATCTCTGAATTTTTATAACTTAATTGGGTCAGGAAAGACTTCTCCAAGGGAGTGACAAAGACCTGAAGGATCAGTAAGAATTAATTAAGCAAAAAGAGCACTGTCCTCTCAAGCTGCTATGTAGCATAATGTGTTCTAAGAATGAAAATACGTGATATTGTGCAGAAAAGGATTAACTTTGCCAAAAGAAACAGTTGACTTGTAGTCAGCTCCTGGAAGATAATCTCAAAGCCCCTGAAAGTTTCTGCCTGATGAGAGTGTCTTTTTTTTACCTGGGGCCATAAGCCCACACACATAGTCTATGCTAACAATATGATTTAAGGTGGGGCCTTGGAGGAGCTGGAAACTTTGGAGGGACTCAACCTCTGGAGGGGCTGGAAACCCAACTCAGTCATGTGGGCAGTCAACCATTTCTATGTGACAAAGCCCCAATAAAAACTCTAGACACCAAGGCTCTGATTCTTGTTGGCAGTACTCCATGCATACTGTGGCACATAGCTGCTGAGAAAAGTAAGCTGTGTGTGCACCCACTGGAAGAGGACAACTGTAAGGTCCATCCTTGGAACTTTCCTGAATCCTCTTTCATATGCCTCTTCCTTGGATGATTTTAATACAGATCATTTTATTACAATAAACTGTAACTGTAAGCAAAATAGCTTTTTGCAAATATTGTGAGTCCATCGAACAAATTATTAAAACTGACAGTGTCTGGCAAACCCCTGAACTTACAGTTGATGTGCTAAACTTTGTGGATGGTTTATAATACTTACATCTCAAAAGATGTAGTATTCCTTACTTAACATTATTTACTACACCTGGTTCTTATCTTTCTATAGTTTTTCTTGATGGCTGGAGATGGTGTGTAAATAGACTTGATCATTAAAAGAAAGTTAGACTGCTTCAATTTTAAGTAGTCTTTTTTGAAATCTATTTTCCCAGAAGGTTTTAGCTAAATATTTCCGTATAAGTTTTCTAGGGTTATGTAACAAAATACCACAAACTGTGTGGCCAAAACCAACAGAGATTATTCTCTCAGTTCAGGAAATTGAAGTCTAAAAATCAAGGTGTCAGCAGAATCATGCTTCCACTGAAACCTGTAAAGGAACTTCCTTTCTACGTCTTCTTAACTTCTGGTGATCTGCTAGAGATCCTTGATCACTCATCTTCCAGAAGAAATGTACAGTATCTGCCTGTGTCATCAAAGGGGATTCTCCCCTCTGCTTCTGTTTCAAAATGTCCTTCTTACTATGAGGACTGTAGGCACATTAGCTTAAGCACCCACCCTCCCACAGTATGACGTTATCTTATTTAATTAGGACTGAAATGACCCCATTTCCAAATAAAGAATATTCTGAGATACTGAAGGTATGACTCCAACATATATTTTAGGGGGACAATTCAACCCATAACTGTTCTCTTGTTTCTTTTACTTCTTTTTTTCCTGTTTGTAAGATATCGCCATATATGGAAATTGGATGCATTGTTATGGTGACATCTAGCTCTGTTCTATGAAACTAAGGTTCTGGCAACTCAGTGGAGCACTCATGCTTTCCAGAATGTGAAGACTGGCAAATAGGCTGGCAAATTCTCTCAGGCTCTGCTCTGTGAAGTTACTGGGATTTCACTACGAATCCAAGTTTTCATAAAAACCTCTGCCTTGTTTGAGAGTAATGGAAAAGAAAAATTAAGATACTTGGTCTGATCCCTCTATTTCCTCTCCTTCAGGTTTATTCCACTTTCAGTATGGTAGACATTTGAGAATGACACTGGGTGTAAAGGAAGGGTGTGGTGAAAGCGGAAGGAGTATTCTTCATTTCTGAAATTGGGGAAGTAAAAAGTTCAGCTCTGCAGTAGGTCATTAAAAACACAGTTACTGTGGAGATACTCAGTGGAATGATTTCCCCCTTATTTTCAAATCTCCTAAAATATTAATATACTAGATTAGATATATAAGATTAAATAAATGCAGTATACCTTTACCCTTGAACTTCTATTTACTAACGATTAAAATATAACTCTCTTCTAAGACCTACATGATATTCTCCTATTTAAAATTAGAAAATGTGTTTCTCTTGTGCTATGGATTTAATCAAGTATAATCTTATAGCTTAGGAATGGTTTTGCTGGTCAAATGGCATTAACTCTTTTGCAAAGTACTTAAACTATTTACACAATTCATGAGGATCCTCATGGTTTTATGCCTTGACGTTAATAAAATTTTAATTCATAAGTTTTTAAAAATATCCCATGTATAAAAAGAACATTTGGACTAGAATTTACCGAGTTACTATATCTCAGTTTTCAATGTAGAATGCCCACATAACTTCATGGACCATTGATACTGAGATTGAGATCCCAGTCCATGTTCTCATATGAACTACTGAAAAATTCTCCAATTTCTGTAACAATCTATTCCACACATGGTACCCAGGCAAGATATTGAAATCATACACTAAAGTTCCAACTCACTGGGAGGTCTCTAGCTCCCTCCACAAATCATCATAAACACAGCCACAGGAATTTTGTATTTGTTGCTTCATATGCTTAGCATGCTCTTTCATGCTTGTTGCATTGCTGACTCATTTATATCTTTCTTGTTTAAAATGTCATCTTTTGACATCTCTGTTAAACTCTCTTTTCATAGAGACCTTCTATAATAATCCAAACAAGAGTAGCCCCACTAATAATTCTCTATGCCGTATTCCTTCTTTAGTTGTTTTTTTCTACCTGAAATGATCTCATTTTAAACCTGAATCATCTGTCTACATCTTCTAAAATATAAATCCAGTGAAGATAATGATGGTATATGGTATCTGGCATTAAGTATCCAATAAATCAATATGAAGTATAATAACAACAAAATATCATTTCAGCTAAATTAAGAAGTACAATCTGTAAAGCTCTGTGATCTTCTCTAATAACTTTCCATCACCTTGGATTTGGAATAAGAGGTTTAAAGAGTGGACTAGAAGGGGAATGATGTACTAGGAGGAAATTGAAAGTCAGGAATTTGGCTATTTTGAGACAAATAAAGTATAGTCACTGAGAGAATGAGAGATTGAGATAAATATAAGACATGCTTTTAATAACATTTAAGTTCAAAATGGTTTCACTGACCTCGTAGAAAGCACACCCCCCAAATATATTTTCAAATGGGCTCCTCCATAGGTTGATTTTCATATGATTACTTGAGTTTGGATTGTTCAGAAGACAGGGCAAGAATTCCTGAGGAAAAAGTAGATATGGAGGACCAATTTTATATAAGAGATTATACCAGAAATGAGACAAGAGGAAAACTCTTTAAGAAAGACAAGGATTTCTCATGCTTCATCCCTTTCTTCCCCTACCGATCTTCCTAGTTCTTATGCTCCATAGATGAGAGAAATCATATGATAGTCTTTCTCTGCTTGACTTATTTCACTTATCATTATCTTCTCCAGTGCCGTCCATGTTGCAGCAAATGTTGATAATTCGTTCTTTCTGATAGCTGAGTAATATTCCATTGTATATATGAGAAACTATGGACTCTGAGAAACAAACTGAGGGCTTCAGAGGGGAGGGGGGTGGGGGAATGGGATAGACTGGTGATGGGTAGTAAGGAGGGCATGTATTGCATGGTGCACTGGGTGTTATATGCAACTAATGAATCATGGAACTTTACATCAGAAACCGGGGATGTACTATATGGTGACTAACATATTATAATAAAAAAAAAAAACATTAAAAAAAAAAGAAAGACAAGGATTTTTTATTGTCTCTATCTCTATAAGTTATTTTCATTCTGTCTTTTCTCGCTTAACCATGAAATTTTATTGGGCTCACACTCCCAGAATTCCTCAGGCACTGTAGATAAACCAATGAATTACACAAGCCAATTTCTTGACATTATGATATTTACAGCTTAATAGAGAAATATAAACATTAAATAAACACTTACAATGGTTAAATACAAAAGACGGAATGCCTTCAAGTATAATCAATTCTTCCTGAAACATCATATAAGCAACAACAACAATTAAAATGGCTAAAGAGATTGTTATAAGCAACATTCTACAAAACAGAGAGAACAGAGCAGAGAATACATTTCTTTTTTTTTTTTTTTAAGATTTTATTTATTTATTCGACAGAGATAGAGACAGCCAGCGAGAGAGGGAACACAAGCAGGGGGAGTGGGAGAGGAAGAAGCAGGCTCATAGCCGAAGAGCCTGATGTGGGGCTCGATCCCATAACGCCGGGATTACGCCCTGAGCCGAAGGCAGACGCTTAACCGCTGTGCCACCCAGGCGCCCCAGAGAATACATTTCTGAAGCTAAAAAAGAATGACTGAGTAGTAGAAGATTTAGAATATCAGAGTCTAAACCCATGTCTGTCATATGGAAAAGCAATAAGCAGTTTTTAACCTATCAGAATTCCCACAAAAGTTTCAAAATTAATAGTGCCAGATGTCTTTGCAATTGTGGGATACGGGAAAAGCTAAAATTAGTAAGAGTGGAGATGTTTCTTTAAGAAGCTGTAAGTGTCTCACTCTTCCTCCCATTCCATGCAGATTATGATATTATGTCCTCACCATAGCATAAGATGGGGGGTGTAGTCCCTGAAGAGAATTAAACAGAAGACTTGGAAGCCAGGCATGGTTGAAGGTGAGGAAACCATATAGAAAATGTAAAGAATAAAGAGTCAGTGTATTCTTAATGCCTGGAAACCTAGCTGTCTTTCCTCCAGGTCACTGTAATCCCAATAGGAAAATAGAAAATTGTGTTCTGGGAAATCTTTCAAGTCATAAGTAGACTATTTAATTCAAATTACTTGGTTAGATCCCACTCAACAATTTCATTATACTACTCTTAGCTTTAGGTAAGTCTTAATGCATTATTCTTAAATATGAGGAGACAAATAAGAACTCTCAAATCAGAGAAAAATGTCAATTATGTAAGAAGGAGATTGAAGCAAATAAATGACAGCAATCTCCAGGAAACATAAACAATTTGAAGGTAAAATAAATGTAAAAATAAAATTTGAATATCAACAGAAATAGAAGATATTTTAACATTTAGCAAGAACAGGATAGTATAAAAAGTATATATAGAACATTTTTAAAACTATATAAAATTAATAACATAATGTCAGTACTTAAAAACTCAAGAGAATTTAAGTAGTGGTAAACTTCCAGAAAAAAAGCAAAACACGACTGTAGAGAATAAACAGGAAAGCCAATGGACTGGATGATCCATTCAGGCATGCTAACCTCTAAATAGTGAGATCCCAAGAAGGGTGAACTCATTAGGGAAATAAAAATATTCAAGAACAATTTCAGAGCAACAACAAAATGTTTCCTATGTATATTTTTAACCTAGTACTGCAACAACAACAACAAAAAGAAAATAAATCCACACCATGTAGAAATTACTATGCATTCACTAAACTGTATCTCTTTTGAGCTAAATTGGCTGTGAAGCTATTGTGCTTTCTCTACTCTCTTCCCACATTTGCTGGCTGGATAGAAATGATCCATCAGAGGACTCCTCCAAGGCCCTAGCAACTTTCGGAATGACTAGCTGGGAGGAGCCTGAAATATCACACTGAAAGCCATATTCCAATTACCTTCCAAACTGACAGTTGGATGAACTATATAAAGTAACCTGTGTAGTGGTAAGCTACAAAGATTTGGGGTGGTTTGTTATAGCAGTAGCCTATCTGATTAATAGAAAATGTAAACACTCACTATTTCTCTAATCTAAATTTTGCTGTAACTATAGTAGGGCTATGGGAAGAGGAAGTATAGAACATGTGTTTGTGCGGCACCTGCACGGCTCAGTTGGTTAAGCGTCTTACTCTTGGTTTCAGTTCAGGTCATGATCTCAGGTTCCTGAGACAGGCGCTAATTCTCCTTGTCCCTTTCCCTCTGCTCCTACCCGTGTGTACTCACTTTCTCTCATAAATAAATAAAATCTTTTAAAAAAAATGAAAATATATTTGTATAGGGATGAGACAGGGACAGAAGAGAGAGACATATTCTTCATTCTTTTCAACAGTGAAAAGTAAATTGATAATGGCTCAAGGTAAAAAAAATCTAGAATTAGCAAGTCTATTATTCAGAGATATGGGTAAGTGTCAAAATAATTGGCTAAAAGAATTAAAAGATGCTGTGCTTGTAAAAAAGTAATTGTGGCATGGGGATTTTCTTTTCCTTAAGGACATTTATAAAACTAGTTGACCTTTTAAATTGTATGTATATATAACTCAGTTAAAACTCAGGACAAAAGAAAAATATTTCTTGTATAAAAACTTTACAAATGAGTGACAAGAGATTGCAAAATTGTGGAACCTAACCTAGAAGGAACGGTGAATCAGGGAAGATGACAGAGAGGCAATAGTAACATCTGAGATCTGAAAGATGACTTGGTATTGTATAGAGTCTTTCCTATTCCTATCTGTTGCTATCCAAAATTATGCGATCCATTCACTTCTTAGAAATCAGAAAAAGTTCCATTTGAATATGGAAATAGTATGAGAAAAGTATATCACTAAAACATTTTGAGAATGTTAAACAAAATAGTCTTAGAGAATTATACTGAACTAAAACCCCAAATCATAAGTTAGAGTGATCTGATTTATCCAAGAAAAAGGCATTAAAATTTACATTTTTTTCTAATTTGGAAAAACATATATAGAACACAAGACTCTTTTTTCCAATTTAATCATAATCAACAATGGTGGAGGAACATTTCTGCCATTGACTAATGGCAAAGTGTGTGGAAAAGTATGTACCTCATCCTTCTCAAAACTCAGAAATAATAAAAATTTAGTATTAGAATCATATGGCTTTTAACAAAACTCACAAATGTAATATGTCACATTTTAAAGCTTCATCTAATTTGTGTTTTATGTTTAGTTCTCTCAGAACACCTAACCCTAAGCACAATGGACCATTTGCCCAATAACCTGTAGAGCAACACTGCTTTTCACAATGGAAAATTCAGAGTAATTCTTTTCTTCTTGAACAGTCTGCCCAGCACCCTGACATCACAGGCCTGTGCTTTCTCTCAAAGACAAGAGGGCTTTCCAACTCTACTACGCTTATTCCTCTTTCTTTACAATGTTTTCTAAAACTAATGCTGACAGAAATAACTTGGGGGTGTAAGAAGAAAACTTAATTAGTTGAAAGGAAAAACAACATATCAAAGTCTACACCCGTGAGCTAAAATGCAAAACGATGGTATTGTTCTTACAAGAAATCTTTTCTTGGCTTTCAATATGTGAAAGTGTGAAGGAGATTAATGATCCTTTAGTTAAAAGACTCCAGCAGAAAGTATCTGTAAATCATTTGTTGGTTTCTAGGAAAATACCCCAAGAAACTTTCATTATATTTCTATTTCGGTAATAGTATTCCTCTTTTTCTTCAAGCCTTTTCTTCTTTTCAGAGTTGCTAGCCTAATAATCACGAAGACATGCTAATTATGTTTCTCTCCAATGTGGCCTCTAGCACAAGCTCTCTGTCTACTGAATCCCTTCAAATGGGATTGCCCGACCAACCAACTCATTCCTACAAACAATTTTATACACATAAATAATTGCATATTTAGTTATTTTATCTTGGTTGTGAACATAAAAGTGTACAAGAAAGGTTTCAAGTGTTTTGTTACCTATATAGCACTTCCCTAGTCATCCTTCTTTGTTTAAATTAGGAAACAACTGTCTTCTAAATCTGAAAAAAAAGATTAGGCAATTTATATTCTACTTTAAACTCACTGTGTTTTCGCCCCCTATATAACTGTTTTCACCTCTTTGTGTAAAGTGATTTTTTTGGGAGTACATGGTTTGTTAAGCTTGTTTGGTGACATTTTTTGGCTATTCAAAACAGATCTCAAATATTATTTGCACTCAGTGATTAATTATTGAATAAAGACTATAATATGGGACAAAATCAGAAAAAAATAAGCATATAGAGAAACCATATGTAATGAATGCTAACATCATAGACAAAAACCTCACTATACTTCCACATAAGGAATCAAAACAGTCAGGGTTAATTTTAAATTAAAAAAAAAAAAGAAAGAAAATGAGCAAGAATATCCATTAAGCAATAAGAATGTGCATGAGAAATAGGTAAGAGAATTGTGAAGAAGGTGATGAAAGTTAATAACTTCCTTTTTAAATTAGTAACTTTTAATTCCTTTTTAAATTAGAGGAAACTTTCATTAAGAAGATAGTCTGTGTTCCAGTAACATTAATTCTATGTGTTTGTTTACTAAAGAAAGTTATGTATTCTGAAATTCGGAGTATCAGTTTTGTGTTCCTCAATTATTCATGTTACTGTATCACATATTTCAGTTACTAAAAAAATTTTTTTTAAAAAGGAAGACACAGGTCACCATGATATAGTAAAATGCTACATGTCAAAATTATTTCCTTTTCCCTCTACACTAAACCATAAAATTCAAGTTAAGAGAAATAGGTTTCTCTAAAGTTAGTTTACCAAAAAAAAAACCCAAGAAAAATATGAATATTTTCTTTAAAATTTATGATGCTACAGAGAATAATTAAATATATTTTAAATGTATGTGATGTAAAAATACAACAAATTTTGTTTTACAAGTTTTTAAGCAATCACAGAGGCTTTGAAATTAGTAATGTATCATCCAGATTAGCATTTTGATAAAAGGGACACAAAGTATTTATTAAAAAACCTCTATTTTCATATTTTCTTTGAGGAATACTTTTCTCCTATACACAAATGATAACTTTGAAATCTGTTATATTTTTTTAATAATACTGCTCAATATTTGTGAATTGCATGGCATAACACTTGGCACAAAATAACATTTGATATGCTAACTGTTGAACCTATCAATCACCCTTTAATTGTTATATTATACATAACAAGTATTTTGCTTGTGTTAATTTAAGTTCCTGGAGGGCAGGGATCCTCTGTATCTTTCTCATTGGTGTATCCTCACTGTCTCACAAAATGCTGTGCATACAGATTACTCTCATTACATGAAGAATAAATGACAGGAAAATAATGAATAAACAAAGATATATTGCTAATAAATTCTCAGCAAAGACAGAGAAGTCATTTATTATTTGATTCCAATTCAGCATGTTATAAACACCTAAGGCAAAAATATCCTTGTTATAAAATCAGAATAATACCTTAAATCCTCTTTTGGCAGAAGGTAAGATCAGTAAATTCTATGATTTCATAGTTATTATAGTATCTAAATAATTTAATACATTTAGCAAAGCATTTTGTAAAGTACTTAATTCATAGTTAAAATAGAGCAGCAAAAGAAGACTGATGATAATCAGCAAATTCAATTTCTAAATCTTTTAATTAATTTAATTTTTCTATATGGGATGCTTGCTGGCAGAAGCTGGGACATGGTCAGGGTGGCTGGGTGCATGGAGGTTTATCAAGAATGATAAGAGGAGGGAAAAAGGTAAATAGGATGCAGTTAGAGCCTGCAAGATGCACTCTGTGGCTTTTGCTGTGTGTGTGGGGAAAGTAAGTGCGGGTCCTAATGGAAGGCAGGGAGAGGATGAGCTGGGATGCATTAAGCACCAGGGAGGCTCAGAGAATAGTGGAGTCAGACTGGAGGCACTTCTGCCATGACCACTCTTCCCAGAGGAAAACCCATCTCCCAGGATCATGGGAATTCTACAGGATGGTAGGGGCGTCCTGCAATGAGAAACATCTGGGTGCCCAGGTGCCAGACCCCTTGTGCCAGACACATTTGTAAGAAGTCTGGTTGATGTCACCTATCAAGTGAACCCCAATCTTCATCACACCTAGCCCCCACCCCACCCCCAGAGTCACAGTGCAGGGAAACCTCCCTGTAGGGCATATGTGTGATAGGTGCCCTTTCTGCAGGCAGAAAGAGTTACTAGGGTTTTACATGTGGCATGTGAGCTCTCCATGAAACACTACCATTTCTCTTTCCATCTTAAAATGTTCAACATAATCTAAAGGAATGGTTGAAATACCATCTAGTCTTGTGTAATAAATACATAATGAATCAACAAGTTCTTGATTATACTTAATGGACATTTTTGTTATTTGTCACGAACATCACTATAATTCCTGAGGATAAATGGGGGCTAGAAGTACTTGAGAGACTATAAGCCTTTTCTATCCACATTATGTTGTTTATCATCATAAAACCTCCTGAATATTTAAGGCAAACGTCTACCTGTTGGTCATGCTTGCTTCATGATATAACTCTGAATTTATCGCCCTATTTTGGCAGTTGGCTCGCTCTACAATGTAATGCAGCTGAATCAGAACCTTGTTTCTTGTTTCTTCTAGGGTCTGGTCTAACACAAAATGGAACATGAAGTCAAAAGAAAAATTTAGTGCAAGTCTAGATTTATGACAGCTACACTTTCCTATGGTGTGGATTTCCAAGGAGAAATTGCAGGCAATTCAAGGATGCTGAAATGTGCAAAGTTACCTGTTGAACAGAAATTAAGTACATAGATTTTAAAAAAAAGTCTTTATGAAGACAGACTTTTATCTTTAATACATATTTCTTAAGGAATAAGTCCCCCCGCCCTTGGGGAATTCAGGGCTTGAGGTAGAAAAACACCTGCTGTACCATGTGCAGCAAAACTGTTGCTGCCCCTCTCACTGATAACGGATTCACTTATTGACCAGGGCCAGGGAATTAAGTTTAAAAAGCTAAATTAAAAATAAATCTAATTTATTGCCACCATTTCCAAAAAAGAATGTGAAATCAATGGTGAAGTCCCAAACTTTGACAACCGGTTATGAGTAAAGAATTCAGAATTCAGAGACAAATAAGGCACTGATCTTTCCTTCCAGAATGTACATTCTGGTGAAGAAGACAAACACTTCCATAACCACTTGGGACCAAATGTGGCAAACTCTATTAACATGATACGAGCAATGGACCAGGGAAGTACAAGGAAGACAGGTTAAATTGACTGGAGGAATAGGAAACTTGAAGAGATGGAGACTGAGATGGACCTTAATGAGTCTTCGTATGATGGACCGTCTTGGTATGAGCATGGAGTGGAAATTCAAGGCATAGGAAAATGGGTAACACTGAAAAAAAATAGGAAAGGTCTTTCTTATTTTAAATTTTAAAGAGTCAGAATTTTGTAGCTGAAAAGACACTGGAGTTCATTTATTTTATAGGTCTTCAAGTCACATTGCTTGTTACCCTAAATATAGAAGTGTTTCTAGGAAGTAAAGATAAAGGGAAAAATATTTTGCTGCAAAAATTAAATTTCAGTGCCAGCAGTCATTTCTAACTGCTCAATTTTACCAAAAAAGAAATAGCTTCTTGGAAGACACATGTGATATCCATTTTGTCAGAAATCATTTTGTCTAGAAAAAAGATTCAGGAGTCCTGACTCGTATTCCAATAAACTTTGCCGTAGCTTACTACTACCACATATCTTTTCATCTACAAGGATTGAGCCAATCTTTGAAAATTAAAAACACAGCAAGTAAGTTATGATAGTTCAAGACTTTCATTTTTTTATCCAATAAATTGTTTTAACACATGATTAATGAGCCTCACAGTGTGGTAGGCACAGTTTCTACGCAAGATAAGTACAGGAGGAAATAGAGCAGAGTCCTTTTTGGATGAAGTGCAGATTCTATCAGAAGGATTTTTAACAACTTACTAACATTTACATTATCATCATTATCATTAACACGAAAAGCACAAATGTGTAATGTTTGTAATTCATAGTGTTGTTTTGAAGGATTAAATGAGACAATGTATGTAACAGTGAATTGTAGCTAGGATTCATTATTATTTTCTCTGTCATTGCCTTTTTTAAAGTTCATTTTTGTTGTTATACTGGCATATGCTTTTTCTAGTCATTTTTAATTTCTTTAATTAAAGAGGTAAAATAGACACAAAAAACTACAGATATTTAAAGTGTACAAATACGGTAAATTTTGCAAGAAGTATACATCAGTGGAAAATTTCACCACGATAAAATAATGAACACCCTTAAATCTATCACCCCAAAAGTGTCCTCATGTACTTTGTAATGCCTCCTTACTTTTCCTCCTATCCCTTACCCGTTCCTAGGCATCCACTGCAAATTGCATTTGCATTTTCTACAATTTTATGTAAATGGTACCATACAGATGTTCTTCTTTTGTCTGACTTCTTTCACTCAGCATAATTACGTCGAGGTTCATTTATGTTGTTGCATGTAGCTGTCTGTTCCTTTATATTGTTAGAAGTATTTTATTATACTAATTATGCCATAATTTGTTTATCCATTCACCTGTTGATACATAGTTCTGTTGTTCCTAGTTTTTGGCTAATACAAGGAAAGTTGCAAAGAACCTTCCTATAGGAGTTTTTGTAAGTACATAATGATATTGTACAGCTTTTCAAGTACTTAATTTGCCATCCTTAGTCTTTTTTTATGAAGTGTTTGATCTAAACTTTGGATTACTTTATATTGTGTTTTTTCTTATCATTCAGATTTAGAAGCTCTTTATATATTCTGGATACAAGTTATTTATGGTTTGCAAATAGTTTTCCCAGTTTGTGGCTTCTCCTCATTCTCTTGGGAATGCCTTTTGAAGAGCAGGTATTTTAAATTTTGATGCAGTCCAACTTACTAAGATTTTTTCTTTATGAAAAATGATTTTGGTGTCAGATCTAAAATCCAGAGATATAAATAGTTTTTCTCTACTCTTCCTGATCTTATGAGTTTTAGGCTGTACATTTAGGCCTATAGTCTATATTCAGTTAATCGTTCTTTAGATATAGGTACAATTTCACTTTTCTCTGCATGCAGATACCCTCTTTGAAATCACCATTTGTTCAAAAGGCTATTCTTACTCCACTGAATTCCTTGCACCACTAAATTCCTTTGCACAGTCATTAAAAATCAGTTATCCTTGGGCACCTGGGTGACTCAGTCAGTTAGGTGTCAGACTCTTGATCTTGGCTCAGGTCATGATCTCCGAGTCATGGGCTCTGCACTGGGTGTGGAGCCTGCTTAAGATTTTCTTTCTCCCTCTCCCTCTGTGGGCCTCCTCCCAAGCCTACTCACACTGTATCTCTCTCTCTCTCTCAAAAAAAAAAAATAATCAGTCATCTTTTTCCCTTTGGGTGTATTTCTAGACTATCTATTCTGTTCCATTAGACCAATACAACACTGTTTCAAAAGTACAGCTTTGTAAAGTCATTAGTCTTTCATCTTCACCTTTTTTTCAAAATCGTTTTGAGTATACTAGACTCTGTATTTCCATATGGAATTTAGAATCAGTTTGACAATTTTTACAAAAAACAAGACAAAAAAAAAAAACCAACCCAAAATCCCTTCTGGGATTTTTATTTGATTAGATAGAATCTATAGATCAGTATGGAGAAAGTTTACAGCTTAATATCAAATGATCTGACACATGACCTGAGTGTACCACTCCATTAATTTAGATGGTCTTTATTTTTTCTCAAAAATGATTTGAGTGTTTGCTGTATCAGTCTTCCATATTTTTCACCAAATTTATTCTTAAGGACTTCATACTTTGTGATGCTATGGTATGTGGTGTATTTTTATTTCAATTTTTGATTATATTGCTAGTACATAGAAATACAATTCATATTTTTGTCTACTGATTTGGTACAAGGCACACTTATTAAACTGACTTACTACTTCAGGTAGGTTTTCTTTTGAAAGTTTTACAAAATTTTCTACATAGATGATCATGTCTTCTAGGAATAAAGTTTTATTACTTTTTCTCTAATCTGGATAATCTTCATTGCCTCTTTTGGGTTATTTCACTGCCTAAAATCTCAAGATAATACTGCATAGAAGCGAGGATATTAGGATGAAAGCACTCAGTGTTTTCCCATCCATCATACTGTTAATACTAGGTTTTTCATAGATGTCCATTATAAAATTGAGAAATTTTCTTCTATTTCACCGTTCATTTTGTCAAATGATTTTTTGTACATCTACTGCTACGTTTGTATGTTTTCTATTTTTCTTTTTAATGTTAATATAGTAGGTTATATTAGTTGAGTTTTATATTTTAAGACAGCCTTGAATTCCTGAGATAAACCCTGGTGATAAGCTGTTGGGTTCAATTTAATCCTTTTTTTTTTTTGTAGGCTCCATACCCAGCATGGAACCCAGTGTGGAGCCAAACACAGGGCTTGAACTCATGACCCTGAGATCAAGACCTGACCTGAGATCAAGAGTTGTATGCTTAATGGACTGAGCCACCCAGGCACCTCTAAATTTAATAAAATTTTCAAGATTTTTGTATCTACATTCTGCAGCTTTCTCTTCTTGCAATGTCTTTGTCTGACTGGGATGTATTCTCTCCTCATCAATTGTCTGGAAGAGTGGTGTAGTATTCATATTAGTTTTTCCTAAAGTATTTCATAGAATTCATTAGCAAAGTCATTGAGGCCTGGGGTTTTGTTCTCTTGTTTACCTTTTTAATCTTCCATGTAAATTGTGTCAAGGAATGTGTTCATTTCACCTACACTGTCAAGTTACTGTCATGAATTCGTTAATTATATTCACTGTTTATCCTGTAAAGTCTGCAGAATCTCTAATGATGTCACCTCTCTCATTTTTGGCATTGGTAATTTCTATCTTTTCTCAACTTTTTCCCCTTAATCTGATAATCTATAGCTTTATCAATTTTATGATCCCCAAAACTGCTTTTTGGTCACATTGACCTTCTTTATTGATTTTACATTATCTATTAGATTGTTTATCATTTTAATATTTAAAATGCCTTTTTTATCTGCTTCCTTTGGATTTAATTGACTCTGCTAATTTCCTAGGGTGGAAGCTGAGATGATTGATTTCAAAAGTTTTTTCTCTCCTAATAAAGGCACTATTGCTAGACATTTCTTTAGTACTGCTTCAGTGGGCTCTTGCAAATTAGGATTTTCTTTTCGTTTTCATTCTCTTGAAATACTTTGCAATTTCATTTTGTTTCTCTTTTGACCTTTGCGCTACTTAGAACTGTGTTTCATTTCCAAATATTTGTGAATTTTACACATATCTTTTGTTTACTGATTTCTAATTTAATTCAGTTGTGGTCAGACAATACGTTTGTATGATTTAAATCATTTTAAATTAGTTGACACTAGTTTTATGGTCTATCTTGGTAAATATTCCATGTGTACTTGAAAAGAATGTATTCTGCTGTTTGGCACCTTGTTCTATGAAAGTCAATTTATTAAAGCTGGTTATTTGGATTACTCAGGTATTTTATATCCTATTGATTTTCACTTCATTTGTCCTACAATTATTGAGAGAGAAATATTTAAATTTCAAAATAAATTGGAGACTGGTCTATTTCTCCCTGTACTTACCCTCATCCTCACTGTCTTCCCTTTATACATTGAAAAAATTAACAATTTAAATGCTTATTTCTGAGCAGTGCTTCTGATTTCATCAGCAAAACATTTTCAGTAGTTTTTGTCTGTTCAAAGAGCAAACCATGTTTTGCTTTAAAAATGATCATCTCAAACAGCAGAGCAAAACTGTATGAAGATAAAGATCATATTTTTGTTTGATTGAGTGGACAATTCACTTCTGTTGAAATGTTTGATCCAGAATTACCTGATCCCAAATCCTTATTTTAAAATCTCCTGAACTATTTTTATATATAATATAAAATATTATAAATAAATATTATTTCTATTCATACTATATATATAACTCCAATCTATCACTATATAAGTAATCTATATCTCTATGAGATTATATATCTATTATATGTGACTATATAATATATAAGTAACCTATATCTATATATCTATAGATGTAGATATATATCATAGGTATAGATGTATAGTTAAAATATATGAATATGTATGAACTTAATTATTTTCACAACATAAAATGTTTCCAGTGTGCCATCTTAAGACATGAAGTTTTCTTCAAATGGTAACTCTCATGGGAGAAGTTTTCTTTCATTATTGTCTTTTTAAAGATGGATAATGTGGCTATTTGAAGAGAAACATTCTGTTATACCATTGAGAGTTGTATTTCCTCAGCATAATGAGCAATTTTAATTTGGTCTGTGGATCATTACTTCTTGATATTGCTAGAATCCTAGTGCTTTGAACTGTGGCTGTCATATAGCAGATTTATGCATTTGATAAAATGACTACCCTAGAGAATTAGTTTTCCCTTGTCTTACACAGAGAGGAACTTGATATTATATGACCTAATGACTATTCTATTTTCTTCCTTGAGACATCTGGAAAAATATTTCTCCTTTCCCTGGATTTCTAGAATACTTACAATTATTTAACTTTGGAATAATGGGTAACCCTCTACCATCCTACCTCACTGGTGTACATGAAAGATTTAGCTTCTCAGTGCACACTGAAATTTCTTGTTCTGTCCACGTTGTAGTAGGTGTGGCAGAGACTGTTTCCTCCTTTCCAAAATACATTCTCTTCTTATTTCCTAATGAGAACCCTAACTTTGTTCTAACCCTAATTTGCCCAGCATAAAAAGAAAATTACATTTTCCATTCTCTCTTCATTTTTGGAACATTTCCTCCTCTTTCTGCACAAAAGTCAAACAAGATGTCTGATGATAAAGCAGCCACCCTACATCCATAAGGAAATGACCAAGTGCATTGCTGAGATTTTAGATCTGATGTCTTTGGGCTTCTGAAACAATGCCAGTAGCTGCCTCATCTTCATTTCTACTTGAAAATTGTAACACACTCTGTTATTTTTTAGATCATTATTTAGCTATTCTTTACATGCAATTACACTTATTACTTCATGGCTATGGCAGATACTATAAAGTTTCCTATTACAGTGAATCTGTATGATCTATGATACATTTTACATTGAATATTTTGACTGTTGTCATTCTTGGTGACCCTAGCTTAAAATTAGAGACTTCTAGGTTCATGTAACTGGGGAGGTTGAGGAGAATATACACAGTCTGGCTGGTTACATCAAGGCTCTACCTGTGTTGCTCTGAAACACTTGGTGTGACTTCTATCTTCAGGCTGACATCTTAAAGACTACAGTTATTCTAGGCCATACATACTCACACTCAATTTCCAAAAGAGAAGAGAAAAATACCTTCCAGAACTTTTCTCAAAAGAGAAAAGGAAAGACCCCTTTGCAAATTTTCTATAGTACTGATTTACATAACCAGGGGATTTCTAAGGACAGACTGATTTAAGTCTGTCCCTATCTAAATGAATCTCTAGCAACAGGATACGATTACTTAACACTGGCTAGCTCAGATAAGTGAGTTTAAATTTATCTGATGACCAACCTCATCAAGCAAAAACAGGTAGTTACACTGTGAGTTGGCAAGAATATATGCACATACACAAAACCAATTTTTCAAACAGAACTCCCACATTTTATTTAATTTTATTTATTTAAATGTTAACTATAACACTATAAGTAGATTTGATAACGTACAAGTAGGTCACAAATTCCATTTATAAAAGGCTTATACTAATTAATGTCTAACCATATGTGATATGATAGAGTGGGAAAACTATTAAAGATACAACCATATTGGTCCTTAATAACCTCAAAATGCCACAAGGTCACAAACACATATATTTTTGTTTCCTGATCATAAGAGCTCACAAAAATCCCTCAGAGTTCATGGGGCACCTGGTTGGCTCAGGGTTAAGCATCTAACTCTTGATTTTGGGTCAGGTCATGATCTCCGGGTCCTGAGATCAAGCCCTGAGTCATGCTCCTCACTCAGCATGGAGTCTGCTTGAGATTCTCTCTCTCCCTCTGCCTCTGCCCCTACCCCCCACTCTCTCTCTCTCTCTGTCAAATAAATATAATCTTTTTAAAAATCCCTCAGAATTCGCAAAGCATAGGACCCTGATTATATTGTTCTATCATAGAGAAGAAAAAAGTCTTTGATAGGAAAGGAGCCTGATTGGTTAATTCAAGTTTCACTATTTATAGACATTTCCAAGATAATATGCCTTTCAGAAGGTTAGCTATGATCAGCTTATCTTAAATTTTAGAAATCTAATCAAAAAGAGTGCTAACTGCCTTAAAATTCAGATTTATTTCTTTGGAAGCTTATTGATTTTCTTATGTATCATAACAGAAATACTATCAAATAGCATAGAAACAATGATGGAAAATTATACACTTACCTTTTTAAGTTTGAAATAATTGTATCATGGACAGTCACTGAATACAGGTCAGTAAGTTACAGGCAATGGCTGAGGCAACTTCAAATAGAAATTCATAACAGAACTTTTTTATTTTCAGGGTTTTTTTACTAAAATAATTCATTTGGTATGTTTAGCATTTCCTAAAATCTGGTAAGCAACAAAATCTTAGATGACTCGACCTCATTACTTAAATAAACATTGATAATTTTAGGATCCCTTCTTCTCTAATACTTTTTCTTTTGTTGCATCTTTTACATACAAGACAGTCTGTTCTTTGTTTTGTGTAGCCAAAGAAAGAGCTTGGTTACACTGTGGTAACAAACAACTCCATCACCTCAACAAGTAATAATTTTTTTTTTCCTGTTACATCATTACTACCTCTCTTTTAGTAGTCTGCTCCTGTCTTTCCTACTCTAGGATTAGGCTGATTATCTGACATGTTGCAATTTGCTAGTGTAAAAAGAAAGAATGTGGTGAGTCATGCACTGACTCTTAAGGCTTTATCCAAAGTACTATCTCTCTCTTCCATTCATGTTTAATCCACTGAGTCACATGACCCTAACCCAAGGATGAGTGAAGAGCTACCCCACCATGGAGCCATAAGGAAAACTGCAAATACTTGGTGAGCTATACTAATGTCTACTTCTTGTCTTTAAGAAAAAAAAATAATAACTTCAAAAATGTTTAGTCAAAATGGATATACACACTGCAAAATTAAACATATATGATCCTTTTAGTAATAGACTCATGGAGAAATTAGAATAATAGATAAATTATTCTGAGTAGGGGTATTGCAGAAAGCTTCATGCATATGACATATAAACTAGTCCCACAAGGACAGGAAGTAGCTGCAGAGGTACATGAGCAATCTGTGCCAAGGGAAGTGCACAATCATTGCAGCGTGAAGAACAGACTAGATTAGAGTGAGAATGGAGGAATATACTGTGAGAAGCCAAATGGCAATAGTTCATATGAAGGGCAATGAAATAAAGAGGAAGTATAACATGGAAGATTTACTAAATTTGGTCTATAGTAGATGGAGAAGTAAGCAAGAGACAAAAATTCATTGATAAATGCTGGTTATAGCTTAGGGAAGTGTTTTGAAATGGAATTATATGGGATCCTATTTCAGTGATATAGTAATTGCTATATTATTTTAAAAAATTATCCATAGTCAAATGACATTAGAAAATATTTCACTATGCTGTTCCCCCTTATAATTTCACCATGAATCTTTGCCTATTAAGGTCACAGGAATTCTTACAATAAAGAAACATGTTTAATTCAACATTCCCAACTTGATAAGATTTGTGTTTCCTGCTATGTGACTAGGAGTGTTTTGCTTAATACAGTTACACAAATGAAGTATTAATTTTCAAGGGGGAAAGATGAACACTAAAGATGTGCTGAATATATACCATAGTCTTTATTAATTAATAAGTCACTTTAGGATACTGCAAAATTTCAGAGTTCTCATTATATGCTATTATTTTAAAAGTAGAAAAATTAGGAAAAAATTTTATTCTTTACTAATCTCAGTACATGTCCTGGAAATAACATGTTAAAGTAAGATTCTAAAATCAGGCTACTTCTTTGTCATTTGTGTTGATTTGACAGGAAATGAAGGAAAAAATTAGAAGTATGGATTTTGACGTTAGTTTTTAAATATGTATGTATGTATGTATTTATTTATTTATGTAATTTCTACACCCAATGTGGGGCTCAAACTCACAATCCCAAAATCAATAGTCGCATGTTCCACTGACTGAGCCAGTCAGGTGACCCTGATTTTGACATTACTTTTTAATATCTAAATATCTCTATCTCTATCTATATCTCTATAAAACATATAAATATATATAGGCTCTATAATTAGAAAACATGAATAACCTGGGATCTTTCTAATTCCAGAGATTTTCTTCTTTCCCATTCTAATGTTAGTATTGTTACTGCTGTTGTTTTTGAGAATGGCATACTGAATTTTGTTTCTAACTGTAAATATTTCAGTTGTCTGAAAAAATATCTTAATTATCAAAAGTAACAAAAATCTCTGACAATTTTTCTGATCCAGTCTTGGATATATTAGGTGATCTAATATAGGTTGAATGATTAATCCATTCCCTCACAAATGAGTATGCAGGTATTTAAGTATAAAGAAGAATCATTTTATTTTCAGATCCGTACTACACTATGTCATGAGAGGTAAATCTATATTAACGAAAATAGAATCTATTTTTGCTGTCATATATGATTATGCACACATATGCATCAAATATTTTGGCTCAAAAGGGATTATATATAACACACAAATTCATTATTTGTTTATGAAGAGTACATTTATCAAAAATTTATCAGAAAAATCATAAATTAGCAAATTCAACTACACCTTTCATTCTCATCACTCAAAACTTCTTTTCTACAGATTGCATTGGCCCTTCATCAATTACTACTTAGGTATTTATTAGCTGATATTCATGTTGATTTAAACTCTGTCCCAATTGGATTTACAACTCCTTGCAATCATGGGCTGAATCTCTAGGTTTCAATATCCTATTAGATACACTTTCTCAGCACTAATAATTCTCATGTTAGCAATGTGGTCAAAAGGAGGATTAGTAAGGCTTGGCAGATTGAAATATCCTTCTGCTCATTGTCTCCACTTCCACTCCCTGTACTGGTAGACGCATTCTGCTTCATTCTTCTCTTTCATTTCATAATTTTAATTACCCAGTGAATTTTTTTTGTAATATACTAAAGAATACTGTGACTGAGTGTAAAGGACTCTTGGGGGAAAAATATCAAATATAAGTATTATGTAAATGAAGTAATAGAGGGTGTTTCTACAAATCTGAAAAATTGTTTTGGGTACCAGATGACAGTATTTTTCTCTTTCATACCTTTTATCATTTAATACTCCTCTGAAACCCAATATTTGTTTGCTTGACTCTGACCCAATAAAATATAGTCCAAATAAAAGAAGTGAAAAAATTATTTGGAAACAATATGGGTACATACACTTGCATTTACCCCCCCCACACACACACACATATGTGGCATATATATACCACATACGACTATAAATTAAAGCATGGTCTCTTCAAAGTAAAATGGTGAGATAAATATACTTTGTACCACAAAGATGCCAGTTTTGAGCATCTAATTAGCCTTCTAATTTGGAACATACTGTAATTGGGTATCCTCTATTATGAGAGTTGAAATTGAAAACAAGTGTGCATTTCTTACATTTATATTTCTAAATTGTCAAACATAATTGTTTTTTTTTATTTCTGCAGGTAATTGACTTGTAATTTTTATGTTATTGCTGTATATTTCTGCCTAGGAATCTCTTTATAATCCACATCCCCTGCAAAGTCTTCATTTCAAGGACTACAGAATGTTTTACAACATAAACTCACTTATATAGCTTCACAGAAATAGTATTGTCTAAAAAGGAGTCACTTTGTAAATCAACTAATAAAACATTTTAGCACACTTTCTTATGGTCCACAACCTTTTTTTTTTTTTAAATTATAAACTCACTATAAAAGTATAGAGTATCTGGAAATAAAAACAGAATATGCAATCATTTTAATTTCTTAGATGTTTAGATATGTTTACACTGATATGATATACCTTAAATTGTTTTGTATTTTCAAATATAACACCTTGAAGGAACTAACAAGTCTGAGAGAGGATGTTTACGCTTTGAAGACCAAAAGTTTATAGATTTACTTGTTTACCTAAGATTTATTTAAATATCAGATTGAATGTAATTTATAATTATATTTTTAGTAATATAGAACAGTTGAGATTTGGTTGGTCATGCTACCAAATAGCAGATAAAGAAGATAATCTGAGTGAAAAGAAGCCTGAAACAGGAAGTGTCTAGAAAGGAAATATTGGTTATAGTAGGAAAGGGTATGCTACAGAATAAAAAAAAATATAGGTTAATTCTACAAAATCTTTCATTGTTTCTCAGTCACCCAGATATCCAATACATGTTTGTCTGGTTCAGCTCCACAATATCATGAAGGATCCAGGATAATGAAAGAAGCTTTTGCTTTTCTGCTAATCCATTATCTGTAAAGATGAGGTATCTCTGGTCACTCTAACAGGGAAAGAGGAGAGAGTCTCATAAATGATTTAGCCTGGGAGTAAAAGTATATCACTCTGCTTACACCTCTGTGACAAAAACAAGTAAGTTACAGTGCTCTCTATCTTACTAAAAAGTTAGAAAATTAACTTTTCTCTGTGAGCTCAAAAAGAGAGCCAGACGGGGATGAGCTCTGATCATATCTACCATAGACAAATAGTCATACAGTTGACCCGTGAACAACACAGGTTTGAAATCCACGGGTTCGGTTGTATGAGATTTTTTTTTTAACAATACAGTACTGTAAATTATTTTCTCTTCCTTATGATTTTTTTTAACAACTTTTCCTCTAACTTCCCTTATTGTCCAGAATGGACCGAGAACCCCCATAAAAATCAATAAAAACAGGTCAACACCCAGACATTTAATAGTGAAACTTACAAATCTCAGAGACAAAAAGAAAATCCTGAAAGCAACTCAGGACAAGAGGTCGGTAACCTACAAGGATAGAAACATTAGATTGGCAGCAGACCTATCTACAGAGACCTGGCAGGCCAGAAGGGACTAGCGTGATATATTCAGGGTGCTAAATGAGAAAAATATGCAGTCAAGAATACTTTTCCAGCTAGGATGTCATTCAAAATAGAAGGAGTGATAAAAAAAAAAACTTCCAGGACAAACAGAAACAAAGAATTTGTGATCACCAAACTAGCCCTACAAGAAATACTAAAAGGGATCCTCTAAGCAAAGAGGGAGCCCTAGAGTAACACAGACCAGAAAGAAACAGAGACTATATAAAGTAACTGTCACTTTACAGGTTATACAATGGCACTAAATTAATATCTTTCAATAGTTAATCTGATTGTAAATGGGCTAAATGCCCCAGTTAAAAGATACAGGTATTGGATTGGATTAAAGCAAGACCCATCAATTTACTGTCTGCAAGAGACTCATTTTAGTCCCAAAGACACCTCCAGATTGAAAGTGAGGGGGTGGAAAATCATTTATCATGCTAATGGACATCAAAAGAAAGCTGGGGTGGCAATCCTAATATCAGAAAAATTAGATTTTAAACCAAAGGCTGTAAAAAGAGATGAGGAAGGACACTATATCATAATTAAAGGGTCTATCCAATAAGAAGATCTAACAACTATAAATACTTATGCCTGTAACATGGAGCAGCCAATTATATAAGCCTATTAATAACAAAATCAAAGAAACATATCAATAATAATACAATAATGGTAGGGGACTTTAACACCCCCCTCACCGCAAAGGACAGATCATCTAAGCAGAAGATCAACAAGGAAATAAAGGCTTTGAATGACACACTGGACCAGATGGACTTCACAGATATATTCAGAACATTCCATCCTAAAGCAAGAGAATATACATTCTTCTCTAGTGCACATGGAACACTCTCCAGAATAGATCACACGCTGGTTCACAAATCAGGTTTCAACTGGCACCAAAAGATTGGGATCATTCCCTGCAAATTTTCAGACCACAATGCTTTGAAACTGGAACTCAATTACAAGAGAAAATTTGGAAAGAACTCAAATACATGGAGGCTAAAGAGCATCCTACTAAAGAATGAATAGGTCAACCAGGAAATTAAAGAAGAATTTTTAAAAAATCATGGAAACAAATGAAAATGAAAATACAACTGTTCAAAATCTTTGAGATGCAGTGAAGGTGGTCCTAGGGGGCAAGTATATCTTGTTTCTCAAGAAACAAGAAAGTTCTCAAATATACAACCTAACTTTACACCTAAAGGAGGTGGAGAAAGAACAGCAAATAGAGCCTAAACCCAGCAGGAGAAGAGAAATAATAAAGATTAGAGCAGAAATCAATGAAATGGAAACCAAAGAACAGTAGAACAGATCAAAGAAAATAGGAGCTGGTTCTTTGAAAGAATTAGTAAGATCAATAAATCGCTGGCCAGACTTAGGAAAATGACAAGAGAAAGGGACCAAATAAATAAAACCATGAATGAAAGAGGAGAGATCACAACCAACACCGAAGAAAAACAATTATAAGAACATATCGTGAGCAACAATATGCCAACAAATAAGGCAATCTGAAAGAAACGGATGCATTCCTAGAGATATATAAACTACCAAAACAACCAGGAAGGAATAGAAAACCTGAACAGACCCATAACCAGCAAGGAAATTGAAGTAGTCATCAAAAATCTCCCAAAAACAAGAACCCAGGGCCCAATCGCTTCCCAGGGGAATTCTACCCAACTTTTACAGAAGAAATAATACCTATTCTTCTGAAGCTGTTCCAAAAAATACAAATGAAAGGAAAACTTCCAAACTCATTCTATGAGGCCAGCATTACCTCAATCCCAAAGTCAGACAAAGACCCCAGAAAAAGGAGAATTACAGACCATTATCCCTGATGAACATGGTTGCCAAAATTCTTACCAAAATACTAGCCAATAGGATCCAACAGTACATTAAAAGGATTTTTCACCACGACCAAGTGGGATTTATTCCTGGGCTGCAAGGGTGGTTTGACAACCACAAATCAATCAATTGATGCATTACATAAATAACGGAATGGACAAGAACCATATGATCCTCTCAATAGATGCAGAAAAAGCATTTGACAAAGTACAACATCCTTTCTTAATTAAAACCCTTCACAGTGTAGGGATAGAGGGAATATGCCTCAATATCATAAAACCTATATACTAAAAGCCCATAGCAAAGATTATTCTCAATGGGGAAATATTGAGAGTTTTCCCCTAAGGTCAGGAACACAACAGGGATGTCCACTATCACCACTGCTGTTCAACATAGTACTAGAAGTCCTAGCCTCAGCAATGAGACAACAGAAAGAAATAAAAGATATCTGAATTGGCAAAGAAGAAGTCAAACTCTCACTCTTCACAGATGATATGATACTCTATGTGGAAATCCCAAAAGACTACCCCAAAATTGCTAGAACTCATACAGGAATTCAGCAAAGCGGCAGGATATAAAATCAATGCACAGAAAGCAGTTGCATTCCTATACCTTAACAATGAGACAAAAGAAAGGAGTTAAGGAGTTGATCTCATTTACAATTGTACCCAAAACCATAAGATATCTAGGAATAAACCTAACCAAAGAGGCAAAGGATCTGTACTCAGAAAACTATAGAAAATTCATGAAAGAAATTGAGGAAGGCATAAAGAGATGGGGGAAAATAAAGTACCATACTGATGGATTGGAAGAACAAATACTGTTAAAATGTCTATGCTACTTAGAGTAATCTACACATTCAATGAAATGCCTATTAAAATACCATCAACTTTTTTCACAAAGCTGGAACAAACAGCCCTAAAATTTGTATGGAACCAGAAAAGGCCCTGAATAGGCAAAGGAATTTAAAATGAAAATCAAAACTGGTGGCATCACAATGCTGGACTTCAAGTTCTATTTTAAAGCTGTAATCATTAAAACAGTATGGTACTGGCACAAAAATGGACACATAGATTCATGCAACAGAACAAAGAACCCAGAAATGGACCCTCAACTTGATGGTCAACAAATATTTGACAGAGCAGGTAAGAATAGCCAATGGAGAAAAGACAATCTTTTCAACAAGTGGTGTTGGAAAAATTGGACAGCCACATGTAGAAGAATGAAACTGGACCATTTCCTCGCACCATACAGAAAAATAGACTCAAAAGGGATGAAAGACCTAAATATGAGACAGGAATCCATCAGAATCCCAGAGGAGAACACAGGCAGCAACCATTTGACCTCAGGCACAGTAACTTCTTGCTAGACATGTCTCCAAAGGGAAACAAAAGCAAAAATTAACTATTTGGACTTCGTCAATATAAAAAGGTTTTGCACAGCAAAGGAAATAGTTGACAAAACCAAAAGACAATCAGCAGAATGGGAGAAGATATTTGCAAATGACTTATCAGCTAAAGGGCTAGTATCTAAGATCTATAAAGAACTTATCAAACTCAACACCCAATAAGCAAATAATCCAATCAAGAAATGGGCAGAAGACATGAACAGACATTTCTCCAAAGAAGACATACAAATGGCCAACAGTCACATGAAAAGATGCTCAACATCACTCATCATCAGGGAAATACAGATCAAAACTACATTGAGATATCACCTCACACCAGTCAGAATGGCTAAAATTAACAAGTCAGAAAACCACAGATGTTGGGGGCTCCTGGGTGGCTCAATCGTTAAGCATCTGCCTTCAGCTCAGGGCATGATCCCAGTTTTCTGGGATTGAGCCCCACATCAGGCTCTTCTGCTGGGAGCCTGTTTCTTCCTCTCCCACTCCCCCTGCTTGTATTCCCTTTCTCGCTGTCTGTCAAATAAATAAAAAAAATCTTTAAAAAAAAAAAAGAAAAAACCACAGATGTTGGCAAGGATGTGGAAAAGGGGGAACCCTCCTGCACTGTTGGTGGGAATGCAAGCTGGTGTATCCACTCTGGAAAATGGTATAGAGGTTCCTCAAAAAGTTGAAAGTAGAGCTACCCTGTGATCCAGCAATTGCACTATTGATTATTTACCCCCAAAATAGAAATATAGTGATCTGAATGGGCACCTGCATCCCAATATTCATAGCAGCAATGTCCACGATAGCCAAACTATGGAAAGAGCCCAGATGTTCATCAACAGATGAATGGATAAAGAAGATGTGGTGTATATATACAATGGAATATTACATAGCCATCAAAAATGAAATCTTGCCATTTGCAATGACGTGGATGGAACCAGAGGGTATTATGCTAAGTGAAGTAAGTCAATCAGAGAAAGACAACTATCATATGCTCTCACTGATATGTGGAGTTTAAGACACAAACAGAGGATCATAGGGGAAGAGAGGAAAAAATAAAACAAGATGAAACTAGAGGGAGACAAACCATAAGAGATTCTTAATAATAGGAAACACACTGAGGGTTGCTGGAGGGGAAGGAGATGAGGGATGGGGTAACTGGGTGGTGGACATTAAGGAGGGCATGTGATATAATGAGCACTGGGTATTATATAAGACTGATGAATCACAGGCCTATACCTCTGAAACCAATTAATTGAATTTGTTAAAAATATAAAAAAAATATATAATTTAATATTAATGCCAACATTGAACATTTCAGTTATTGTCAAATTAATTATACTACTCTAAAAAAATATGTGTGTGTGTGGATTTAGGTTGCATTAGTTCCTACAGAAGGTTGTATAATAAATAATAACATCCTTCTTGCCCTGAGTCTGCTGCTTACTCTCATTTAACTTCCAGAAACAATAACTTTTGTTTTATATCTCAGATTTTTCATTTTTAGCTTCTATAACTCTAAATAATACATAAATGCAAAATGTTACTGATTTATTAACTTTAGTGAACAAAAGAGGTTATGCCCATATGAATTCTTTCATCACAAGGTTTCATGCCCCAACTTCAAATTTGGTATATTTGTGCTATATACTTTACATACATATACTACATATGTAAATCTCTAATTCTTATTTCATTAGCCTAACAATATCTCTTGGCTTCTCATTATGTAATATGACCATCTTAGAAGCTCTGCCATTACCTCCATCTGCCCACCCTATCACAAATTTTCCCCTTCCAATATTTATCCTATTTAGTACTATACTTTTGAGGTATAATACCTCTAAAAGTTCTATAAGTTAAAAACCAATAAATGAGGTACACATTTTCATAACTTTGTAAATTAGTTTTTGTTATAGAGCCAAAAATGCCTCAGATTACTTTTGTCTCTGATTCCAACAACACAATTTCTCTGTTATGAGTTCTAGATTGAAAACTATTGTCTTTCCTCATGTTCCAAAAATCATGCCATATTTTATTTTGAACTTCTGTTTGGACAATTTGAACTATTATTTTCTTGTATTTGGCTTTCTCCTCTATACCTATCAATTTTTGTTCTTTTCTCCTATTAAAAAGATGGATTTCTAAAGACAATTCCTTTCAAAACAAGCCTATGTTTTGAGTGGAAGTGGGGATAATACTGGTGGTGTGCTGGAGAAATTGGAACTAATTAATGTTTCTCTTTATAGTAATGTATGCTTGGCCATATGTTATTATCTATAATATCAGATACTTGTCCAGGTCTCTTTATCACCTACCACTTGCAAGGCTGGGTCCTCTGTATTTTGCTTAGAAGATGGGCTTTCACACATAAAATATATATTGTTAAAAACTTTTATCCAATGATACTAATTATGATGATAATTTTTGAGAAATTGTGATGTCTGTGAGAAGAGAAAACAGATGATCATGTGAAAAAAGGATGGCTAAATATACCTAAAATATACTAACATTCCAGATTTTATAAAAAAGTCAGGGTCTCTTTTTATACTTTCATAGTATTATAATTATTTATCAAACATAATGTAGTTATGATTAAATTGAGTAATCAGTACTTTACTATTTCCTCTCTAAAAGCATAGATTGTCCCCTTATTGCTTACCATAATATCTTCACATAATGATAGGATATTTTCCTGATAATTTTTTGGAGAATAAAAAGATGAATAATGAGGCAAGAAAGGGGTTGTGTGATGTTTAAGAATACAATTATATATTGCATTTGCCAGAAAGTTCTGGTCTACCAGGTAACCTTTTATTTTTTCTCCTATAAAATTAGAAAATCATCTAATCATACATACTTCAATTAAAATATTACTTCTTTAAATAGCCAACTTCATATGTATTTCTCTATTTTATGTTCATTTTCAATACCATTATCATCACTCACATATCCATAACTAACATGCAATATCTCAATGACATTTTTTCTCTACATAAGCGGATATCATACCCAGAAGATGGATTTAATGACACATTTATGATGAAATAAATAATAATAGTCTAACAGAATGGCAACCAACCTATATATCTATATCACTAAAGCCTAAAATACTTACAGGAAGAAAGATTATAAACCAAATCAAATTATTTAATAATTCATTCAATAATAAATATGTTCTGGTTATAGAGTTTGAACTGGGTTTATAGTGTGAATTTAAAAGAGAAAATATTTATCCCTTAAAAATAAAGTTTACCCTTTCTAGAAGAGGAGACAGATAAACTAAGTGGATACATTATAAGAAAAGAGATTGTGAGAATTTCTGTAAATAAAATAAATAAGGAAGTATGTTATAACATTGAGAAAACTTCTTTTTGATCAGATAGTCAGAAAAATCCTTTTTGAATAATGGACAAAAAGAATTTCAATGATTCATACAAAATTCTTTTTTGAAACTTCTGCACATCAACTATCACTAAGCTTTGTCAAATTCATCAGTGAAGTTATTACATAGTGTTTATATACATATAATTTTTATGTTTTTAAGAAAAAAGAATAAGAAATTGTCTACCATATGTAGAAAATTCCCTGCCAAAAAGCCAACACTGTTATGTTTTTTGTTTGTTTTGTCTTTTTGTGGAACTTAAACCACTATACAACAACAGGACAATTAAATATTTTCAAATTAATAGGTTGACTAAAAGGTGATTAAAAGGCTGTGATTTGAGAGTGTTTAGTAGGGTGTATACATGGGAGAAATAATGCGGGATGAATATTACAATAATCACAGGAGGAATTAGTTTTAGATACTAAGGACTCTGCCGACTGGTGTCATAGAAGATGGGGTAAAAGGAATAGTTACATATGAATTAAATCACACATACGGCAAAATTATTACTTGTGGGATCTGTCACTGCTATTAAATAAATTTCATTCCTCTAATAAATATCACTTCTTTCTCCAGTTTATATTGTTGTCCTTGATATGGAATTGTATAGTAAATCATTGAAGTTATCCAATTTAATGGGGGATTTAGATTTCATTCCATATGCCATTCCAACAGCTTAGCCAACAGGTTAAAAAAGAAAAACTAAAAGTTACCACCAGAGCAGTGCTTGAATGTAGTGATAACCTAGAAAAGTGTTGACAATTAGAAAAGCAATTCATTCAGTTTGGACTGCAAAATAATTTCAGACAGGTTCATAGAATTTCTATTGTAAACCCTGCAGTCCAATTCAGCTTTTCATTTGTTGATACCTCTATTTAGGAGGAATTAATTAGGATGGTGATTAACTAGAGAGGATTGGGATTGACCTAGGGACAGTTCCAGTTAATGCAGAAGTCACAGAAAGTATAGGATTGTGGATCTATCACATCAGTCTCCACATGTGGAAGGATCCTTAGCATTTGACGCTGTCACATTTGCAAACAAGACTGCTCCAACACTGAAGCCTCAGCTTTAGCTGTAACAATTCCAACACAGTATTTCCAATTCTCTGAAATGTTTATCACTCAAACAGAAGTCGGATAGGGCACAGAGTTACTCATTTATTTTGACAAAATATCAACTCAAGGAAATACATCTATGAAGTGTCCGTCAACTGCTCCAGCACTCGCTGTGTCAGTGCACGGCATGGCAGGTGGTTTGCTTGGAAAGTGGAAGACAGGTACCTCTTCCAATTCATCACAACCCCTTCCCTGATTCTGCGGTAGTAGCACAACATCCGGTTCCAGATAGACAATGAACAAAGATACAGATATAAAGAGAAAATAGTGATGGCAAATGAAATAATCCATTTCCCTCCCCTAAACGAGCAAAATAAAATAACACAGGTCCTTGGGGAAAGCTACCAGACAAAAACCAGTTAACCTGGGGCACCAGGTGGCTCTCCTAGTTGAGTGTCAATCTCTTGATTTCAGCTCAGGTCATGATCTCAGGGTTCAGGTCATGATCTCAGGGTCATGAGATGGAGCCCCACCTCGAGCTCTGTGTTCAGCGAGAAGTATGCTTGAGATTCTCTCTCTCCCTCTCCCTCCGCTCCCCCACCCCACTTTCTCACTCACTCATAAATAAATAAATAAATATTTTAAGAGAAGAAAGCAGTTAACCAGTAGAGTCTATATTCAGGCATCACAAGAGCAGATTATCTGTTTTATAGGTTGAGACAATAAAAATATGTCTTGTTATGGCACTTGACAAAAGTACAGTTCAGATAGTGATTATAAAGGTTAACATTTTAAGAGGGCAAACTTTAATAACTTGACATCACTATTTCAGCCAGGATTTTAGAAGAATTATCAGCTACTAAGTTACCACCTGATAATGAATCACTGGTTGCTTTTGAAACCAATTTATTTCCTTTCCAAAGCAATTTCAGACAAATTCAGAGCTATTAAAATAATTAAATACAAGTGACATGCTGGGAAAAATGTAGAGGAAAGAAAACATTCTGAAATAGTCATTACTTCTTAAAAGTGAAATCCCGCAGATTGGACTACTGAGTTATTGGTTTCTCAATCAGTCAAATAATCAGAAAAGGGAGGTTTTTCTTTCTGCATTTTTAAATTTAACTTAATTCTATAATTGAGGTATGCTTGGCATGCAAGACTTGCACATATCTAAAGTGTACAATTTGATGTTTTGACATGTGACACACCAATGAAACCATCACCATAATGAAGATACCAAGCATATCCATCGCCTTCAAATTTTCTTTGTGCCATTTTATCATGCCTCCTTTTTAACCACTCCTGGAACCCCTGCCTGAGACACCACTGATCTGTGTTCTGTCCCTATGGTTTAGTTCGCATTTTCTAGAACTTTATATAATTAAAATAATACAGTATAGACTTATTTTTGTCTGGCTTTTCCCACTCAGCATAATTAGTTTGAGACTCATCAATATTGTACCATACATCAATAGTGCATTTGTGTACTGCTGAGTTGTATCACACTACGTTGCCATAGGACAGTTTGCTTATCCACTAACCTGTAGATAAACAATTTTGGTTACTACAAATAAAGATGCTATGCATATTGTGTAGACATCTCTGTGTAGACTCACACTTTCTTTTCCCCCGGATAAATGCTGAGGAGTGCAAAGACAGGATCATGTGAGAGGTGTCTGTTTACATTTTAAGAAACTGGGGATTCCAATGTAAAAACATTTTACATTGTCATGACCAGGTTTTAGAGTTCCAGTTCCTCCGTATGACTACTAAAACTTCATATTTTAGCTAAAGTTATTCTAATTGGTGTGTAAGTGTATATTGTTTTCTTAATTTGGTTTAATTTGTATTTTGCTAATAACTCGTGATATTAGGTATCTTTTCCTATGGTTATTTGCCATTTATGTATCTCCTTTGGTAAAGTGCCTATTAAAATCTTTGTGCTTTTAAAAATATTTGGGTATTTTGTTATCTTATAGTTGAGTTTTGAAGAATTTTTTACAATATGTATAAAGTGAATAAAAATTCTTAATCAGACCAAAAATTTGCAAATATTTCTCCAAGTCCTTAACTCTCAAACTTGTCTTTTTGTTTCCCATATAGTGTCTTCCAAAAAGCAGAAGTATATATGGAAGGAGGGGGAGTGAAGATGGTAGAGTAGTAGGGGGACCCTATGCTTGCCTCATCCATGCTAGATAAATATCGTCATTCTGAACACCAAAGAAATCAATCTGAGGACTGAGAGAACAAACTACACAACTAGTGGAAGAAAAGAGGCCACATTGTGGAAGGTGGGAGGTGCAGAGACATGATTTAGGAGAGAAAAGGATCATGGGTGCTGCAGAGGGAAGTGAGCCCTGAGACCACAGAGAGAAGAGAGAGAGAGTGCAGTGCATAGGGGATCATACAAGGAAAACACTTTCTCAAAGCCATCTATTGATAAAATGAGAGGGGCTGATTATCATGAGTTTTTACAACCAGCAGAGCTCAAAGACTGTAGTTTTTGAGGTCGTTGGTGTTGAGCCCCGTGGGCACTGTGGAGCTCCTGTGGAAAAGGAGGGCAGAGGAGCGGGAGCAGGGGCTGTAGTCTGAGGATCCCCTGGGATGCACTGAGTGAGATGGTTCTCCCTTCTTGGAGTGCATCTGGGAGAGGTGACATTGCCTTTGCAGGGACAAAAGAGTTGATGGGTGCCATTCCACTGCCCAGTTCCTTAGCATAGGGCAGAGACACCTCCTGAGGGCAGCTAACCTAGACTCCAGCTTTTTTGCTGTGCTTTATTCTAAACTCCATGTTCCTGCATATTGATGCCACTGCCCTTCTGGGACAAACCTGCACCGGCCTCAGAGCTGTAAGACCCTCCTGCAGAGGACCAGCACAAGTCTCCTCCATGCCAGGTCCCTTAACTTTGGCGTTTTGATACTCAGTCGGTCTGCCTCAGCTAAAACACAGGTGCACAGCACTGCTGAGTGAGCAGATGGCCTAGACACAGACAGGGTGAAGGCAGGGATCTGAAGGACACCTCAGACATATGAGGGGAAATTATTTGCTCTTCTGTGAGGGCTTCCAGATAGTGGTGGGTGTAAACTCTCCTCTCTGGGGATGAGGGAGAGGGTGGGAACCATTTTCCTCCCCCAGCCCATCAGCATGGACTGACTTCAGTGAGTAACACAGCACCAAAAGTGGAAACCTAAACCACTTACACCAGCCTCCCACCCCCTTTGCGCTCTGCAGGTGCTTCTTTACTGGGGCAAGTGTTCCTGAGAGTCAGAGTGCAGGCCCCTACTCCAGAAGACCAACACAAACTCCCCACAGGCACCAAGTCTACTAACCATAGAGTGCTGCAAGCCTTCAGCTCCAGGGGAAATAAGATCAAGCCTCTTTTAACAAGCGGACCAGAGCACACTTAGTTAAAACTAGCCACACTCTGGACAAGGTCCAAACACTCCCACTTCAGGCAAGAAGAATCTCCACAGGGAAGATTGCCAAAAACCTGAGGGAAAGAGCAGACAAAACACAGCAACAGAGTACAAACAGCATACACCGGAAACACTCCCTAAAGCACCGGGCCTGGACAGTATATGACCTTTTCATCTTTTTTTTTTTCCTTTTTAAGGATTTTATTTATTTATTTTAGAGAGAGAGAGTGCCTGTGTGCATGAGCAGGAAGAGGGGAAGAGAGGGACGGTTAGGGAAAGGGAGAGAATCTCAAGCAGACTCCACACTAAGTGCAGAGCCCAACATGGGGCTCAATCTCGTGATCCTGAGATCGTGACCTGAGCCAAAACCAAGAGTCACACACTTAACTGACTGAGCCACCCAGGCACCCCTATGACCTCCTCTTACTAAAGCCATTACTCTCAGAAGAGTAAACAGCAGGCTTTCCTAACACAGAGAAGAAGACAGAGACCGAAACAAAATGCCGAGACTGAAGAATTCATCCCAAAAGAACAATAAGAAAAGTTCATGACCAGTGATCTAATAGGTACAGATATAAGTAATATGACTGATCCAGAATTTAAAAACTTCAATCATAAAGTTACTAGCTGGACTTGAGCAGAGCATAGAAGACACCAGGGAGTCCCTTACTACAGATATAAAAGACCTATAACATAGGCCAAAATAAAAAATGCTGTAACTGAGATACAAAAACAACTGGATGTAACGACCACACAGATGCAAGAAGAAGAGGAATGAAGAAGTGATATAGAAGATAAAATTATGGAAAATAATGAAGCTGAAAAGACCAGAGAAAGAAAAATATTGAATCACAAATGTGGACTCAGAGAACTCAGTGACTCTTATAAAACACAATAACATTTGTATCATAGGAGCTCCAGAGGAAGAAGAGAGGAAAGTGGGCAGAAGTTTTTTGTTTTGTTTTGTTTTTAAGACTTTATTTATTTGTTTGAGAGAGACAGAGAGAGAGTCCAATCAGGGGAGGGAGAGGGAGAAACAGACTCCCCTGCTCAGCAGGGAGCTCAATGTGGGCTAGATCCCAGGACCCCTGGGATCACAACCTAAATGGAAGACAGACACTTGACCAACTGAGACACCCAAGCGCTCTGGGAGGGCAAGATAAAAGCTTCTGCACAGTGAAGGAAATGATCAACAAAACTAAAAGGCAACCTTCAGAATGGGAGAAGATATTTGCAAATGGCATATCTGATAAAGGGTTAGTATTCAAAATCTATAAAGAATTTATCAAACTCAACACCCCAAAAACCAAATAATCCAGTTAAGAAATGGGCAGAAGACATGAATACACATTTTTCCAAAGAAGACATCCATATTGCTAACAGACACATGAAAAAATGCTCAGCATCACTCATCATCAGGGAAATACAAATCAAAACTACAATGATTTATCACCTCACACCAGTCAGAGTGGCTAAAATTAACAACACAGGAAACAACAGATGTTGGTGAAGATGTGCAGAAAGGGGAACCCTCTTATACCATTGGTGGGAATGCAGACTTACGCAGTCATTTTGGAAAATAGTACGGAGGTTTCCCAAAAAGTTAAAAGTAGAACTACCCTATGATCCAGCCATTGCACTACCAGGTATTTACCAAAGGATACAAAATACTGATTTAAAGGAGCACATGTTTATATCAGCATTATCAGCAATAGCCAAATTATGGAAAGAACCCAAATGTCCATCAACTGATGAATGCAGGAAGAAGATGTGGTATGTATATATACAATGGAATACTACTCAGTGATCAAAAAGAATGAAATCTTACCATCAGCAATGATTTTTGATGGAGCTAGAGTGTATTATGCTAAGGTAAATAGAGAAAGACAAATACCATATGATCTCACTCATATGTGGAACTTAAGAAATGAAATAGATGAACATGGTGGGGAAGAGAGAGGGGCAAACCATAAAACAGACTCTTAACTATGGAGAACAAACTGAGGACTGCTGAAGGGGTGGTGGGTGGGGGAAAGGGTTAAATGGGGATGGGTATTAAGGAGGGCACAGGTTGTGATGAGCCTGGGGTGCTATATGAAGTTATGAATCACTAAATTCTACTCACAAAACTAATATTATACCATATGTTAACTAATGGGAATTAAAATAAAAATTTGAAAAAGAAAAAAATTATTAAGAACCTTCCACATGCCAAGCATTCCAGTGGAAACTGGAGACACACAAGTGAACAAAACATGTATTATTCTCACTAAAAGAGAGCTTATAGTCTAATAGATCATAGTTGAGCTATGAATAAGAGTGTTAATCTACTTGCTGGTTCACCAAAGACAAGAATTAGAAACCTAAAGTGGTGTTAAGTTTCCTTGAATAAACATTCTATTAACGTGAAAAAAAAAAAGAAATATATATGGAAGACACTAGTCACATATTTTAAATAGCAGTGGGAGTCCATGGGGTTTTTAAACATACTGATTCCTGAGCCTCACTTCTAGAGTTTGTGGGTCTGAGGAAGAGGTTGGGGTTACGCATTAGTTTGGGTGAAATGTATATTACTGATGAGAAAATCCCTACCATATTGATTCATTTCCTGGTTAATCAACTTAGGATATAATTTATATTAAATAAAGTTCAATGATTTTAAGTTCAGAGTTCAATGTGTCTTGATAAATCTTTATTGTTGTATAGCTAACATCAAAATCAAGACAAAGGATTCTACCACCCAAGAGTTCCCTCTTGCCCCTAGGTAATCAATCCCTTCTTACTCATGCCCTGATGTCATGCAACCAATGGTTTACTTACTTGAAGTATAGATTTGACTTTTAAGAAAATGATTCATACATAGAGTGGTATTTTGTGTCTGGGTTATTTCACTTAGCATAATGATTTTGAGGTGCATTCATGTTGTTGGTGGTATCATTAATCTATTCCTTTTTTGCTGATGAGTAGTACAGTAGTGATATAAGACAGTTTTAGTATTCTTCTATGATTAACAGGCATTTTGTTTACTCCAAGTTTTGGTTATTATGAATAATGTAGAATATTTGCTTAACCATTTTTGTGTTGCATATGTTTTTATTTCATTTATATAACAATGATATACAAATGATATATGACAGGCCTAATTGATCCACGTCTTTTAAACACTTGGTAAATACTTGGTACTGGTAGACACAGTATTTCTAATTTTAGATAGTCTAATGAGAGTGTCGTCGTATCTCATTGTGGATTTTGTTTGCATTTGCCTAAGCAGCTAATGATTTTGAATATCTTTTCACGTGTACCTTTGTATAAGTTTTCCAATATAGAGCCTATAAATATTAAGCTCATTGAAACTCATTCTTTTGGCTTCTCATTAATGAGTTGTAAGAACTCTTGATACTTTTGGATACAAACCCTTTATTAGATACAGGTTTTGCGAATAATTTCTCCCATTCTGTTGCTTGGGTTTCATTTTTCTAACAGTTTTTTTTTTTCAAAGAGCAGAAGTTTTAATCTTGATTGCATCCGAGTATCTTTGTAATTCTTACATGGTTCATGCTTATTTTTAAAATCCTATCTAAGATAACATTACCTAAACCAAGGACATCCATGTTTTGTTCTAATTTTCTTCTGGTAATTTTATAGTTTGACTCTTACAGTTAGATAACTACTTTTTTTTTCCTTAATTTTTTTTTTTTTAAATAGTTTGAGGCACAGGTCAGGTTCACATTTTTGTCCTATGGCCATGCAACTGTTTCAATGTCATCAGTTGAAACATGTATGTTTCTCCCTTTGAATTGTTTGGGCGCACTTGTTAAAATTTAATTGATCAATATGCAGATTTCTGGACTTCCCATTCTGTTCCATTGATCTGTGTTTCTACCCTTAATGTCAATAAAACTCTGGTTCATTAGTGTAGTTTGGGAGTAATGCTAAGGGAGTTTAATTATTTCAATGCTGTTCTTTTATTTTAAAAAATGGTATTTTTATTTTTCTAGTGTCTTTTTTTTTTTGCATTTCTATATAAGTTTTATTAGAATCAACCTGCAACTTTCTTCAAGCAAATAAAGCTTGCTGAATTCTTGTTAGAATTTGGGTAGTGTTGACAATTTAACTATAGTAAATCTTTTAATATATGAAATCTTGCAAATTCATAGGTTCATTTTCATCCTCGGTCTTTTATATTATAGTTATTACATGTATTAAATCTAAATGCATTAAGAAATTCTAAGACTGTTCCCTAAATTTTACTTTAAATAGCCGTATGATTTATAGCAAGATAAGGGGTAAAAGGCCAAAAATAATCTTTTGCAATTTATCCAGTTATTTACCATTTCTGATACTCCACTTCTTTATTGGTTTCCCTAGGGCTTCGAGTTTCTTTCTTTTTTTTTTTTAAGATTTTATTTATTTATTTGACAGAGATAGAGACAGCCAGCGAGAAAGGGAACACAAGCAGGGGGAATGGGAGAGGAAGAAGCAGGCTCATAGCGGAAGAGCCTGATGTGGGGCTCGATCCCACAGCGCCGGGTTCATGCCCTGAGCCGGAGGCAGATGCTTAACTGCTGTGCCAGCCAGGCACCCCAGGCTTTGAGTTTCTAACTGGTACCTTGTCTCATTAACTTGAATGGCTTCCCTTTGGCAATTCTGCTGACACAGAATAATTTTATATTTTTTATCCAGAAAGAGAATTTATTTATTTCACTTTTTATCTTGAATGTTATTTGGAATATAAAATTCTGAGCTGACAGTTTCCTTGTGGTTGTGGTCTTATGATTATATGTGATAAATAAGGATTGTTATATGACTATCCACTCCATAAATGATCCTGCAATTTGTTTGGGGTGTATATGAGGAGTGGATTCAGCCCTGTTTTCCCTAACTCTTCAACCCTTATCAAATAGCTAAATGGAATTGACAAATTCTCCCTATTAAAGGGCTTGGGTAATACAGCTTCATAAACTGTGCCTCACTCTATTATTCAACATCCAAAGGTTACCTTCCTGGTTTATACTTTTCAGTCATTCCCAAATAAGCTTCCCTCTGTTCTAGGAATATAAAGAAAAATGTGTATCATATTTGTGTTTCTATTTTTCTTCATTAGGAACATGGGAATTTATTACTAGAACTGTTATTATTTATAAATTTTAGATAATGCAAACCTCTAAAAAAAGTGTGAAATTGTTAATTTGTCACAAAGGCTTTATTAAATATATTTAAACCAAGTTGCATTTTTTTAAAGATAAAAAAATAAAACCTCCTTTGGTTTCACATAGTGTAGTGAAAATCTCTTGGGCTATGGCTAACAAATTCTGTTTTAATTCCCTAATTATTTTCTCAAGTGAGAGCAAGTTAAACTTTTAAAGTGATAAACACATTAAGAAAGATGAGAAGAGGAAGGATATCATTATTTAAAATAATGATAGCTAATCAAATGCTGGCAAGGTTATGGTGATATGGGTATATGATATGGGTATACTTATATATTGTAAATTTCAGTGTATATTGGTAGAACCTATCTGTAAAGACAGTAAACTGGCTTCAAAGCCTCAAAAATGCCTATATTCATGGTCAATCCCTTTTGAATACAAATTCTAATTAAATAAAAATATGAGACAAACTGTATGAATTAAGATATTCATAGCTTGATGAAATTTATAATAATAAACATTTGGAAATAATGTAAATAAGCAATATGAAAATGTAAAATACACTATCATATAGTTACACAGTGAAACATTACATTAATGAAAGATTACAAACAAAAAGAATTACGATATTAAAATATTGCCTTAAATATGCAGGGACCTAATAAATTATTCGTATCATAAAATTAAGGTCAAAAACAGGAAACACAATATTACATAAGCAAATATTTAAAAACACACATATATAGCATAATACTGACGTTGAATACATGAAAAGTTTCGAATGGTTATATTTAGGTGGTGGCACTGTAGCTGATTTTTACATTCTTTTGTAGCAAGTGCTTTCTGCTGGGAATCATCTAGATGGGTCATGCCTGTTGCATTGATAGGCTGACCAAGAGATGTATGGATGGGAACATGTAACAAGCTTAATCATCATTTGAGAATAGAGCAGTGGTCCTTTCACTTGGTTTTATCACTTGGTTTTATCACCTCATCCAGCCTCTATTGGAAATATATGTGAATTCTTGGAATATCTAAGAGATACAGCTACAAACTGACAAACTGTTCCACGGAAACTCTTGATGAGATTACAGGGCAAGAGCTATGCTTTTGGGATTCTCCTAAGTGTACAGAATAAATCAGATGAGAAAGAAAAACTCACCAACTTTGCCATAGAGATAAGATTTACCATCTTTGTGTGATTTCATTTGTATCCACAGGCTTAAAGGTAGCGCTTGAGTAAATTTACCCTTTGCTTTTTTTGTCCCCTGTATTTTGAAAGTTCTCTGCATTGTGCATGAATTGATTTTATATTCGGAAAAGAAATTATTTCATTTAAAAAAGTATATATTAGATCATTTTTGGACTGATTAAAAAAATAACAAGGTAGAAATCAAAGAATAGAACAGAAATTGCCTTATAATCTAAATGGTGTATTCTTGATTAAACTCTACATATTTGGAGCTGCAAGGCTTTCTGTTAAGAACCACAATCATTAAATTGTGTTAAACTCCAATTTTTCGTATCTCTGCAGTTCATGCTCTAGTAAACTGATGTTTTGAATTGGAGAGATTTTCTTAAAATTAAAAGGTAACAATAATGCAGACGAATATCTTATAAATAAGATGGTCTCACAATTTCTTCTTTTTTTAATTCAGAAGAATCTTTGAGAGTATTTCTTTATATGTGCATGCATATGGAGTGTCATCCTTCAGGTCTAAAGTAAAAGTAATCCATTTCATTTCCGTCAAGATGAATAACTTTTTTTCTAAAATGTAATATCTATCCACAAAATGGAATTTTTATGGTGCAAATAAAATGGGCTTGAATCTGTCAAAAATTTCAATTTAGGTTCTCATATATGATAGTTCTTACCTCCTGTGAACTCCTCTGTCCAGGCACTGATTTGCTTTCATCTGACGCTCTCAGTAGATGTTCACAATTAGAGTTTTACCACAAGGCAAAGACATAAATTTTCTACAAAATACCCAGTATTTATAGAGTATCATTGTTGCCCCAGAGCCCTAAGATGAATAATACTTGGTTGTCCCACAATAAGACACGATCAAAATATAAATTTAATTACGTTAGCCAATAAATGTCTTACCTGTTGAAATAAACATACCTTGGCTTGGAGAGTGAAAAATGAACTAAAGGAACAGACAGAAGCAGGCAAACAGTATTCTGACAAGAAGTACAGGGGAACAGTCCTTTACAATGTACTATCAAGGTGTTGGGTGACTTTTATTATTCTTAAAACTAATTTTTCCTTTTATTCTTTGAAGCTCTTCATGTACTTTTTAATTCTCTTTTATTTTATAATGAGAAGATTATTTAACAGTTTGGATTGACAGTTTTATTTAGAAAACAGGAAAACCCAAACCATAATAGGTCAATATCATGAAATTCCATCATTTCAAGGTGTGTGTGTGTGTGTGTGTGTGTGTGTATACGTGTGTATGTGTGTGTGGTTCCACTTACAAATCTAGAAACCAGATACACAAGTTTGGGGATTGGTGGTACTCATTAAAATGATCGTTTAGAAAGCTCCAAACTGCGGGCGCCACAGTTGATTAAGCATCTAATTCTGCTCAAGTCCTGATTTCAGCTCAAGTCCTGATTTCAGCTCAAGTCCTGATTTCAGGGTTTGAGATCAAGTCCCATTTCAGGCTCCACGCTCAGTGTGGAGTCTACAGGCTTTTATTCCTCTCCTTCTGACCCTCCCGCTCATGTTCTCTCTCTCTCACTAAAGTAAATACACAAATCTTTAAAATAAATAAATAAATAAAAAGCTCCAAACTAAAGCACTGGCTCTTAAAAGGCACTGTTTAGGAATACAAATTAAGGCACTCCTCTCTCTTTCACCTTGTCCCCCTTCCTTTTATTATTTCCTACACCTAAAAGCTTAATTCACAATTTGTATATTGTAAACAGATAGTATTAATAAAAATGATAAATACACTTATGAAACATCTGATGTTTATTATTTTAATCATTCCTAGAGAAGAAGACTTTTTATTTCCAACATTTATATATATTCCAGCTTAGTTGGGAATCCAAGATTTATTGGCGATTGCTACAAACCATTCAGGTCTAATTCTAAACATAAATATTTGATTAAAAGAATCATCACCATACACTAAAACAAAAAACCTAGTGTCTGGCAGCAGAACGTGGTCATTGAAGGATGAAAGAATTAAATAAAATTAAACTGGTTTAAAGACAATGGTTTTAAATATTACAATATTAAAAAAACCACTCACTGTATCAATTATTATAATCGACATTTATATAAGTAACTTTTTTATACATCTGATATGATCTGCAGGTCTGAAAGAAAATTTAGAGGAGAGATATTATCATTACTTATAGATTTGAAACTAAACCTTGAGAGTTTAGGTGATTTACCCTGTCACACAGCTTAAAAGGCTATGTATAATCAAGATTCAAACACTTACGTCCTATTTTGAGAAATACCTTGTCCCAACAACTAGAAATGTAGGAAAAAAGAGTATAGGGGAAAAAAGGAAGTTCCTTACTATCTGAACACTGACTTTCAGATTATGGCAGATCTTAGAATATATTATCAATGAAAAGATACTGATTACGCTATGGTTCTATTGTTTCTTTGCTTATTTAAAAATTGTTTTATTAAGTAATATAAACTGTTTCATTACCTACCCACATCACAATGATTCTTTTGTTTTAGGATAAAGAGGCTATGTCTGTCCAAAACAGCTCTGCATCACAAAGTAAAAACTGTTTCAAACCTAAATTCAAATTAATAAAATGCAAAATTTGGGGCACTGGGAACCTTCAAAATATTTTCTTTTGTTCCAACATTAGGTTAAAATAGTGAAAAAATTAGGTGCTATGAATCAACACCAATTCAGGAGAATCAAATTTGAGGCTTTAAACTTGATCCTTTAAATCTGAGATTTAAAATTGAGGGCAGGGAATCCACCCTCTATGATTTAGCTATTCTGTGAACAACCACAATGCCTTGCAAAAGTCAAATCTCATTATAGAATATGATCACTTGTATTAAAAAGTCAAAAAAGGAAAGTTAATAAAATGGGAGAGTGATAGTATCTATGTTTTAAGTGTAATTCATCATCAGATGTATGAAATATACATGCAAGAAAAGGTCTGAAAGGTATGCTTGTAAAAACTTCAGAGAATGCTGATGCTATAAAATGGAATCCCCTTCATCCCAAAGTTGCTTTTATTTTATCCATAGGTAGATGATAGAAATACAGGATCAAGATAACACAATGCTTTTGGGTCTGGTTTAACTTTGAAGCTTCTTGCCTCAATTTGAGTGACCATATGAGGTCAGATATCTGAAGAAGAAAAAAACAATAAAGCCTCCTTCATTTGAGGTGACTTTGTCTTTCATTCTTTCCTGCTCTGCAAAGGATGTGACATTCATTACTCCTATGTAAAATTCTGTACTGCTAAGATTTATATACTTCCAGCTTCAAATCAAATAGCTACCATAAGCAACTTTCTTCATCCTTAATAGCAAATTTCATTTCAACTTGCTTCTTGATTGGTTTTAATGGAAAGTAAAAGATAGGTATATGTTACACTCAGAAATGAAAAGCTAAAAATACTCATAAAATTAACAAAATCTCTTCCTTCAGAGTTCAGCTCCAAACACCTTCAGAGAATGTGTATGCCACTATTCCAATTTACATGTTACATAAATCTCTAACTAAGAGCTTTTTAACCAGAAATTCTTTAGAACAATTTCACATAACAGCAGGGAAGGTGACCAGTAGTGATTAACAACTCTTTTGTTCAATTTTCCTGCTAGAGAGAGAAAATTGTTCAAATTCATCTTGGCCTCTTACCTTGATGTTTATTACAGCAGATGAGATTTCCCCTCTTCATTATTGCTCTTTTCACACTAAACTCATTTCCTGTTACAGTTGTGTTAATTTTTCCTTCCTCTCCTCTCCTCTCCTTCACTTCCCTTCCCTATTTCCTCTTCTCTTCCTTTCCTATCCCTTCCCTTCCCTCCTTCGCTCTCTTTCCCTCTCTCTTTCTGTTAGCATTTTTAAATTTCATATTTTATATATCTAAAATCTCAGATATATAATTATGATTAGTTTATTTTTAACAACTCAAATTTAATATCAATGTATCTATACATCTTTCTGGATTTATTTGTTTTTGAAGATTTTATTATTTATTTGAGAGCATGATCGGGGGGAGGAGAAGAGGGAGAAGCAGGCTTCTAATTGTGCGGGGAGCCCATTGGGGGGCTGGATCCCAGGACCATGACCTGAGCCAAAGGCAGATGCTTAACTAACTGAGCCACACAGGCTCCCCATTTCTGAATTTAAAGTTATGCTCTGAAACCGGTGAAAGGTGTTACAATTAATCATGTACATGACCAAGCTTCATGGAGTTCAAGCCAGATGTTTATGATATTGATAGTGATTCAATAAATATTTTTATTACATAAGCTTCATCATCAGTGTTGGACCTACAATTTTAACAATGTCATAAAGCATAATTTTCTCATCTCAACTATCTTAACAGATAATATGAGTAGACATAAAATTGATTTTTTGTTTAAATTCAATTAGCCAACATACAGTACATTATTAGTCTCAGATGCAGTGTTCAACAATTTATCAGTTGTGTATAACACCCAGTGCTCATCACATCACGTGCCCTACTTAAAACACATCACCCAATTACCCTATCCCCTATCCACCTCCCCTCCATCAACCCTTAGTTTGTTTTCTATATTTAAGAGTCTCTCATGGTTTTTCTCCTTCTTTGAGGGCTTCACATTCAGTTTTCCCTCCCTTCCCCTAAAAGCCTCTGTGCCATTTCCTATACTCCACTTATGAGTGAAACTATATGATAACTGTCTTTCTCTGATTGACTTATTTCACTCAGCATAATATGCTCCAGTTCCATCCAGGTAGATGCAAATGGTAAATATTCATCCTTTCTGATGGTTCAGTAATATTATATATTATTTTAAATAAATATATGACTTTTATAAAAATAACAAGCAGCTTGAAAAAATGGAAAGGGAATTATAATATAACTTGAAATCTCTTTACTCACATAAAATCACACAAAAGCACTGTATGCATTTCTTTCTACCTATAAAGAGTTACATATCAGATATCATGCAATAAATTGTAATTGGATTATAGTAGGTTATCAAAATGAAATAAAATATTTAAATGCATTACATTTCTTTGTTAGACAATAAAGAGTTTGGAAAAAGTGTTGAAATTCAGGTAAGTACTATCCTAACAAGATATATGTATATATTTAAAAACCTCCAAAATTTAAAAGATTATTACAATAGGACATTTGAATTCTCTAAGTGCTATCAGTTCCAAATTCAGCTATATCTATAAATTTTACAGTATAAAAGAGAAAAGACTGTGGAGGTGACCTCTCACATTTTCCTACTTAGACTACCCACATCCTATAATTATAGCATCACTTTTATATTGTCAAAGTATACAACATATTCTTTTCTATATCCACAGTCATCACAACTAACACTAAATGAATTCAAAATTCAACATCTGTCTGTTGCACTTGTTATGGAGCCAGTGCTTCCCTGTATGAAGATACACATGATTTGTGCTGCTGTTTATAAAGGTCACTAGAGTTCCTTGTTTAGTAACTCTACCAGAATATGCCATGGTGCTGATTATTTTTGATACTCACCTGAGAAATGCAGTGTCACTTCAGGATTTCAGAAGCATTTTTATTATACCTTCAAATACATTTCTATTTATTATGTTATTTTTGTCAAGAAAAAATTACAAATATGTTGGGAAAGTTTGTTTGGCCCTCCAACAAAGTAACTTAAGGAAAATAAAATTGTTCTGTGATTCAATTTTGTCTCTTATTGCAACGTCTATCCAGGTTGGTCATTTTAATTCTTTTTTTTTAAGTTATTTATTTTACATTGGGCTTCATTTCTGTAATCATTTTATTTTTCTGTTTTTAGCTGTTCATTAAAAATTTGCAACCTCACTTTTCTCTCTGGTTTCTTACAATTTTCCTAATACTTTTAACTATTCAATATATATTATACTCTGTTTTGTTTGTTATTTTTATAGTACTGTTTAGAAATATTTTCCCTGAAATCTACATTTAGTTGATTTTTTCTCAGAAGGATTATTATCTTTCATGACCTCATGTTCCTTTTCTCCCAATTATATACATAGACTGTGGTGGTATTTACCTAAAAAGAGGTTAAGGGGTGGATGAGTATTAAAAGAATTTGAATTTGATTTCTTTCTCAGACTTATTCTCAACCAGTTGGTTATTTTCTTTAGCCCTCTGAGCATATCTGTACTCAGTTTTGGTGCTTAATGAGTCAGTGATTCCATCTAGTTTTTAAATCACAGGCTGTGGAAATGACAGTTGTATCTGTGTCTCCTCTCTGATTCCACTTTGCCTCAACTCTATCACTGTCCTCCTGTGGGGAATCTAAGCTGCAAACATTCAAAAGGAGGAGAAAGAGTTGGTGTTTGACTCAATTGCCACCTGCTGATCTGTGATATTGATCTAAATCTCTACCGAGTCAGCTTTTTCTTTTCAAGTATATTTTCTCTTCCCATAGAGCTAAAGTCATCTTGATGACATCTATTTCCTTATCCTATTATTTCTCTCTTCCTTCCTTTCATTCCTCCTTCCTTCCTTTCCTCCTCCTTTTCCTTTCCTTTTTTTTCCTTTTTAAAGTTCATCTTCTTTATGTTCTCTGCCTCTGTGAAACAGTACACCAACACTTCAAAAGTATTTTAAGAAAATAAGGTGAGAGTTCTACTTTATATTCAAAGAACTGTTCAAATTATCAACATATTTGTCACATATTTTAAAAAAACCATGTTATGGATTGTCTTAGATATGCTAGTTTGTTAGATAAAATTGTAACTATCTCCATTCTTTTCTAAAGACACAATTTTCCCCTTCTTAATCTTTTTTTCTCCATTGGCTTTGAAGAAATGGAGTAACAATACCTTAACTATGCCATCTTTAAATGGGATTCTCTACATAAGTCATATTTAATGGCTTATTTTAAAGACATCTTAGCACTTTGTTTTTTATCTTGTATGCAGGCAGGTACTTAAGCATTTCTAATAAAAGAGATTGTGATCAGTGGGACTGTTCATTGTTCACTTCTAGCAAGATAGGAGGCCCCTAGATATTTTTCTTACTTTGTTTTCCTCTTCTCTCCTTCTCTTCCTTTAGTTTTACACATTCTTCCTCCTCTTTTAAAGGAAAAGAAACGTGGAAAATAAATAGAATTTTTAATGAAATATATGCACGTTCTTTATCTAAATGATTTATATTACACGTAGACATATATGAATGGAAGCACTTTGAAATTTTTTTCTCAAAACAATGAAAGGGAAAAATTAGGAGAGAGGAGAAAAGATGGCGGAGGAGTAGGGGACCCCTTTTTCAGCTGGTCCCCTGAGTTGAGCTGGATATGTACCAGACCATCCTGAAAACCCACAGAATCAGCCCGAGATGCAGGAAGATACATCTCTACAAACGAACATCTCCAGTGCTGAGTATTGAGGTACGAAGCGGGGAGCCGTGAAACCGCGCACAGATATCGGAAGATAAACGGAGGGGGAGGGAGCCACCGTGTCAGGGCACCGGGAAGCGGTAGCCACCTGCACGGGGGAGCAGGCCGGACTCGAGGATCGGCACCTGCCAGAGAGCAGACTGAGACTGTGAGCCTGGAAACACAGGCGACCAGACTGAAAACCGGCACTCTGGTGCACTCACTCGAACTAGACTGAAACCGAGAGCTCGGGAGCATGCACGCGTCCTAACTGACAACCGGAGTTCTGGAGCACACACTCGAACTAGACTGAGACCGGGAGATCAGGAGCGTGCGCGTGACCAAACTGAAAACCAGAGCTCTGGAGTGCCCATGAACCACACTGAAACAGGGAGCTCAGGAGTGCACCTGGGAACAGGGGGCAGCTGGCAGTGCTAGAAACACAAAGGACAGGGATGCGCCGGCCCTGGAAGTGAGGGCTGGGACACCTGCTGTGGGGTGCACAATCTGGGATGCTGCAGGGTTTTTAGCAGCACCAACAGAAACAGACTTAAAGTGGCCAAGAGAGCTCAGTGGAGAGCGGATTGCGATCTCTCTGTTCTGAGACAGAGGCTAGAATTCGGCCACTGCTGCTCTGACTCTCAGAAGAGTCACAGAAAACTGCCAGGGAAAGATGCCAGAAAACAAAAGCCCAGAAATACCAGCTCACATTGTGCCCATCCCAACCCCCCTCTCAGGGGATGGGGCAACTCTACCCAAACAGGGTTGCCTGAGTCTCGGCGCGGCAGGGCCCTCCCCCAGAAGGCAGGCTGAAAAATCTAGAAGCCCACATTCCTAAGGTCCCTATAAACAAGTGCACACTGCCTGGGTCCTGGTCAATAATTTGGGCTCTGGATAACCCTGCAACCTCTCCTCATCAGAATGACAAGGAGGAGACATCCCCCCCCCCCCGGCAAAGTAAAGATAATGAGTCTGTGGCCTCTAACACAGAACTGATGGGTATGGATATAACCAAATTGTGAGAAATGGAGTTCAGAGTAACAATGGTCAAGATGATGTGTAGGCTGGAAAAAAATATTAACGAAAATATTAATGAGAATATGGAATCTCTAAGGGCAGAAATGAAAGCAAATCTGACAGAAATTTAAAAAGCTATGAATCAAATGCAGTCTAAACTAGACGCTCTGACCACCAGGGTAAATGAGGCAGAAGAATGAATTAGCAAATTGGAGGATGGGATGGTAGAAAAGAAAGTTAAACAGAAACTTGGCTTACAGAAATCCAATCTCAAGAATGTAGATTACGGGAGATTACTGACTCAATGAAGCGTTCCAATGTCAGAATCATCAGCATCCTCAAGGGGGTGGAGAAAGAGAGGTCTAGAAGAGATATATGAATAAATTGTAGCTGAGAACTTCCCTAATCTGGCAAAGGAAACTAGCATTCATGTCCAAGAGGCAGAGAGGACCCCTCCCAAGGTCTGACAACAAACCTACGCCACATCAGGTCACAGTGAAATTCGCAAATATTAGATCCAAGGATAGAGTATTGAAAGTGGCCAGGGGGAAGAAAATTCTTATGTACAGAGGGAAAAATATCAGAATAATGTCAGACCTGTCTACAGAGACCTGGAAGGCTAGGAAGGGTTGGCAGAGTATTTTCAAAGCTCTATCTGAGAAGAACATGCAGCCAAGGATCCTTTATCCAGCAAGGCTGTCATTCAGAATTGATGGAGAGATAAGGACTTTCTAGGATCAGCAGAAACTGAAGGAATTCATAACCACCAAGCCAGCCCTCCATGAGATATTAAGGGGGGTTCTATAAAAGTAAAAAGGCCCCAAGAGTGATACAGAACAGAAATTTACAATCTATAGAAACAAAGACTTCACAGGCAACATGACATCATTAAAATCATATCTCTCAATAAATCACTCTCAATGTGAATGGCCTAAATGCTCCCATAAAATGCCATAGAGTTGCAGATTAGATAAAAAGGCATGACCCATACATTTGCTGTCTACAAGAGACTAATTCTGAACCTAAAGATACATTCAGATTGAAAGTAAAGGGATGGAATACCATCTTTCACGCAAATGGACCTCAAAAGAAATCTGGGGTAGCAATTCTCATATCAGACAGATTAGATTTTAAACTAAAGACTATAGTTAGAGATACAGAAGGACACTATATTATTCTTAAAGGATGTATCCAACAAGTGGACAATTATAAATATCCATGCCCCAACAGGAGAGCAGCTAGATACACAAGCCAACTCTTAACCAGAATAAAGAGACATATAGATAAAAATACGTTAATAGGGGACCTCAACACTCCACTATCAGCAATAGACAGAGCACCGGAGCAGAAAACCAACATAGAAACAAGAGCTTTGAATGCCACACTCGACGAGTTGGACCTCATAGATATATATAGAACACTATACCCCAGAACAACAGAATACCTATTCTTTCTAATGCACATGGAACTTTCTCCAGAATACACCATATAATGGGTCACAAAACAGGTCTCAACCGATACCAAAAGACTGAGATTATTCCCTGCATATTCTCAGACCACAATGCTTTGAAACTGGAACTCAATCACAAGGAAAAATTTGGAAGAAACTCAAAAAATTAGAAACTAAGAACCATCCTGCTCAAGAATGATGGTAAACCAGGAAATTAAAAATCAGTTTAAACAATTTATGGAGACCAACAAGAATGAAAACACATCAGTCCAAAACCTATGGGACACTGCAAAGATGGTCCTAAGGGGAAAATACATAGCGATCCAAGCCTCACTCAAAAGAATACAAAAATCTAAAATGCAGTTTTTATATTCTTACCTCAAGAAGCTGGAGCTGGAACAGAAGAACAGGCCTAACCAATGCATGAGAAGGCAGTTGATCAAGATTAGAGCAGAGATCAATGAATTAGAAACCAGGAGCACAGTAGAGCATATTAACATACATCAAGGCCAAGTGGGATTCATCCCTGGGATGCTAAGGGTGGTTCAACATTCACAAATCAATCAGCGTGATACATCTTATCAACAAGAAAAGAATCAAGAACCATATGATCCTCTCAATTGATGCAGAAAAAGCATTTGACAAAATACAGCATCCTTTCCTGGTTAAAACCCTTCAGAGTGTAGGGATAGAGGGTACATTCCTCAATCTCATGAAAACCATCCATGAAAAGCCTACAGCAAATATCATTCTCAATGGGGAAAAGCTGGAAGCCTTTCCCCTAAGATCAGGAACCAAAATCATACGTTATCTTGGAATTAATGTAACTGGAGACGTAAAGGACCTATATTCTAGAAACTACAAATCACTCTTGAAAGACATTAAAACAGACTCAAAAAGATGGAAAAATATTCCATGCTCATGGATCAGAAGAATAAACATAGTTAAAATGTCTATGCTACCCAGAGCAATCTACACTTTCAATGCCAAACCAATCAAAATGCCAATGACATTTTTCAAAGAACGAACAAACAGCCCTTAAATTTGTGTGGAACCAGAAAAGGCCCTGAATAGCCAAGGATTTGTTGAAAAGGAAAAACAAAGCTGGGGGCATCACGTTGCCGGATTTCGAACTGTACTACAAAGCTGTGATCACAAAGACAGCATGGTACTGGCACAAAAACAGACACATAGACCAATGGAACAGAATAAAGAACCCAGAAATGGACCCTCGGCTCTTTGGGCAACTAATCTTTGACAAAGCAGGGAAAAACATCCAGTGGAAAAAAGACAGTGTCTTCAATAAATGGTGCTGGGAAAATTGGACAGCTATATGCAAAAGAATGAAACCTGACCACTCTCTCACACCATACACAAAGATAAACTCTAAATGGATGAAAGACCTCGATGTGAGACAGGAATCCATCAAAATCCTAGAGGAGAACATCGGCTGCAACCTCTTTGACATTGGCCACAGCAACTTTTTTCATGACACATCTCCAAAGGCAAGAGAAACAAAAGATATCAAGAACTTGTGGGATTTCAACAAGATAAAAAGCTTCCACACAGCAAGGAAACAGTCAAAAAAACTAAGAGGCAGCTCATGGAATGGGAGAAGATATTTGCAAATGACACTACAGAGAAAAGATTAGTAACCAAGATCTACAAAGAACTTCTCAAATTCAATACATGGGAAACAATCAAATAAAAAAATGGCCAAAAGATATGAACAGACACTTTTCCAATGAAGACATACAAATGGCTAACAGACACATGAAAAAATGTTCAAAATCATTAGCCATCAGGGAAATTCAAATCAAAACCACATTGAGATAATGCCTTATGCCAGTTAGAATGGCGAAAATTGACAAGGCAGGAAACAACAAATGTTAGAGAGGATATGGAGAAAAGGCATCCCTCTTACATTGTTGGTGGGAATGCAAGTTGGTACAGCCACTTTGGAAAACAGTGTGGAGGTCTCTTAAAAAGTTCAAAATTGAGCTACCCTGTGATCCAGCAATTGCACTACTGGGTATTTACCCCAAAGACACAGACTTAGTGAAGAGAAGGGCCATATGCACCCCAATGTTCATAGCAGCAATGCCCACAATAGCTAAGTAGTGGAAGGAACTGAGATGCCCTTCAACAGATGACTGGGTTAAGAAGTTATGGTCCATATATACAATGGAATATTACTCAGCCATCAGAAGGAACGATTACACAACATTTGCAGCAACATGGACAGGACTGGAGAAGATTATGCTAAGTGAAATAAGTCAAGCAGAGAAAGATAATTATCATATGGTTTCACTCATTTATGGAACATAAGAAATAGGAAGATCAGTAGCAGAAGGAAGGGAAGAAGGAAGGGGGGTGTTACAGAACTGGGAATGAACCATGAGAGACTATGGACTCCGGGAAACAAACTGAGGGCTTCAGAGGGGAGGGGGTGGGCAATTGGGATAGGTCAGTGATGGGTATTAAGGAGGGCACATATTGCATGGTGCACTGGGTGTTATACGCAAATAATGAATCATGGAACATTACATCAAAAACTAAGGATATACTGTATGGTGACTAACATAACATAATAAAAATTATTATTAAAAAAAGAAAGGGAAAAATTAAATTTTACACACATTTATGACACAATTAAATTTAGTACAAATAATACTTTGAATTAAATAAAAATAGATTATTATTTCTACAGTTAATTATTAGAGGTATAGAACAACAATATTATCTGTGTGGTAGGTGCACCTCTGAGACTAGTTTGGCTATGGTTTTTATAATATAGTAACTTGTTGTTGTTATTAATGTAGGTGGTAATGGCGGAAATGATTAGTCAATTCAACTACCTGCCCAGATGAGTATTTGGATAAGATTACTATTCCATTATCATTACAAGCATATTTCATTATGGAAATTTAAAAAGGGAATTTTGACAACTTAGGGCAAGGATCTATAAACTATTGCCTAAAAGCCAAAGGGATAAAGAAAGGGGGGGTAATCAGAAGGGGGAATGAAGCATGAGAGACTGTGGACTCTGAGAAACAAACTGAGGGCTTCAGAGGGGAGGGGGGTGGGGGAATGGGATAGGCTGGTGATGGGTAGTAAGGAGGGCACGTATTGCATGGTGCACTGGGTGTTATACGCAACTAATGAATCATCGAACTTTACATCAGAAACCAGGGATGTACTGTATGGTGACTAACATAATATAATAAAAAAAAATTGGAAAAAAAAGCCAAATCTGGAGGGCAGTCTGCTTTTGCAAATGAAGTTTTATTGGAATATCATCACACTCCTTCCCGTACGTATTAGCAAAGGCAGTGTTTGCACTTACACAAAGTTTAGCAGGCATAATGGTGCTATATGGCTACCAAAGCTGAAAATATATGGCCTGTTGCAGAAGAGTTTGCCATCCCCTGGACTTCAGGATACTACATGCATTACAAAGGCTAATTCTTTGCTTTAAATCATATGTTCATTAATCTTTACACCCACTTATATAACGTTGAAAATGTTAACTATGTTTGCATATCGTAATACTGTACCAAGATACTAACAGGAGAAATAAAGAAGACTCATTGCAGTAAATGGATGTTTTTATCTGAGTTAATAACCCATTCTTTAAAAAGGAACCAAGTCGGCAAAAATTCTGACATATGATTTAGTGTTTCTTTCCTTTGGCCAAATGAATGTGTTTCTCTATTAAATTAAATCATGAAAACCAACTTCTTTCACATTTATTTAATAATCCAGATAACTATCATTTTAAAATTTGTTATTAGTTAGCTTGTAGGCAACAGCAATTATAATCTCATATTTTGTATAAAAATAGAGGTATATCTATTAGGGATTTTTGATGCAAGCAATAGAAAATAACTAGGATTTACCGAAGGGAAAAAAAGAGGGGGGAAATTACTCACAGAATACTGATTAGCTCACATCATGGATTATTGTAGCAGGGTATTTTGGCTAGAAAAAAATATGACAAGGGGCACCTGGGTTGCTCAGTCAATTAAGCATCTAACTCTTGATTTGGGCTCAGGTCATGATCTCAGGGTCAGGGTCATGAGATCAAGCCCTGCGTTAGGCTTGGTGCTCAGTAGGAGTTTGCTCCAGACTTTTTCTGCCTCTCCTCTGCCCTCCCCTCGCTTGTGCACTTGTTCTCTCTCCTCTAAACAATAAATAAATAAATAAATTAAATAAATAAATAAATAAATAAAGTCTTTAAAACAACAACAGCAGCAAAACCATGACAGCCAAGACAGAAATCAGGCAATTGCAAATATCTAGAGACAGAGAGACACTTAACCATATTTTGCAGGTATCATCACTAAAACAAATATTTGAATCCCAGTTTTTCTTTTAACTTTGAACCATTTCTCTCTTGATTCAAAAATACATGGGAGAGAGAAATCAACTGGCAGAGTTACCACATCCACCCTCTGACTATACCATGACAAAACAAGAAGGGATTTAACGGTAAGAACATCTGGCAGGCCTTTGGATTTCATGGTGACAGACAAAACAGACCCCTTTGATTTATTATCCTACAAGGATGATAGAAAATGAAGTAGGCACTGTACCTCACATTAAACACAAACAAAAAGTAATGTTATAAGGAGAGATGGACGCTGGGTGTTCAAAATAAAAACAGTCCTTCACTCTCCTCACATCTACTGAAAAAAAAACATAGGCAATGCTGTATGGTTTCTTTCTTTCCTGGAAACATCAGGGAACTATATTTTCTAGCATCTATTCCCTGCCTTACATCAAAGTAGCACCCAAAATGGATATGGGTAGAAACATTGAACAACTCCAAGTCTGGATACAAAGATGTCTACCATGAATATCCATCTCTTCTCTCTCTCCTCTATGGGGCTGGAAGTAAATAAGTAGGAGATGACACAGACAGATTAAGGAAGAAAACTGTGTTGTGACTCACCTCACAGAGCAAAACACTTAAGAGAGCAGTCTGACCCATATCTCACTATGATGCACTTAGAAACAACCTTTGAGTTAAGCTCTTGACTTCTTTCCATTACTTATTTTAACCTGGTACATGAAATTAATCATAATTAGAATTTGAATTTAAGTAATGAATGTGGACTATCATTCATAGAAACTCTCTTACTCTCTTTTTCTCTCTCCCTCCAATAAACCAGTGAGACCTGATAATGTATGTAAAGGAAAATTTTAAAACTCACCCACTCCTATTCTGTCTGAATTTTCATTGTGTAATATATGGTGCTCTTCTTAATATATACTATAAAGATATTTAAGGAGCTACAAACTCTAATTTATTGTTCTTATTGCTCTAGAGTAATATATTTTTATCACTATAAATGTATTTCTTTGAAATTATTCTGTGGATTGTATCATAATACCCTTAGAGGCCCCAGTGCTATACTAACAATTTAGTATTTTCTAAGGAAACAATACTACCTTCAACCCAAATCAGAACATTTCATCATTACTTTTTTTCTTTGACAGGGCTTCAATGCTTCATGCACAGGTCTAACCAGTCCTTTTTCCCTTTGAATTTCAATAGAAAAAATTTCCACCCTGCTCCTGACACTTATCTTAAACTCTTCTGATTTGTAGTTTTGTTTGTTCAAGCCTTATCTGTTCACCCAGATTGTAAGTACTTTAAGACAGCAACCATGTTTAAAGAATCTCTGTGCCCTATTGCACTTACCAGATACATCTGGTAAATTTTTGCAGAATGATAGTTCTTACAGCTCCAACGTGACTTGCATGGTCCTGCAGCCTTGGTTTGACCATTTTCCTACAAGTTTATTTTAAATGAACCTGTTTTCTGATATGTCATCCTGCTACAAAAATGAAAAAACCTTGTTTTTACTTTTTCTCCCTTCGTAGATCATTGGCCTCACAGCTACTGTAGAGAACTTATTCAACTATTTAACATCAACTTTTAAATATATTGTTTTGTATCTCATCTGTACTATGACAAAGTTTTACCTTCCTTGTGGACACTTGCCATTCCTCTATACTCACAGTCCCCCCAAAATAATGCAGGGAGTTATGATACCAGCTATCATTAAAAAGAGTTCTTTGAAATGTAAATGAAGAAAATTGTGTACTTATTGTTATTACTAAGTAATTCTATTGCTTAGTTACTTGTCTTGCTCTATCCTTAAGTACAAAGGATAATTATTAAATATTTAATCGTATTAGGTATAACTAAAAAGGCATATTGTTAGAAGTATTGGCACCTTTTACCATTACATTCTTGTATTTTCATTGGTAAGAAAATACATAGAGAAGTTGTTTGAAGTAATATTTTAGTGTTTTTTGAAGCAAGTATATAAACAGAAGACCAAACTCTGCTTTAATCAACATCTGCTAAAAACCTATCTGATGTCTATGTCTGTATTTATGCCTACATATATATTCACCAGATATATAATATTCTTATTTATATTACTGATAATTTTGCTGAATTCAGAATACATCATTAATTTTGAGCCTACATTTTACAAATGCAATTTAGGCATAGCTATCAGGTAGTGACAACATAGATTTTTCCACTTTCTGAGTGAATCTCTAAAATTACACACACACGCAGACACACATCATTCTTGGGTATATCAGTATATAACATGGGCAGCTAAGAGATGGATTCATTTGAGAATATAATTATATAAAGTTACGTTATTAATTTTAGATAAAGAACAAGAATCACGTGCTTGAAGCTGACAGCCTCATTAGAAGCCTGAAACAGATTCCTTTCTTCCAGGGAATGTGGTTCAAGATGACATACAGAGAATATGTTAGCATTTTTAAGACCCAGTTATAGTAAAAACCATCAGTGTCATTTTATAATTACATAGAATCATGTTTCCATTTTCTTCCTATTAACACCATCAGGAGTCAGATTAGTAAGGGAAAAACAATATACCTGTTATTGTGGAAAGAGATTAGTGAGACAAGCTTTAAAATTATGGCATTATTATTATTATTGTTATTATTATTTCATCATCATAATCATCACCGCGCATGAGAGAGATTAAAAAATTGCATCGTTATTGGCACTCTAAGCAGGAATAAACTAGTCAATTCAGAAAAATGGCCAAATTCCAGAATGAGTAGTAATAGGGATAGTTACTACCCACTACCCAATCATGCCATGCTGGCCACATTAGATTTTCTAAATATAGCTTAATTTTGTTTCACCTTCTCATTTCTAAATTATTAAGTTTAAAGGACTAACATCACAAAAATTTTCTCTATCTTTTCAGCTCATCTATGGGGCATGAGAAACACCAGAAGAATATTAAGCAACTGCATGTGAACAGATTCTTAAGAGACGATGATGGCATTTAATAAGGTGGAGAATTAAGAGATATACATAATGTCAGGGAATGTTCCATTCTATTCCATTCTATTCTATACTATCCCATCCTATCCTATATCCCAGAACCTAGTCAAGAGCTGAAATTTTATAGTTTCCTAATAAATTTTGGTTGAAAGAAAGATATGGAATAAGCTATTTTGCTCAGATTGTCTGTCGATTTTAGGTATATACTAAAATCTTTGGGTTGGCAAAGATGTGATGAAATCCCCCGAAGTTGATATTGACAAGATTGCAGAGACTAACTTCCTACCTTTTGGCAGTTTGGCGGGGCAGTGCCTTCTAATGTAGCTGGGCCTCACACAATATCTTTATCCACTCCTGTCGTGTCTACTGAGTGCATTGAGGCAGTTCTCTGCAACTAAGGCAGTTCCTGAAAGGGTTGACAAATGAGGTTTGTTGAATAGCACTCCTATCAGCTGGGCAACTAGCTGACAATAGCTAAATGTATTGACCTCTTACTGTGCCTCAGATACTATTCATATATTTTGCATTTATTAATTCACTTAATTAACAAAACTATCTTGGAGGCTCAAAATTATAAATAAAGGAACCAAGGCACAGAGAGTTATGTTTTTTCCATTAAATCTAAATAACCTGACAGAACCTGGTTATAAACTTACCACTTTGTTCCAAAAGCCTGGCTCTTAACTACAATATTTGGTTTCTCATAATAATCACATGAATGTTATACATTCCCTAGTTCACAATATGTAAAGGTCATGTTAGCTCTAGAAATGTTATAATATAACTAATTATTGACTGCTGAGAGTTTTGCAGTGTGTGCCTTATAAAATGTTCTGATTACATACACAATAGGAGGGAGCATCGTAATATTTAATGGCTCTGAGTACAACTTTGTGAAAGAAGTTTTACCATCACCACCACCACCACCATCATCATCATCATCTTAGACACACGTGAAAAAAGTGAGACCCAGGGAAAATAAATAAACTGTTAGAGGCAGAGAGAGAAGAAGACCTTTTATCAGGTCTTTACTACTTCAAATCTCTTTGCTATGTTGATGTGCTCCTTCTTCTTTTCCTTTATTTTCTTTTAACAAATTCATGGGCAGAGAACCTAGTTACCCCAGTCCAATATTAAATGAGGCCCTTGCACCATTACTCAATACTTCATGTGAAGAAAGACTGTCAGCACCATTTCAGAAAACAAAGGAGTGACATGTCTATGCCCAAATTGCTGGGTGGAGAATATGACTCGTGTAACAGAAAAGATGACTAGAAGGTGCAGGAATTGTAATATGTAATCGATTTTCTATATTTGAATTTAGGTGCACCCCGTTTGGATGGCTTTAGGCTAATTTTTTTTTTTTTCCTGACCAATGGTGAATGATGTAGGAAACATAGAGCACAAATGTATTTCCTACTCTGGGTGCATTATAATAGGTTGACATCTAAGAATCTGAATTACAGTTTAACTGCTTAAAAAAAACAAATTCTGTATAATGATGACATCGCTCCTTTTCATTACATTTCTCTTTAAGCTCTTAAAGCAGAAGTACCAGATGGAGAAATGAAAAAAAAACTAAACTAAAAAGTGATCATTATGAAATCAAATCCCTATACTCACAATAAAGTGGAAGTTTCTAGTACCAACTTCCTCTCAGAAGGTAAAGAATGAGAGAATGTAGCGAGAGCAAAGTAATTATTATTTGTACCTAGATAACCTTAAGGCAAGTACTTTATGCAACAAGTATGTGTGTATATACATACACAAGTGTATGTGCATATGTGTGTGTGTGTGTGTATAATCCTACTTATTATTATTATTACCTGATAAATCACTTATGAGAAACTTAAACCTCAAAATAGTAAACTGAGCTCACAAAGGTCTGAACTGGTAAAGCCATCATTGACATATGAGCTTTTGTAATGCAAATATCTGTTCTGTGTAAGTCACAGCTTCCAAAAGGATCTTCCCTTGTTATAATTAGAATCTGAATTTTTATTGTTCAAAAGAGCAGTCATTTAGGGCATGTTCAAATTAAGCATTATGTTGTAGATAAAATAAACCAACAACATACTGCCATAATTCATTAGATTGTACGAGGAAGAGAAAGAATGAGGAAAAGAATTTCAGTCTTTCTAATAGCTTCAGATGGGTGAATACAGGCATAGCCTCTGTGCTGCCCATACAATATCTTATTTCTTACTTCCCAACTGACAAAGAGAACCTAATTTTATCATGTGAGATCTTTTCGTGCAGTCCTTATTTTTCTGACCCATATTTTAAGCTTTAAGATAGAAATCAATCTCAGAGATGAAACTGAGATAGTCACCTGAGATAAAAGTGAGCCAGAATCCCAGAGGTTTAGTGTTTTTAGTTTAGACATTAAAAGCTTAGCTACACACTAGGGGAGGCTTGCAGCATTCTAGCTCCTACTATGGCAAACCCTCTAGCCACGCTGCCTGAAGCCTAGCCTCTTCTGAAAAACAGCTGGTATCACTCACTAGCGATTAGCAAACACAAAACTAGAGCTTCAACTAAATAAACCAAAGCTTCTTTTTATTTGATTTTTTAAAAAAGACACTGAATCTCTTACATTAGAAAGCAGAGAATCTGTTAACTAAATGAGAGAAAAGAGTCAAGTATGTCAACTTCTAGGTTGTTCTATACTCTTTTCAGCCTCGGAATTTGAGTTGATTAGTTGGCGTATTTGCCTAGGGTCGTAGGTAGCAGCAATGTAGCTTTCCATTGATTTCAAATCCCTTTAACAACAGTGACTAACAAATCATATTTACTGACGGCAACAAAATAAACTGAGCTAGGCCATTGATCGGTCGCAGTGGTGAGGTCCACAGTAGGAAAGCAAGGCCGTTTGAACCGGATTTCTCTACCTCACAGCCTCTTCACATTAGTTTGATTCAAAGTCACATGTAGCCTCCACTTGTACATAAATTTCGCACATCAAACCATGACTTTACAAAAGTGTTGTTACTCATGGTAATAAAGTAATTTGCTTTGAAATAATAAATCACGTTCATTTAGCAAAAAAAAAAAAAACCCACAAAAAACAAAAACAAAAACCCACGTGACTTGACTGCTTCTACCAAGTATTATTTTCCCAATGATTTAGCCTCAGTCAACTTGAGAAAGAATTTGGTACAGACATTTTAAAAGTGTTCAAATAAAAGTATTCGGCAAACAATGTTTTGCTCTATTTAGGTGGTGTTTATAAGTGCTTATTTTCTTTCATCTTTTGATTGTACTGTATCACCAATTATAAATTCCTCCCATTTTCTCTCTATTAATTTATCTTTGGTTGAAATATAATTTACATTTATTGAAATACCTCCTGAGTGTAACTTTCAATCAAGTTTTGACAAATGCAAATTAAGACAGAGAATGTTTCCATCACACCAGAAAATTCTCTCATGCCCTTCCCCCAACTAAAAGTGACAACTGATCTGATTTCTATTAACATAGATTAGTTTTGCATAATCTTGGATTTTATATTAATGAAATCGTAAAGTACTGAATATTCTTTTGGCTGACTGGCTCCATTCATTCAGCAAAATATTCTTGAGATTCCTCCTGTCAGTGCACACTTCAGTTATTTGTTCCTTTTTTATTACTGGGGAATAATCAAACACAGTGTGTCAAACCATTCTCCTCTTGATGAATATTGGGATTATTTTCAGGTTTCTGTTGGTTTGTTTTGCGATTATGAATAAAGCTGCTATGAATTTCTTTTCAAGGTTCTTGAGGACATACATTTTTATTTATCTTTAATTAAAAACCTCTGCACAGAACTGCTGGATCATAGAGCGTTATGTCTAATTAAAGAAAATGCCAGTTTTCCAAAGAGGTTATACCACGTTTATATTTCTCCCAATAACACATGACAGTTTTGCTGGTTCCATATCCTCTCCAACTTTTAATATTTTCATATTTTCACTTTCTTTTTTCATTTATCTTTATTTCATGGTGGATTTTTCATTTTATAGGTGATTGATATGAAGCACTTTTTCACGTGCTTATTAGACCCTTACAAATTTTCCTTCTCAAGTGTTGGTTCCAATAGTTTGCCCATTCTTCTATTGGGTTTTTTTAAAATATGGATTTGTAATACCTTTTTATATGGATACAAGTCTTTGGTCACGTACATGTGTTACAGATTTTTTTCTCGCAGTATGTCTTAACTATATATGTTTCCAATTACATCTTCTTTTTTTTTTTTTAAGATTTTAATAATTTGAGAGAGACAGTGAGAAAAAGAACAAGTGGGGAGGGGAGAGGGGCAGAGGGAGAGAGAGAAGCAGACTCCCCACTGAATGGGGTGCTTGATGGAGGTCTTGATTCCAGGACCCCGAGATCATGACCTGAGCTGAAGTAAGATGCTTAACCAACTGAGTCACCCAGATGCCCCTCCAAGTACATCTTCTGATGAGCTGAAAATGTCATTATACTGATGTACATTGTATCAGATTTTTTTTTCTTTTATGGCTCTTCCTTTCTGTGTTCTAAGAAATATTGGCCTATTCTACACTTGCAAAAGACACTAAGTTTTCTTCCAGAATCTTAATAGTTTTATATTAAAGACTATTATCAAATTGATTTTTGTGCATATGTCTTTGTGCTTATGTGCACGTCTTTGAACACATCCTATGCTTTCCAATTTCTATTTCTTCATTTATTCTGTATGTTCTTCTTATAAAGTACCTGTTCCATAATTCTTCAAAGTTCATTTCATAGTTCCCTCCCCCTCCATATGTTTTCTCAACTTAGATTAAAATTCCTTCTTTAAAATTTCTGAATATTCAGTATTTTGGAGTTTATCATAAATGGTATTTTTATTTCATTTTTCAATTTTTCATTGCCAATATATAGATATACAATTGATCTTTGAATAGTCTCTTGGAATTCTGGTATTCTGTAGCATTGCTAAATTCACATATTAGTTCTAATAGATATTTTGGTAAGCTGTTCAAGATTGTCTATAATCAAAAACATATCCTCTGTAAATAAAGTCAATTTTTCTTCTTCCTTCCTAATCTCAATGCCTGTTATTCCTTACTAATGTCTTATTGCAATGGCTACCATTCCCAACACAATGATTAGTAGAAGTGATAAGAAAAGACATTGTCTTATTCCTCATATTTTAGTTGACCCTTGAACAACACAGGTTTGAACTGCACAGGTCCACTTCTATGCATATATGTTTTTATTCATACAGTATAGTACTGTAAATGTATTTTCTCTCCCTTATAATTTTTTTTAAAGATTTTATTTATTTATTTGAGAGAGAGAGAACACAAGCAGGGGAAGCAGCAGGCAAAGGGAGAGGGAGAAGCAGGCTCCCTGCTGAGCAGAGAGCCTGGCATGGGGCTCAATCCCAGGACCCTGAGATCATGACCTGAGCCAAAGGCAGACGCTTAACAGACTGAATCACCCAGATGCCCCTCTTACATTTTTCGTAATAGAATTTTTTCTCTAATTTATATTATTGAATGAATACTATATATACTACATATACAAAATATGTGTTAATTGTTAATGCCGTCAATATTTCTTCTGGGCAATGGTAGACTCTTAGTAGTTAGGTTTTGGGGGAGTCAAAAGTTATACATGGATTTTTGGCTATGCAGGGTAGTCAGCACATCTTACCACCATATTGTTCAAGTCAACTGTGTAAGTACTTGCTCTTTCACTATTAGATATACTAGCTGTAGTTTTCTCATTGATTCACTTTATTAAGTTGAAGAACTTTTCTCAGCTTTCTAAGAGTTTGCCTTATATTTTTTAAATCATAAATAGTTGTTTTATTTTGTCAAAAAGTTTTCTGTTTTTATTGGAATTATCATTTTTTTCTCCTTGAACTCCTTAATGTGGTGAGTTGCAATTAAAATTCATTTTCCTAGGTAAAACCTTCTTTTTATTCCCAAAATAAACTCCCCTTGCTCATGGTATTATATTTATTATATATTGCTTGACTTTATTGAATGATATTTTATGAGGAAATTTATTAAACTATGACTTTTTAAAAAATATTTATTTACTTATTTTAGAGAGAGAGAGAGCATGAGCAGTGGGAAGAGTCAAAGGAGGGAAACAATCTCAAGCAGACTCCTCACTGAGCATGGAACCCACATGCAGGGCTTGATCTCATGACCCTGAGATCATGACCTGAGCCCAAATTAAGAGTTGAACACTTAACTGACTGAGCAACCCAGTCACCCTTTTTAAACTAGAACATTTTTAATCCAGAAAATTCAGAAGGAAACTGTTTATGAGGTAATTTTGGTCAAAGGACCAAGTGTGAATATTGTATTATATTTGTAAGATACACACACACACACGTATATACATATGTGTGTGTATATATATATATATATATATATCACTTAATATTCTTTGTAATAGAGAACTATATAATTTATTATTCTTTAGAATAGTAGGACTTGTAGGTGTTTACCTCTAATGGGACACTGTTTTAGTTCTAGGTTTTTGATGTTAAATATCAGTTATATGAGCCTGCATTCTACATTTTATAATACATTTTGTATTTATATAAAGGTCATTTCTGATTAAAGGCCAATTGAGCAAAGGGTTAGTGATTTACATCATGACACATACACAAATTGATATTATATAGTTATTCTAAAAAATTAGTTAAAAAACATTGGCTAATATAAAAATATATCTCAGAAATAGTACTAAGGTATAAAAAATAAATTGCAGAATAGCTATAATATTATGTCTCTTGTATAAAGAAAGAAAATAAGATGATGGGTAGATATATAGATAGACAGATATGCAAGTTCTTGCAAAAAAAAAAAATTAAACCCCAGATATCTTTGGGGCTAGAAACCAGAGATGTATAATAAGAAAAAGAATCTTTTGCTTTTCACATGTACCTTCCTGGCTTAACAAAATAATCTACACTCATAATGCATTACTTAAAGAAATTACTAAATCGTGTTATTATGGGATTTGAAATTAAAAGCCATCACCATTTCTACATGTATATGTGTATTTATGCTTGTGTGATGTGGGGGGAGGAAGAAAGGAAAATGAAAGACTATACAAAGGCAATCCCAGCTATGTCATTTTGTAGCTAAAAAAACAAAATAACAAGCAAATGATAATTGCTATCTTCTTCCACTTTGAACCAGTCAGAACAAAAGATTGCTTTTCAACCAATCAATATAGAATATTGAATTNAAAAAACAAAATAACAAGCAAATGATAATTACTATCTTCTTCCACTTTGAACCAGTCAGAACAAAAGATTGCTTTTCAACCAATCAATATAGAATATTGAATTATTTACATTGCAAATATTTGTGTAAGAATGATGTCTTCATACTATTATAACTCTGGGAAGAACAAAAGGACACAAAAGATGGGCTGATAGCTATGGAATATATTCTTCTTCCTAGGAGCCATTACTGAACTATTTCACAGCTTATAACAGCATTGAAAAATATTTCTAATGAAATAGTTTATGTGGCCCATAAAATGGCATTGATGCTGGCCATATTAATATTACTACCTCTAATTCCTAACCATATTTGCTAGTTTATACAGCTCCTCTTATTAATAGATCAGCATAAATTTTAATTATCTTTTCTAATTTCTTCATAAATTCTTAGTAAAAACAAATTAAAGTAGAAGAGAGAGTAATTTTTGGTATTAGATTGCCTTAAATTACTTCAGTACTTTTGCTAGTAAGGAGTTTCTTATTCCCATGAACTCAGAGAATACATTTCAGTTTGTCCCTTATTCCCTGATCTCAGAATACCAACGTAAATATCAATATGGTAGGGAAGCAAGCTTTCCATTCACAACAAATAGTATCTGTCTCTCCTGTTATGCCTGCCTTTTAAACTGTTTTGCTTCAGGGTAAATCATTTGGAAAATTTTGTGTGGTACATATACTTGGAATCACTCATTTGTGCCTCATGATACTACACTCTACACACTTCTCCATCCCATCTTCTGCCCGGAAAGTGGAGATATATAAACCACATCAATAGGGCCTCTGTCTTCTGGCTGTGCTCAAAAATTATTGCACCCCATCAGGAATTGCAAGAAGAGATAGTGAAGAACGAGGTCAGGGTGTTTATTCCTTTGACTATCCCAGCATGTTTGCCTTAAGCTGGCTATTACCTTCCCAAAAAGTTCACTGATCTTTCACTATGGAGGACCCTATGTAATTCTCTCTCCTTTCTCTGGCTCTAGTACCTGTCCTTCCCTTTGACTGTTGGCCTTAATTAGCATTTTGAATTACCTCCAAAGCATTTTGAATTACCTCAGTGAGGTAAAATAACCATTTACTATGTTCACAGATTCTATGGGTCAGCTATCCAGAGTGGAGCACGGTCAGGCTGTGTCTGTTTCACGGATGTTTGAGGCCTCTGATGAAAATTAAAAGACTCAGAAATAGTGAATAACCTGGGACTGGATTTATCTGCAGAACTGTTCATTCTCATAACTGGTATTTGACGCTGGTCATTAGCTGGAACTTTAGCTGTATACTGGCACACTGTCACGGAGCCCTCCAAATAGCCTGGACCTCCTCATATTATGATGACTGGATTTAAAATGTCAGTGTCCTGCTTGTGAGAGAAAAACAGTGACTGAGAAAGACAGAGAGAGAAACTAGACAGAAGCCCTATTGTCTTTTAGATTTAGTCTAAAAAGCTAGATTCTACCTTGGAAGTCTTGTAGCATCACTTCCACCCCATTCCTCCTACTGAAGCATCACAAAGTCCTATTTCGTTTTGAAAAAAGGGGAAAAAGATCCTAACTCTTAACTGGGGGATTCTAAAAGTGTTCACAGGACCCCAGATATTACTATGGACATACTAGAAAACTTAATCCAGCACAGGTGTTTGCTTACTACTACTCCTACTATCCCTTGTGGTCTCTAAACTTTCAAAATAAACTCTCTTGGCTCATTCGGAGTGTTTTCTGTTTCTCGTCAGAACTCTAATAAAGTACACTATTCAAGTATCATTTGAAAGGAAAAAAGAACTATTTTCAGTATATTGAGGTCGTCATACTTAAAATGTACACAGTGATCTGTAAATCTTTTTAGTTTTGGAGTTGAATTCTTATCTGTTACCTGGAAATTAGATAGAAGGCAAGTACAGCCCATATAATATAGACTTCTCATTTAATCCACAGAATTCCTAAGGAACAAGTTAAAGAAACCTACTATAGCCCTCATTTTCAATATGTTTTGCAACTTCTGGATGATATGATAGGGGAAAAAATTTAAAGGAAAAAATATTACAAAATACTGAACAAAATTATATGCATTTCTAGATGATACAGTCAAATATCTTGAAAGTTCCAAAATATCTACAAAAATTAAGTATAGAAGATGTGCCTGTTTTTATAATAGCCATTTAAAAATATAAGTACCAAATATTACTTTTGTGGTAGATTAATTGCTGCAATGACCACAGTCAATGTTCTCCTTGTGTGCACATGCTTTGCAGGGTGACTTTGCCAGATCTCCCAAGAAGAGAATCAGCCATAGTCTCCACTGTTTCCTGACTCCTTGAAACTGCTCTGCCTGTGTCGCTTACTTTCACTGAATGAGTATAATGAGAAACCGACGTTAGCCACTTGAATTCTAGGCTTTGAGAAGTCTTGTGTTTTCATTTCTTACAGCTTCCTTCATGAGAACAGGCTAACCTCTAAGAGAGTAAGAAACTGCACTCCTGCTCACTGTTAGCAAACACCCAGACATGGGACAAAACAACCAGCAGCTGTTGGCAGATGCATGAGAAGAGCCACTGATATCAAAAGAACCAGCTGGACCTAATCTAAATTATGGGCTTTCCGATCAGTGAGTTGTTCTTTTCCTAGTCATTTGAATTTTCAGGTATTTTGTTAATCAACATCAGTACTTAACTGATCAGCACCATCCATAAATGTTTCAAAAATATATAATACTTAACAATATTTAACAGGAAGTATCGGTATCTATCTATAAATGTACATATGTATAACACACCAAATATCTGTTGTAATTCCCGTTTATATTATATTTATATATATAGTAATATATTTAAAATATATATAAATGTATGACTATAAAATTTTATTATATATAGGATAGCAAGAGATATATACATATACTTCATATATAGTTTTTATGTCTATAGTATTACTATACATACATATAATACATACAAATACATACATATAATATAAGACCTGAAATAATGAAAAGTAATCCTCTGCTTCTTGGTTGAGAAAATCATAAATATTTCAGTTGTTCAAGAATTCTATAATTTATATGCAGTTGCGATCAGAATCCTAAAAAGAAATTTTGTTCTTGTGCCTTTTGTTCTTCTTTTTCCCCTTTTGAAATAGTCATTTTCTTTTGAACTCCTGCCCAAGAATATCCATGAAATATTTTAAAATGAAAACAATAAAAATGACAGCTAATGGGTGGGGTAATCCTGTACTAAATAGTAAAGCTTACTAAATAATTACTATAATTTAAAAGTTCAGATGTCATGGGAAAATAAAAATAAATCTGTAAAACACATTTAATTATCCATAAATAGATAATGCAAATATATATGAAAACTCCCTGTATAACAGAAGTAGACTATTCATCAGAATAATGAGGAAAAGATAGTTTAATAACTAGGAGTCCATATCTGTCTATTTCTCTGAAAAAAAAGCAAAGAAAAAAACTTTTACCTTATTAACTCATGCTATATCCCCATGTAAATCTAGAGAGATTAAATAATTAAAATTTTAAAATAAAAGGATAAAGACACCAGAACAAAATATAAAAAAATATACACATGAAGGTACATTTCATCTTTAATTTTTAATAATATCATTGCTGGACGTAGGCCAATTTACTTCTATACCTAAGGTCTCTACTGAATGCCCACGTTTTCAATAAGAAATCTTCACTTGGCCTGTTCAAATCTGAAAAACCTTCAATCCCTGCACAAGCTATGGGAATTGGTTAGCTCATAACTTCCTAAGGAATACTTTTCTCACTGATTGTTACTGGCCTAGCCTGACAGAATCTAATTGTACTCATGCACAGTTTAGGATTGTGCCAAGTATTTAAGGGGCCCTCTGTGCAAATTTCGACATATCTTTCTATGGTTAACTTCCTCCTGTCTGGCTGCCTGCCCTACAAGTTCCAGTCACCTCAATTTCCCCAAAGACCAACCTCTGTCTCCCCAATTGGTGAGAATATCAAGATCTCTTTAAGGCAACCGCCCCCTCCCCCAACCCCAGGTAGAAAGCCTGTGTGTTCTCAGGTCTCTCGTTTGTATTCCCTAAGTGATCATGGCTCCATGGTGCCCAATTTCCAAAACCATTTATCTGACATACTATTTTCAGTTTTCTAATTTATTTTAGAAGGAGGGCTTTGGATAACAGGTCAGGGCCCAACTAATATTTTTAAATCTGTATAGACACCATATAACATGAAGTCAATGGATCAATAATAGACTGCAAAAACTTTGCAACATATATGCTTATATATATATATATATAAGCTACCATTCCTTGTATATAATGAACTCTTAAACAAAGCAAAGCTAAGTAAATAAATAAATATATAGGACTAAAGAATCTAACAGAANATAGGACTAAAGAATCTAACAGAAAAACAAATGCATATTAGAAAATTCATTAAAGGGAAAACACACATTGTTATAAGGATATAGAAAATACTATATTTCACTTGCGGTAAGAAAAATAAAAGATTGAAAAAAGCTTTTAAAATCAGATCAGAAAAAACATAAGTGTGAATAAAAGTGAAAACATACCTCATGATTTTGAGGATGTTGAAAACACACAATTACATATATGGCTGGTGGGAATGCATGTTCCTGTAACTATTTTTATTAAGAATAATCTGATAGTATATACTGACATTAAAGGTATATATCCTTTCAGTTGATAGTGACAAGCATGTAGGAATCTCTATATTGGAAAAAGTGCCACCAACATGCAAAGCTATGTGTACAGCAATATTTATCCCAGGAGTTACTACACTGGCAAAGATCTTGAAAAGAATCTGAATTTCCACTGTACAGGCTATAATTGAAGAAGGAAATATATGCATGACATAACAGTTATCTGAAGCCATTTAAATGAAGAAATATCCGTTCATAATGCTAAGTGAGAAAATCAGGTTCAAAGGAATGTGTAAACTATGACACAATCATCTTTGTTGCATATAATTTGTGATCTGTTGAAAGATTTGAAAGTTTCACAAAGTTATTGATCTTCATTACATCAGATTATTAATGGAAGTATGGGTGATGGGGTATTAATTTTTCAAAATATGCTTTTGCTTTGTTTCACTAGTCACAATCAACTATTTCTGTAAAATTAAAATTAATACTATGTAAAATTAATAGGATATTAAATTCTTATAGAAATGAAAAATTAAATATATGGTAACAAGGAAAAACCCAAGCAAACCAAATAGCAATTGAAAGTATCTTGCTATTTTTAGATAAATTCTTCAAAGATTTCCCCCTATCTCAGTCTGGCATGTTAATTCCTCTAAAAACATTACAGCAAGTTTCCTCTAAAGGTGTCAAAAAAGAAGTCTGTATGATCAGGCAGCAGACACTAGACCCAGTCTCTCTCATTCTAATACTGACTCTAACACTTGCTAATCAGTTCAACTTCAGAAATGTAACTGCTTTGAGTATAGCATTCCTGATTCTTCTGAACAAATACAAAAATTACAGAAGAAAATGAGAAGAATACAGCTCTAATTTTTTTTAAAAAATTCTGAATATATCTGAAGCTGAATGAAGAAAATTTTGTAAATTTATAATTATAATACTTGAGACATTTGGTTTAAAAGTAAATTTACATGTTACAAAGTCTAACGGTATGATTAATATTTTTTAACATTTTGTATTTTTCAAGTTTGGTAATATTTTACTTTGGCAAATAAAACCTGTTTAGGTTATGGCCTGAAAGCTCATCTTAGCCTCTTTAGTTGGTATATATATATGAAAGCAAAGCTGGAAATGTTGAAAAGTTATTAATTTGCAATTAGAAAGTGTATGTAATGTGCAAAAATGCAAATAAGTTTAAGAATATAAGGCTAGAGGGGCNATATATATGAAAGCAAAGCTGGAAATGTTGAAAAGTTATTAATTTGCAATTAGAAAGTGTATGTAATGTGCACAAATGCAAATAAGTTTAAGAATATAAGGCTAGAAACTTCCCTTTCAATGGTTATACCATAAGCTACTTAACAATACTGGAGGGTTAATAATATTTTGCTGCCTTGCTTAACAGAAAAGNGCTGTGAGCCTGCTTCTTCCTCTCCCACTCCCCCTGCTTGTGTTCCCTCTCTCGCTGGCTGTCTCTATCTCTGTCGAATAAATAAATAAAATCTTAAAAAAAAAAAGAATATAAGGCTAGAAACTTCCCTTTCAATGGTTATACCATAAGCTACCTAACAAATACTGGAGGGTTAATAATATTTTGCTGCCTTGCTTAACAGAAAAGAGATAAAAAATTGAAATTTGATAAATGTAATTCCTCTGCTCCTTCTACAGAGACTCTGTGCTGAGTGTTGAGGACATCCAAGGACAGCTATGATTGCTTCAGTGGGGCAGAGCTCTCTACCCTAGCCTCCATCTGAGAAATCTTTTATTGAAGAATAGCACACTTATTGTAAATCATTATTCCTGTTCACACACTGTTAGGAAGGAAGAATGACAGTCCATTCAAAGTGATACAAAGCTCAGTGATTTCCTAAATCGCAATGAGCCAACATAGGGTTCTTGCAGTGAATTCTGGCCAACATTCTTGCACTCATCTCTATCATATAACAAGGTGGCACCAGACCAGTCATTATTATCCAGAAGCATTTTTAAGTTAGGGTAAAATTGCATAAGTTAAAACATCCTTATATTTTCCAAGTTCTCATGAAGACTTCACATAAGCATAAGAGAAAATGAGTTCTTCTTTTCCAATATACTTTAAAAACAATCTTAACATAAGATACTAGCTACCTATTTCATCTTCATCAATATTTTATCAATAAAAACTTTAACTTTTTTACCCTAAGAATTATTATACTTATGTTTTATATGGTTATTAAAATAATTAATTCATATAAATATACATGACATACCAAGAAAATTAGTCACTAATTTTTTCAGATCATGTCATCTCGTATCTGTTTGAGTTCTCTTTCCTTATAGCAAAATCACCCAGAATGATTTATGAACTTTGTTCATTTAATTCTATGAAAACAGAGTAGCTAAACCTTTGCATTTGTAACTCTTACAAGGTACAAGCAATGCTCTAACATAAAAGTACTTCAATTAGGGGTGCACTTTCTTGTTACCTTGTGTGGATGTATTTTAGTATAATTGTACATATTAAACATACTGATCACATATTTTTTGATCAACTACCATATCCCTACAGTCAAAAATAGGCAAGGATATCTGCCCTCCTTAGACTAACTTTGTAGTGTAAATCTGGAGTTCAAGAGAGAAAAGTGGACTATAAATATGAGCTTGAACATCATTCACACATAGATGATATTTAAAGCCATGAGACTTGATGATATGATATGGGAAATGAGGTAAGTTTTTTAAAGAGATAGAAAGTTTCAAGGACTAGGAGAAGGGAGAAAGGAAGGAACTTTCAAAAAGTTTGATAGGAACAATGAATAGGAGGTACACTGAGGATTTGTAGTGCTGGAAGGAAAGAGGTCAAATATCAGGAGGTAATGAGTGAATGAGATGTATGAAACTGGTATGTTGGAGGGTTTGCAGATATTGGTAATGACAGGGTCTAGTTTCTGACCATGCCAGCTAAGAGCTCAAATAATTGGAAGTATCACTGAAAGACAAGAGCTCAAAAGATTGAGAGGCTAGGCTGTTAGAAAGATTCTCTAAATTTGTATTTCTGACTACCAAAGAGTAAGGTAGGAAGAGTCCTGAAATTATAGACAATGAGTTAGGAGGTATATTTATTGCAAAATGGAGGAGATGGCTGGGTTTTTATATGTGACAACACAATGAGGGAAAGTAGTGATACAATGCACTGCCAAGTTTTAAAAAACTTGGATTTTTGGTTGGAGGGGAGTGGAAGGTTTGAGAAGGAACAAGGAGGAGCCAGAACCACAAATCCTCTGCCTCTAAGCCCAGGGCCCCCAGAGTTGTGAGAGGGCTGCAGGGAAAACTGTATCCAGTGTAGAAAGCCAGTGTTACTTTAGAGTAAAAAGGTGAAAGAAACACTCAAAATAAAGGTGGACAACATAGGAGACTTTACCTGTTAATGGGGTATGACTTCCAGAGGGCAAAAGGGAAGCATTTGGGGTGCTAGGTAGAGATGAAAAAGAGGTCTTAGAGAATGTGCTTGGGTTATGGGGATTATAGCATGTAGATGACTAGGGGTGATGTGGTAGTTTGCAGCTCTTGTGATGACTGACATTCTAAAATATGACAGTATTGGTCTTATAGAACTCAAGGTACATGGTGATAGCCAGGCTCTGATTTTTTGGGATAGGCATGGCAGTTGTAAATGAGATGCAGTGGTTCATTGGTTCTCCTTAACCCCTAAACATGTAGGACATAAGGTGTGGAGGTTATCTTATATCAATCTCTTCACTAAGATTAGTCCTGATCCCTGTCCATGATGGTGCATTTATTCCAAATGTGCATCTTTTCACATTGACCCTTCTGATGGAATTCAGGACTTCAGGGGAAGAAAGTCTTACTCTAAGCACGGATCTCACAGCTCTGTCCCCTGTGGGTAGACATCTTGGGGAGTAATGAAAATCATACTTTCCTCCTCTCAAATGACAAGCCCCAACTATTAAGGTCTATTCCAGTTTTCTGAATATCAGAAGGGAGCAAATATAATTTCTCTTTACTCTTTACATTTTTGTCACCATATACTACCCAGTGTACCTGCTGTCTTTCCCACTAGGGCACGAGCTCTGCGTTCAAGGACCAGGAATAATCTATTTCCATTTGTGTTTAAGTGGAGGTACATTCTGTTTCTGTGGTGCTGAAGGATCATTCCAACATGGCCATGGAAATTACACTCAGAAAAGAATATGAAATTAAAGGACCTATTATATTCATAGGCCTTAGGAAAGGAAGGCACAGCACACCACACAAGGACAATATGGGAGAAGAGCCAACAAAGTGGGTTCAACCAAGCCCATGAGAGTAAAGACAGTGAGTGAGGACTCCAGGGTAAGGGCCTTTATTGAGGGTCAGGTGGAATACACAAGTAAAATGCATGAGGGGATTTCCTTGGTACATTTGGATGTTACTAGGTCACAATCAGGGGAGGGCAAGGTGGGGAACTTTCAGCAGGGACCAGACAGAACACATTGGTGTGCTGGTCACCTGGAGGGTGGCCCCTAGCCTGTTTTGGGGGAATGTTAAGGCATCAGGAACATATGAAGACTTAAAGATTTACAATGCAGTAGTATTATTTACCAGAGGGTATGGAGTATAATTGGTGCTCAGGAAACATGAATAACAGTGAAATATTCTGGAAACTTGTTTCTTTAATCTGTTTAGTGGATTTGGGTGGAACCTGAAATTCCACCACTTCTCAAAAGTTACCAGGTGATGCCAATGACACTTGTTCATGGCCACACATAGAGTGGCCAGTTCTAATACGGTAGATATATGTAAATTAAAGACTACGATCAATTACTATCAGGTTAGAAAAAGTCTATGTTTTACTTCCCTGTTAGCAATAGACTTCCTTTTTTCCATACAAGAGAGCCATTCTTTTTCACTTTAAAATCTTTGCCATACTACTTCTTTGAAAGATTATTTATTTATTTATTTATTTGAGAGAGAAAGAGGGAGCCTGCACATGAGTGGGGGAAGGACAGAGGGAGAGGGAGAGGAAGAGAATCTCCAGCAGACTCCCTGCTGAGCTCATAGCCCAAANGAGGTAAGTTTTTTAAAGAGATAGAAAGTTTCAAGGACTAGGAGAAGGGAGAAAGGAAGGAACTTTCAAAAAGTTTGATAGGAACAATGAATAGGAGGTACACTGAGGATTTGTAGTGCTGGAAGGAAAGAGGTCAAATATCAGGAGGTAATGAGTGAATGAGATGTATGAAACTGGTATGTTGGAGGGTTTGCAGATATTGGTAATGACAGGGTCTAGTTTCTGACCATGCCAGCTAAGAGCTCAAATAATTGGAAGTATCACTGAAAGACAAGAGCTCAAAAGATTGAGAGGCTAGGCTGTTAGAAAGATTCTCTAAATTTGTATTTCTGACTACCAAAGAGTAAGGTAGGAAGAGTCCTGAAATTATAGACAATGAGTTAGGAGGTATATTTATTGCAAAATGGAGGAGATGGCTGGGTTTTTATATGTGACAACACAATGAGGGAAAGTAGTGATACAATGCACTGCCAAGTTTTAAAAAACTTGGATTTTTGGTTGGAGGGGAGTGGAAGGTTTGAGAAGGAACAAGGAGGAGCCAGAACCACAAATCCTCTGCCTCTAAGCCCAGGGCCCCCAGAGTTGTGAGAGGGCTGCAGGGAAAACTGTATCCAGTGTAGAAAGCCAGTGTTACTTTAGAGTAAAAAGGTGAAAGAAACACTCAAAATAAAGGTGGACAACATAGGAGACTTTACCTGTTAATGGGGTATGACTTCCAGAGGGCACAAGGGAAGCATTTGGGGTGCTAGGTAGAGATGAAAAAGAGGTCTTAGAGAATGTGCTTGGGTTATGGGGATTATAGCATGTAGATGACTAGGGGTGATGTGGTAGTTTGCAGCTCTTGTGATGACTGACATTCTAAAATATGACAGTATTGGTCTTATAGAACTCAAGGTACATGGTGATAGCCAGGCTCTGATTTTTTGGGATAGGCATGGCAGTTGTAAATGAGATGCAGTGGTTCATTGGTTCTTCTTAACCCCTAAACATGTAGGACATAAGGTGTGGAGGTTATCTCATATCAATCTCTTCACTAAGATTAGTCCTGATCCCTGTCCATGATGGTGCATTTATTCCAAATGTGCATCTTTTCACATTGACCCTTCTGATGGAATTCAGGACTTCAGGGGAAGAAAGTCTTACTCTAAGCACGGATCTCACAGCTCTGTCCCCTGTGGGTAGACATCTTGGGGAGTAATGAAAATCATACTTTCCTCCTCTCAAATGACAAGCCCCAACTATTAAGGTCTATTCCAGTTTTCTGAATATCAGAAGGGAGCAAATATAATTTCTCTTTACTCTTTACATTTTTGTCACCATATACCACCCAGTGTACCTGCTGTCTTTCCCACTAGGGCACGAGCTCTGCGTTCAAGGACCAGGAATAATCTATTTCCATTTGTGTTTAAGTGGAGGAGTACATTCTGTTTCTGTGGTGCTGAAGGATCATTCCAACATGGCCATGGAAATTACACTCAGAAAAGAATATGAAATTAAAGGACCTATTATATTCATAGGCCTTAGGAAAGGAAGGCACAGCACACCACACAAGGACAATATGGGAGAAGAGCCAACAAAGTGGGTTCAACCAAGCCCATGAGAGTAAAGACAGTGAGTGAGGACTCCAGGGTAAGGGCCTTTATTGAGGGTCAGGTGGAATACACAAGTAAAATGCATGAGGGGATTTCCTTGGTACATTTGGATGTTACTAGGTCACAATCAGGGGAGGGCAAGGTGGGGAACTTTCAGCAGGGACCAGACAGAATGCATTGGTGTGCTGGTCACCTGGAGGGTCGCCCCTAGCCTGTTTTGGGGGAATGTTAAGGCATCAGGAACATATGAAGACTTAAAGATTTACAATGCAGTAGTATTATTTACCAGAGGGTATGGAGTATAATTGGTGCTCAGGAAACATGAATAACAGTGAAATATTCTGGAAACTTGTTTCTTTAATCTGTTTAGTGGATTTGGGTGGAACCTGAAATTCCACCACTTCTCAAAAGTTACCAGGTGATGCCAATGACACTTGTTCATGGCCACACATAGAGTGGCCAGTTCTAATACGGTAGATATATGTAAATTAAAGACTACGATCAATTACTATCAGGTTAGAAAAAGTCTATGTTTTACTTCCTTGTTAGCAATAGACTTCCTTTCTTTCCATACAAGAGAGCCATTCTTTTTCACTTTAAAATCTTTGCCATACTACTTCTTTGAAAGATTATTTATTTATTTATTTATTTGAGAGAGAAAGAGGGAGCCTGCACATGAGTGGGGGAAGGACAGAGGGAGAGGGAGAGGAAGAGAATCTCCAGCAGACTCCCTGCTGAGCTCATAGCCCAAAAACGCAGGGCTCCATCTCACAACCCTGACATCATGACCTGAGCTGAAACCAAGAGTCAGATGCTGCACTAAATGAGCACCCAGACACCACATTTTGCGATACTATTTTTTTTTTTTANACAGGGTCTAGTTTCTGACCATGCCAGCTAAGAGCTCAAATAATTGGAAGTATCACTGAAAGACAAGAGCTCAAAAGATTGAGAGGCTAGGCTGTTAGAAAGATTCTCTAAATTTGTATTTCTGACTACCAAAGAGTAAGGTAGGAAGAGTCCTGAAATTATAGACAATGAGTTAGGAGGTATATTTATTGCAAAATGGAGGAGATGGCTGGGTTTTTATATGTGACAACACAATGAGGGAAAGTAGTGATACAATGCACTGACAAGTTTTNGCAAAATGGAGGAGATGGCTGGGTTTTTATATGTGACAACACAATGAGGGAAAGTAGTGATACAATGCACTGCCAAGTTTTAAAAAACTTGGATTTTTGGTTGGAGGGGAGTGGAAGGTTTGAGAAGGAACAAGGAGGAGCCAGAACCACAAATCCTCTGCCTCTAAGCCCAGGGCCCCCAGAGTTGTGAGAAGGCTGCAGGGAAAATTGTATCCAGTGTAGAAAGCCAGTGTTTATTTAGAGTAAAAAGGTGAAAGAAACACTCAAAATAAAGGTGGACAACATAGGAGACTTTACCTGTTAATGGGGTATGACTTCCAGAGGGCAAAAGGGAAGCATTTGGGGTGCTAGGTAGAGATGAAAAAGAGGTCTTAGAGAATGTGCTTGGGTTATGGGGATTATAGCATGTAGATGACTAGGGGTGATGTGGTAGTTTGCAGCTCTTGTGATGACTGACATTCTAAAATATGACAGTATTGGTCTTATAGAACTCAAGGTACATGGTGATAGCCAGGCTCTGATTTTTTGGGATAGGCATGGCAGTTGTAAATGAGATGCAGTGGTTCATTGGCTCTTCTTAACCCCTAAACATGTAGGACATAAGGTGTGGAGGTTATCTCATATCAATCTCTTCACTAAGATTAGTCCTGATCCCTGTCCATGATGGTGCATTTATTCCAAATGTGCATCTTTTCACATTGACCCTTCTGATGGAATTCAGGACTTCAGGGGAAGAAAGTCTTACTCTAAGCACGGATCTCACAGCTCTGTCCCCTGTGGGTAGACATCTTGGGGAGTAATGAAAATCATACTTTCCTCCTCTCAAATGACAAGCCCCAACTATTAAGGTCTATTCCAGTTTTCTGAATATCAGAAGGGAGCAAATATAATTTCTCTTTACTCTTTACATTTTTGTCACCATATACCACCCAGTGTACCTGCTGTCTTTCCCACTAGGGCACGAGCTCTGCGTTCAAGGACCAGGAATAATCTATTTCCATTTGTGTTTAAGTGGAGGAGTACATTCTGTTTCTGTGGTGCTGAAGGATCATTCCAACATGGCCATGGAAATTACACTCAGAAAAGAATATGAAATTAAAGGACCTATTATATTCATAGGCCTTAGGAAAGGAAGGCACAGCACACCACACAAGGACAATATGGGAGAAGAGCCAACAAAGTGGGTTCAACCAAGCCCATGAGAGTAAAGACAGTGAGTGAGGACTCCAGGGTAAGGGCCTTTATTGAGGGTCAGGTGGAATACACAAGTAAAATGCATGAGGGGATTTCCTTGGTACATTTGGATGTTACTAGGTCACAATCAGGGGAGGGCAAGGTGGGGAACTTTCAGCAGGGACCAGACAGAACACATTGGTGTGCTGGTCACCTGGAGGGTGGCCCCTAGCCTGTTTTGGGGGAATGTTAAGGCATCAGGAACATATGAAGACTTAAAGATTTACAATGCAGTAGTATTATTTACCAGAGGGTATGGAGTATAATTGGTGCTCAGGAAACATGAATAACAGTGAAATATTCTGGAAACTTGTTTCTTTAATCTGTTTAGTGGATTTGGGTGGAACCTGAAATTCCACCACTTCTCAAAAGTTACCAGGTGATGCCAATGACACTTGTTCATGGCCACACATAGAGTGGCCAGTTCTAATACGGTAGATATATGTAAATTAAAGACTACGATCAATTACTATCAGGTTAGAAAAAGTCTATGTTTTACTTCCCTGTTAGCAATAGACTTCTTTCTTTCCATACAAGAGAGCCATTCTTTTTCACTTTAAAATCTTTGCCATACTACTTCTTTGAAAGATTATTTATTTATTTATTTATTTGAGAGAGAAAGAGAGAGCCTGCACATGAGTGGGGGAAGGACAGAGGGAGAGGGAGAGGAAGAGAATCTCCAGCAGACTCCCTGCTGAGCTCATAGCCCAAAAACGCAGGGCTCCATCTCACAACCCTGACATCATGACCTGAGCTGAAACCAAGAGTCAGATGCTGCACTAAATGAGCACCCAGACACCACATTTTGCGATACTTTTTTTTTTTTTTAATAAAACTTTGGTTTTCCTGTTGTGCTTCAGGAGAAATTAGATATTAGTGCAGAGGAAACTGAATAAACAAAGCAAGTCACAGCAATATATAAAGAAGAACAGAGTGTAAGTAACTAGAAATTATCTAGAATAATGTCCTCTTGTGATACAGACACCAAATGCCCATTGTGATCAAGGGGAAGAAAGTGTGAGAAGATGTCAGCTGAGATGAATACATTTTTATCCCTAACTTACAGAACACAGGACGTCAGACAGGGCAGATATGATGGGCGAGGTTAGAGGAGGACTTTAGCTTTCAACAATTATTTCAACAATCCAGTTTCTTGGACATTAAGTTAACTGAATTCACAATATTTATGCTCATACGGTCATTGACAAAAATCCATTCATTGACTGCTACAATTGGCATTCTGTTGTTACAATGCTAGATACATTTGCGTTTGGTGGAAAGTCTCAGGTAGGGGCGCCTGGGTGGCTCAGTCATTAAGCGTCTGCCTTCAGCTCAGGTGTGATCCCGGCATTCTGGGNTGAGAAGGAACAAGGAGGAGCCAGAACCACAAATCCTCTGCCTCTAAGCCCAGGGCCCCCAGAGTTGTGAGAGGGCTGCAGGGAAAACTGTATCCAGTGTAGAAAGCCAGTGTTACTTTAGAGTAAAAAGGTGAAAGAAACACTCAAAATAAAGGTGGACAACATAGGAGACTTTACCTGTTAATGGGGTATGACTTCCAGAGGGCAAAAGGGAAGCATTTGGGGTGCTAGGTAGAGATGAAAAAGAGGTCTTAGAGAATGTGCTTGGGTTATGGGGATTATAGCATGTAGATGACTAGGGGTGATGTGGTAGTTTGCAGCTCTTGTGATGACTGACATTCTAAAATATGACAGTATTGGTCTTATAGAACTCAAGGTACATGGTGATAGCCAGGCTCTGATTTTTTGGGATAGGCATGGCAGTTGTAAATGAGATGCAGTGGTTCATTGGTTCTCCTTAACCCCTAAACATGTAGGACATAAGGTGTGGAGGTTATCTCATATCAATCTCTTCACTAAGATTAGTCCTGATCCCTGTCCATGATGGTGCATTTATTCCAAATGTGCATCTTTTCACATTGACCCTTCTGATGGAATTCAGGACTTCAGGGGAAGAAAGTCTTACTCTAAGCACGGATCTCACAGCTCTGTCCCCTGTGGGTAGACATCTTGGGGAGTAATGAAAATCATACTTTCCTCCTCTCAAATGACAAGCCCCAACTATTAAGGTCTATTCCAGTTTTCTGAATATCAGAAGGGAGCAAATATAATTTCTCTTTACTCTTTACATTTTTGTCACCATATACCACCCAGTGTACCTGCTGTCTTTCCCACTAGGGCACGAGCTCTGCGTTCAAGGACCAGGAATAATCTATTTCCATTTGTGTTTAAGTGGAGGAGTACATTCTGTTTCTGTGGTGCTGAAGGATCATTCCAACATGGCCATGGAAATTACACTCAGAAAAGAATATGAAATTAAAGGACCTATTATATTCATAGGCCTTAGGAAAGGAAGGCACAGCACACCACACAAGGACAATATGGGAGAAGAGCCAACAAAGTGGGTTCAACCAAGCCCATGAGAGTAAAGACAGTGAGTGAGGACTCCAGGGTAAGGGCCTTTATTGAGGGTCAGGTGGAATACACAAGTAAAATGCATGAGGGGATTTCCTTGGTACATTTGGATGTTACTAGGTCACAATCAGGGGAGGGCAAGGTGGGGAACTTTCAGCAGGGACCAGACAGAACACATTGGTGTGCTGGTCACCTGGAGGGTGGCCCCTAGCCTGTTTTGGGGGAATGTTAAGGCATCAGGAACATATGAAGACTTAAAGATTTACAATGCAGTAGTATTATTTACCAGAGGGTATGGAGTATAATTGGTGCTCAGGAAACATGAATAACAGTGAAATATTCTGGAAACTTGTTTCTTTAATCTGTTTAGTGGATTTGGGTGGAACCTGAAATTCCACCACTTCTCAAAAGTTACCAGGTGATGCCAATGACACTTGTTCATGGCCACACATAGAGTGGCCAGTTCTAATACGGTAGATATATGTAAATTAAAGACTACGATCAATTACTATCAGGTTAGAAAAAGTCTATGTTTTACTTCCCTGTTAGCAATAGACTTCTTTCTTTCCATACAAGAGAGCCATTCTTTTTCACTTTAAAATCTTTGCCATACTACTTCTTTGAAAGATTATTTATTTATTTATTTATTTGAGAGAGAAAGAGAGAGCCTGCACATGAGTGGGGGAAGGACAGAGGGAGAGGGAGAGGAAGAGAATCTCCAGCAGACTCCCTGCTGAGCTCATAGCCCAAAAACGCAGGGCTCCATCTCACAACCCTGACATCATGACCTGAGCTGAAACCAAGAGTCAGATGCTGCACTAACTGAGCACCCAGACACCACATTTTGCGATACTATTTTTTTTTTTTAATAAAACTTTGGTTTTCCTGTTGTGCTTCAGGAGAAATTAGATATTAGTGCAGAGGAAACTGAATAAACAAAGCAAGTCACAGCAATATATAAAGAAGAACAGAGTGTAAGTAACTAGAAATTATCTAGAATAATGTCCTCTTGTGATACAGACACCAAATGCCCATTGTGATCAAGGGGAAGAAAGTGTGAGAAGATGTCAGCTGAGATGAATACATTTTTATCCCTAACTTACAGAACACAGGACGTCAGACAGGGCAGATATGATGGGCGAGGTTAGAGGAGGACTTTAGCTTTCAACAATTATTTCAACAATCCAGTTTCTTGGACATTAAGTTAACTGAATTCACAATATTTATGCTCATACGGTCATTGACAAAAATCCATTCATTGACTGCTACAATTGGCATTCTGTTGTTACAATGCTAGATACATTTGCGTTTGGTGGAAAGTCTCAGGTAGGGGCGCCTGGGTGGCTCAGTCATTAAGCGTCTGCCTTCAGCTCAGGTGTGATCCCGGCATTCTGGGATCAGGCTTCTCTGCTGGGAGCCTGCTTCTTCCTCTCCCACTCCCCCTGCTTGTGTTCCCTCTCTTGCTGGCTGTCTCTCTCTCTGTCAAATAAATAAAATAAAATCTTAAAAAGAAAAAAAAGTCTCAGGTAACACCCTGTGTTAGGAGCATACTGAGGGTATGGCTTGCTGAGAGTAAGGAATTAATTAATTAATTTCTTGGCATTAAGAGTCCCATGATAATTCTGGCACAAATTAGAGAGAAGAAATGCCATGACTTCTTTAAAATATAATGTACGTGGCTTTTATTAATGTCCAGGAATCTTTCTGTAGATAGATATATACTTTAAAGTTTTGCTTAGGATTAATTTGAATCCAATCCAATAGATTATAAAAGAAGAAAAAGGCATTTACATTTAACTTATCTTTACAAAACTTCTCCTGGAAGTTATTTTAAAACACTTTATGTAAATATTTAATTGTTGAGACACATGATGCAGTGAGAATTTCACCCAAATAGAATTATAATATTGAAATTGTATCTTTATAACTGTGTAATTATTTAAACATGATATATCTATTAGGACCTTAAGGTTTTATGTTTTTTTACAATTTAATTGCTCTCGGTCTCTCTTTCATAAACACACTTACACCAACACACACACACACACACACACACACACTTATTTAATAGGAATCACAAGGTTTCTGACCCTAGTCATTCCCTTAACTAATCATTGAACTTTAGAAAACCACTAGATTTAGATGTCCTTTTCTAGAAAAACTACAGAAAGTGTTGGGGCTAATGTAGAGCATGAAATCAGCCGTAATACCTGGTTTGCTAAAATGTAACACAGAGGCCACTGCGGGCAGGGAAGGTTTCAGAGAAGGGCATAGGCCTTTGGAAGGCCCAGGCCTGCTGAAGCCTGGGTGACCACTCTGCCATAGGAATGCCATGGGG
>NC_048220.1:72618289-72654978 GCF_002007445.2 Ailuropoda melanoleuca | reverse complement strand
TTTCCATACAAGAGAGCCATTCTTTTTCACTTTAAAATCTTTGCCATACTACTTCTTTGAAAGATTATTTATTTATTTATTTATTTGAGAGAGAAAGAGAGAGCCTGCACATGAGTGGGGGAAGGACAGAGGGAGAGGGAGAGGAAGAGAATCTCCAGCAGACTCCCTGCTGAGCTCATAGCCCAAAAACGCAGGGCTCCATCTCACAACCCTGACATCATGACCTGAGCTGAAACCAAGAGTCAGATGCTGCACTAAATGAGCACCCAGACACCACATTTTGCGATACTATTTTTTTTTTTTAATAAAACTTTGGTTTTCCTGTTGTGCTTCAGGAGAAATTAGATATTAGTGCAGAGGAAACTGAATAAACAAAGCAAGTCACAGCAATATATAAAGAAGAACAGAGTGTAAGTAACTAGAAATTATCTAGAATAATGTCCTCTTGTGATACAGACACCAAATGCCCATTGTGATCAAGGGGAAGAAAGTGTGAGAAGATGTCAGCTGAGATGAATACATTTTTATCCCTAACTTACAGAACACAGGACGTCAGACAGGGCAGATATGATGGGCGAGGTTAGAGGAGGACTTTAGCTTTCAACAATTATTTCAACAATCCAGTTTCTTGGACATTAAGTTAACTGAATTCACAATATTTATGCTCATACGGTCATTGACAAAAATCCATTCATTGACTGCTACAATTGGCATTCTGTTGTTACAATGCTAGATACATTTGCGTTTGGTGGAAAGTCTCAGGTAGGGGCGCCTGGGTGGCTCAGTCATTAAGCGTCTGCCTTCAGCTCAGGTGTGATCCCGGCATTCTGGGATCAGGCTTCTCTGCTGGGAGCCTGCTTCTTCCTCTCCCACTCCCCCTGCTTGTGTTCCCTCTCTTGCTGGCTGTCTCTCTCTCTGTCAAATAAATAAAATAAAATCTTAAAAAGAAAAAAAAGTCTCAGGTAACACCCTGTGTTAGGAGCATACTGAGGGTATGGCTTGCTGAGAGTAAGGAATTAATTAATTAATTTCTTGGCATTAAGAGTCCCATGATAATTCTGGCACAAATTAGAGAGAAGAAATGCCATGACTTCTTTAAAATATAATGTACGTGGCTTTTATTAATGTCCAGGAATCTTTCTGTAGATAGATATATACTTTAAAGTTTTGCTTAGGATTAATTTGAATCCAATCCAATAGATTATAAAAGAAGAAAAAGGCATTTACATTTAACTTATCTTTACAAAACTTCTCCTGGAAGTTATTTTAAAACACTTTATGTAAATATTTAATTGTTGAGACACATGATGCAGTGAGAATTTCACCCAAATAGAATTATAATATTGAAATTGTATCTTTATAACTGTGTAATTATTTAAACATGATATATCTATTAGGACCTTAAGGTTTTATGTTTTTTTACAATTTAATTGCTCTCGGTCTCTCTTTCATAAACACACTTACACCAACACACACACACACACACACACACACTTATTTAATAGGAATCACAAGGTTTCTGACCCTAGTCATTCCTTTAACTAATCATTGAACTTTAGAAAACCACTAGATTTAGATGTCCTTTTCTAGAAAAACTACAGAAAGTGTTGGGGCTAATGTAGAGCATGAAATCAGCCGTAATACCTGGTTTGCTAAAATGTAACACAGAGGCCACTGCGGGCAGGGAAGGTTTCAGAGAAGGGCATAGGCCTTTGGAAGGCCCAGGCCTGCTGAAGCCTGGGTGACCACTCTGCCATAGGAATGCCATGGGGAGTTGCCTTCCTGATGCTTTCTTAGTGCAAACAATACCCCTGTGTTCTAAGATGTATGCATTGTCCCTTAGGTTATGTTTAGCAGAACTCGTAGAACACGAAGATTAGCATATCCTATCTTCCCGTAAACAGATCTTCCCAGTTCCAGTACTTTGTCACACATCACATGCTTGAGAAACAGTGATAAGGATTTGTGATTATCCTGAAGGACCAATAAAAGNTTAGGTTATGTTTAGCAGAACTCGTAGAACACGAAGATTAGCATATCCTATCTTCCCGTAAACAGATCTTCCCAGTTACTTTGTCACACATCACATGCTTGAGAAACAGTGATAAGGATTTGTGATTATCCTGAAGGACCAATAAAAGCAAGAGCAAAGAAGTGCAAAGCATCCTTCTCTTTGAGCGTTGACCGCTTTACGTTCTCCTCTCTTTCACAGCAAAGTTTGGAGTAATCTTTCATCTGTCTGTACAGGGATTGCTGGCCATTCCAGTCAAGAAAGAGCTATAATAAAAAAACATTAAAAAGAAAAAAAAAAGAAAAAGCTTCTAGCTTAAAATTTATATCACTTAAGCACTGTCCCATGCATGATGTTCCAGTCATAAAACTATTTATGCCATTGATTATTTCGGTTATTTTAATTGGTAAACAAATTGAAAGGAACTTGTTAAATGTCCACTATGCTGATATTGCCATTGATTTGCCTAATCTCTTTCTTTCTAAGCAATTAATATAATAAAAAATAAATGCTTGGAATTATAAGAATAAGAGGAGGAGCAACAGATTACATTTAAGTATGACCAGATTTGATTTTCTATGTATCACTTTGGATAACCACCAAGCATTAATATCAAATCTAGTTTATGTTATCCGTGAGGTTGGCAAAGGTAACACATATCCCAGGATACATAAGAAAATGTTTCAGTTCTTCAGTGCCAGTTGACATTTCCTCTCTTGCCCATCATGCTTTTCTCGTTTTACATTCTACTAGATTTGGCTACTGTATCATCCAGCCTCTGTCTTCCCATTTACTTCCTACTGCTGTTTGTGATCTGTGCAAGTTGACTAGGAATGTTCTTTTGACAAAAATAAACTACCTACATCTCTTACCTAGAAAACTGCCGCAGTGTTTTAGTCAACTGAGTAAAAACACAATTATTCTCCTACATGAGTTAAAAAAAAATACTATTCCTATAACACCATTCCATTCTAGTTCTTCACTGTTGGACAGGTAGAGGTAATGGAAACTTTCTCAAAATTAAGGGACTCTGGGAAATTGGTTTTTATTGCTCCTAGAATCCCTGTGTGTTTGGAGGAGGTGACTTTTTATGTTCTTGGTTAAAACAAGGATATATTTGAAAGTTAATCTTCATGACTTAATATCAATTACGTGTTGTTTATTTGTTACAACACTATTTTAGGCATTTTGCATTTATCATTCCATTTAATTTCCACCAATTTATTTGGGAGCTCCCATTACATGTCTACTTTTACCGGTTTAGAAACTGAAATATTATCCTTCACCAAAAAAAAAAAAAAAGTCAAATGGTATAATAGGTGTAATTTTACAATTGTCAGATAGTTTACCTTATATAACATGTAACCTGAAATTATAACCTGAAATAAAATAACCAATAAGGATTGTTTTTATATTGTTTCACAGAAATAATAGAAATTAATCTCCAAAATTATCAGTTTGTTCACTTACATTTTTAGTAGTAAAATTATTACCTGATAGATTAACATTAACCATATGTCTGATACGATAAAAAATTAAAAATCAGGGATTTTATTTGATAAGATGAAACCTATTATTTTGATCCTATTTGGTTAAATTTTCTCTTGGCACATAAGATGTGTCCTTATTTACTTTTTACTATTTTCCATTTCTGATAAAAATTGTACCGTATCACATCCGTTTTGATAGAGGGATCACTGGAACTTCCTGATCGTTGGAAAGTATAAAGAGTTTACCGTATTTTGGGTTATGACGAGAAGAACTTTTTATACATTGGTAGTCTTAAAATGATTCTTTAATGGAACTATTTTTTAAATAAACCTTTATTAAAATCTTAAATTTACCATTGTTGGTATAACAGCAGTTTTAACGTTCAAAAGCTGGTTGTTCAGGGACTTAACAGAAGGTCCTATTAATAACTTTTATTTTGTATGTATTCTAGTACTAGTTTCCTATACATCAGAATTTAATGCTATTTTATTGATACGAAATTAGATAGAATGAGAGATGTCATTCTAAAATAATCATACCAGGTATTGAATATTGTACATATAACTAAAAAATATTTTATCTAGTTATAGTTTACAGATTTTAAAATGTCTTATGAAAGAAGGAGATAGTATTCCATGATATTTTTTATCTTTTACTTCCTAGTAATAGAAATGTCTCTAATTTGCAATGTCAGATATTATGTTTTATAGTTTCTTTGATGTTCTGGCCTGTAAATGAATTTTGGCTTATGAAAGCCCGAATTTTCCTATTATATTAGATTAACCCAGGTTGTTGGCCTGAAAATACACAAGGATGGGAGAATGAGAAGCAATTAATAACAATATTTCACTTTGTATTCTTTCTTTTCTGATTGTAATTATTTTAGTTTAAGACTAGATTGCCACTTATTTTTGTTGCAATCTGTTTATTTTCTTTATCATCAAATTCATCAGTGGTTCTTTTCTTCTTTATTTTGGAAAAACTGCAGCTTTGCTATTGAGTATCATTGATTTGGTTTTCTATAAAGTAAATACCTTATTTGACCCTCATTCTTTTCATCTTAGTCTCAATTTTTCTATGACTTTTTGCTTATGTTTCATAGAGAAGATACTGTTTTATACTATTCTATCAAATATCTTTTTAAACATTTCTTATATCCATCTCCCCCACACTAAAAAAAAAAATTCTGATCTGATTTTCATAAAATATGCATAATGACCTTCCCTTTGCTTCGTTCTGTAATACTTTTCCCCCCCTTCTGGTTACTTGTTCTAGAATGAGATGACCTTAGTTTATGATAGGTGTTCATACGGAGATGGTGTACGCCCCATGCCCACCCATGGCCTTGTGGGTGATGACAAAATCCTTGTATGAACTAAAGGGGCAGCCCGTTGTGCACCGTCACTGGTCCTATCTTCTCTATGTACTACACAGTCAACTAATGTAGATTAATAAACATGCTAGAGTTAAATGGTTGTTTGTCCTCGTACTGAAATTTGAATCTTGGCTCATCCCTCATCACCATACACTAAGCCACACTTCCTGACTTACCCCTTCATTAGAACACGTTACTTATTAGGAATACATTGCTGTAATGAAATGTACCTGGTCAATTATTTTTTATGCCCTTATCTGTAGTACAACTCACACATCTGCACACACACACACACACACACACACACACACACTGAGTTTTCTTATAGTTGAAGTTTCACTGAAGTTAGATTTAATACTGATACGAACGGGTGAATCATTCTCTAGTGATTTCATAAATCAATACCAAACTGTCAGAGAGAATTGATCGAGTTTTCATGTGGTTTAGATCTTGGGTCTATGCAAGAATGCAGTCAGTGGGGAAGGACAAACACTACCTTAAACTTTTATTTATTTATTTTTTTTTAAGTAAGATCCACACAGAGCCTAATGTGGGACATGAACTCAAGACTCAGAGATCGATGAGGTGCCTGGGTGTCTCAGTGGGTTAAGCATTTGCCTTCACCTAAGGTCATCATCTCAGGGTTCTGGGATCAACCCCTGCATTGGGCTCTCTGCCTCCCTCTGCCTGCTGCTCCCCTTACTTCTCTTTCTTTCTGTCAAATGAATAAATAAAATCTTAAGAAAAAAAAAAAGACCCTGAGATCAAGACCTGAGCTGAGATCAAAAGCCAGATGCTTAACTGACAGAGTCACCCAGTTACCCTTACCCTAAACTCTTTTAGATTGAGCAGTTTGCTGTTTTAGGTGACAGAACTTTTCTTCCTCTATTTTCTTTCTCTGTTCAATTTTTCTCAAACTCAGTGTTAAAAAAAAAAATCTAGTGATAATTTGGAAGTCATGACAATTGACATTGCTTTCAACGAAGTTAGCTTTAGAAAAAATTTCTAATAATAATGTCATATTATAAACTAAGGAGAATTAGGATAGCATATCTTACAAACATTCTTTGAAATACAATTAGATATGTGGATAAAAAACATATTCATTGCCACATTTCCCCCCGCCACTGGACTTTTTCCTCTTCAAAATGCATAGCATGGTGGATGACAATATAAAAGTGGCATTGAACTTACGACATTATTTTGGGTTATGGAGACTAAAATTATAATCAAAGCACCATGTCAGTAAGGATTTCAGCAGAGGAGCCATGAGAACACTGTCACGAGTCCGGTTTTCCCACATGTGTTCAAGGAGGCAGAAAGGACAAAGAGGAATAATGAGCAAATTTTTCTCTTCTTCTACTGTTTTTACCTGAAACAAAACAGTAAATAAGATTCTTTTCCAGAAACTTTCCTTTAAATGGTATTTGTTAGAATTGTGTCATATGTTCACCCATAAATGAAGAAGACTTTGCATAATTGAACATGACAGCTAGGAGTGGCTGCCATTTAAAAACTATAGTTCCATCAGCTACCTATTTCAACAGTGAATGGTTATAGGCAAAAACTATTTCCTCTTGAGCTTGTTCTGTCTCTGCCATTTTTTCATGATTAAATAATTTTAGCCATTTTTCTTCTTGGGCATTTGCTTTTTGGTATAGGAAAATCCTTTTACAGTACAAAAAATAAATGATGTATAATAGAAAAATTCAGATACTGGATATACACAGATGAGGGCAATTGAAGGAGTGAAATAATTCAGGGGAACTCTTGATATACTTAAAACCAAATCTCACAAGCAGATGCTGAATTTAACAGATCTATAGTTTAAACTTTAGTAGAGACAGAATTTTTTCCATTTTCATAAACTGAGAATTAATAGCTGGGCAGTGCAATATATAATGTTGGGTTGCAAAATGTTAACCTTCATCTAAATAGGATATTTGTTTTCTTTTTAAACTACTACCATCTCTTTGATTTTTTTGGAATTCCTGACTCACTAGGCATCATGTTTACACCCCGAATAAATGGCTCCTATTCCTGGAGTGAACGATCTAACCACATACTGGTATGAATCAGTTTAAGAAGCAAGACTTGAGAATACTTGTAAAAAGTTACTTGATTTGTGGAACACGTTAGTCAGATGTTTCAAGAGCACTATCAAATCAACACATTGTAGACTCTTAACTTATACAATATGTCAATTATATCTCAATAAAAAAAATGTGCTGATAACCAATAGTCATAGAAATGTCTCTCTCTCTCCAGTAAGTTGTAAATATCTCCAAGAGAAATTGGTCTTGAATTACTTATTGCCAATTTCATTTGGTATTTATATGTAGGTGTATATCATTTCAACTTGACTTGAGTAGGACTCACTCTTTGTAAAACATCTTATGGTAGAAAATGTATTAGTATTGATCTATTGGAACTTTCATTTCTTTAAAAACTATTTGGTCAATATATATATTTGACTGGGATTACTGCTTATTTCATTATATTCCTATCACATAACAGGGGTACAATAAATATTTTTATAGTCTTAGGAGAAGAATAAACTCCCCATAGCTGTTATGTTCAACTAATTCAGTTTTTATCCCCATGCTAACAATATCAATAAAGAACAAAAAGATGCCAGAGTAGGTGAGGCATAGCCTAAAAGAAAGAAGATTGTCAGCATGACAATTACATAGTTTCACAAATAACAGGTAACTTGGAATCTTACATTTCGTGAATATCTGTTTAACTTGTAAAATTGTTGTCTTGTAAAGTTGTGTTTTATTGGAGTTTCATGATTTATGTCCTTTTCTGAACTCTCTCTTTATAGCTTTAACACCTTCAGAATAGTAAGGTTGGCTGGTTGTCAGAAAAAAAAAAATGTTCAATAGAGTTTTGTGGTCAGGGCATGTAACTATAACTCACTGATTCTGTTAAAGTTCCAAATGTTCAAAGATTATTATCTAAGTAATATAAATCTGCAGACCTATCTGCCTGTGATTACAAAATAGGTCCATATAACCTACAAAACTACCAAAAAGTCTTGTGATATCTTATGATGCTCATCATGAAATACCTCAGAGGACTTCCAGGTTGTCTCACATTTGAATATGAATCATATGTCTATTATTGCCAGTTGCCACCAGGAAGGTTGGATCGTCACAAGGGAGACTTCTGGAACAAAACCCCATTATTTTCAGGTGGCTCAACCTCCTAATCTCTATAGCTTCTAGTTATATCTCTACTTTGCATGTTTTGCTAAATACTGTGTGGAAACGATGGGCATTTCATAAGGAAGAGAATATGCAATTATCATCATTTTTTTCTGGGCCACAGTCTTCATTTACCATGGTCCCAAAAGGAAGAGCTTCAGTGTCACCCTAGTAGCCCAATACTGGCCATTTCCTGACAAAGTCACCTAGTGACACTTAGCAATCTAATGTGCGGCTATCATAATTCTCCTAGGTCATGTTGATTCTTTAATAAGCCTTCTTCAATTTTACATTCTGGCAGGTCATCGCATGAAAAAAATAAAATCCAGGGCAGTATAGCTATTCAGTGAGAATTTTTGTTCATGTACACACTAGTTATCCTGAAAGTCAAAGATGAAAGTAGTTAAGAGTGGTTTCTAGCATCAACCACTGCAAAACCATGAGACCCTTGCAATTTTAGGCCTCAGGGTTAATCTTTCACCTGACTCATTCCTTCATCTGGGAGGTATATTTAATCTCAGTGGATCTATTTGTTTGTGGTCATCTAACTTCAATTATGGAAACCCTAATTTATCAGAAATATTTAAATAACTTGATTTTTTTCAACATATTTCTCAATTGTGTTGATGAAGGGAAACTATTAATTTTGCTATTTCAGAGTTACTCAGTTTCAATATCAAATATTAGTCTGTTATATGTTAATTACTTATCTTTAATATAAACATATAAATACATAGTCTTGCAGGTTTCTTTATAACATCTTTCTCTCTCTCTCTCATTTTTTAGAGAGTGAGAGAAAGAGCGTATGCAAGTCAGAGGGAGGGTAGAGGAAGAAGAAGAGAATCCCAAGCCGACCCTGTGCAGAGCATGGAGCCCAATGTGGAGCTCTATCTCATGACCCTGAGATCATGACTTGAGCCAAAAGCAAGAGTCTGATGCTTCACTGACTGAGCCATGCAGGTACCTCTATCCTTCTCCTTCTTCAAACACAGATTCCACTTGAGGTCTTAAATGGCTTATATGCCATGAGCTCTGATCTAGCTTCTACCTTCCTTCCTCTATTCATTAGGGCTCCTTCATTGATCTACCAAAACTTTTCTGGTTTAATTGTCCCTTTGGGTTATTTTGTTTAAACAATAAACTGAAGACCATGGGCCCTGTTATTGAGGTCTTTTTACTATATGGACTATTCAGTTCAACCTTGGTCTCTTTCACTAGCGCTCTTAGACCTTCTTTATCCTACTCCAAAACATGCAGGAAATTTCTGATTCCATTTACACCATATCTAAGCCATAAATTAGAAAATGTTCACTCTGTTGACTCTTCAGTCCATCCATCCAGACACCTTCTGCATCAATAGCCTCAAAAAATGCACTTGAATTTCCCCAGATTATGTCTTGAAAATGAGAAGCAAGTACCCCTGCATTAGGATGCCCTCCACATTTATTTGACTGCTTTTCTTTCTCTTCCAGCCTGACCAGGTTTAATATCATTCCAATGAGGAAAAGAGAATGGCACAGAAAAAAAGTGGACATATCTCTAGCACATCAATTAGTAGTCTTTCCTGTAGCCCTTGGAAAATAAAGTTTATAAAAAAGAACACTGTCAGTGACTGGTTCTTCATATTCTCCTTTTATTTTAAACTTCTTGACTGGAAGTTGAATGTACAGTTTTTTTGTTCTTGATTTATCTGATTTATTGTTAACTTTAAGAAAGAACTTCTTCAATGGCAGCAATATCTATAAAATTCATTTAAAATCAAAAGTCACATAAATCTGTGATGTATTTAACATGTTTAAATGAGATAAAAAATTTATCTTCTCTATAGACCAACGTATAAAATAAATACCTAGGATTCCATACTTCTATAAATAAAAGATTGAATAAATAATAAATTGAGGATGAGACAAGTAACTCATTCAGAATAACTTCATTGTTTATGTAGATATATCACTACCCCTCAATGTTTTAGGACAGAACTCCCCACCTCTTAAGTGTGGGCTGCACGCAGTGTTCAAAGCAGACAATGTGGAAAGAGGGAGAAAGGAATATCTTTTCAGCAGGGAAACCTGACAAACACTGCCTCAGTCAGGTGATCAAAGTTAATATCAACAGTAATAAGTCAAGTTGCTAGTATGCACCCTTGATACGTAACGAAAATGACAATTTATTCTGTGGTCTTAATCTCCAAAACACATAAGCCCTATTTAATTATGAGAAAAATATCAAACAAACCCTAACTGAAGGATATCATACAAACTACCTGACCAATAATCCTTAAGACTGAAGGTCATCAAAAACAAACATATTTGGGGGACGATTGAAGAAAGGGCATTCAGAAGGCCTGTGAACAATTTGACCCATTGGAGATTTTTCAAGTCATTCAGCTTAGCAGTAAATAACATAATATGAAAAAATATAATTTATAACTGTTTGGAAGGTACCAAATGGTGATCTTTTATATACCATGTCAAGAAGTTTCCGTATGGAGCTTTCTCACAGCTTTTAAGCTGCAATCTATGGCGTTGTAAGTTATGGATTAGCAAATACAGCGGAAGGAGCAGACTAAAGCAAATTGATTAACAAATGATAAATAAATGCAACAAAATTGAATTACCTGATTTTTTCCCCTTCCTTAAGATATTTATACATTAGTTTGAGTAAACATGTTTAACTCATTCATTATAGAATGCTCTGTAACTTTTTCAAATGGTGTCTCATTTGAAGTTTTTTCTTCTTGATTCACTTTCTAAATTTTTCTGGACAAGGACTATCACATCTCCCCCCTATTCTTACTCACTGCCACTTAAAACTAAGCATACAATTAATATGCTTTTATTGATCAGTGACTCAGGTAACAATAGACAAGCTTTAGGGTAATACATTTCTATACGTATATAAGCTATATATATATATATTTAGTAATTTATACTGTTTACCTGTCATAAACAGTTTTTGCTATTTTTAAGTTACTCTGAAATTGAAAGTAGTCTTCACTTTCAAATGCTAAAACTAAAACTAATGGTAGAATACTTAATCTTTCATTACTATTATAGTAAAATGACAACAAATGGCAAAGCTTACACTGTAAACAAAACTTTCTCAGACCTTTTTATCCACACAACGTATATCAAAATCTTAGTGTTATAAGGTTGCATATTATTGCTTATTGAACCAGGTTTCAAAGCAATTAGTTTGACAAAAGACATTATAGTTGATCTGGACTTACAGCATTATGTATCCATACATTTTTAAATAGGTGATAGACCATTGGTCTATAAGCAAGAGATCTTTGGTTTATTTTCAAGTTAGGCTACAGCTATGTATCTGTAGGCAAGACATTTAATCTCTATGTTCAAATAACACATTTATAAGGGAAAAAGTTTAAACTAGGTGACTTCTCAATTTTCTTTTTATCTTAATATTCAATGATATGTTCAATGTATAAGAAAAGGAATCTTTTTGGTCACTGTCATAAGAGATTAGTGATCTTTTAACATATTCTTGGCCAATTTTTAATACATGTAATTTTAAAGCCACATTTATTTGATAGATTTATATCATTATCCAGCTTTACCATGCTGGATGAAATGTAAATATTGAGATTACATTTCTTTTAGTACCTGAATTCAATGGCAATCTAATTTTCCAACTTATCTCAAGTCCATTATTAATACACCTAAGACAATGAGTTATACCATGATGGAAAAAGCTAACTGTATTTAACAAATCTCAGCTTTTATTTGCCTTTTCTTTCTTTTTCTTTCTTTCTTTCTTTCTTTCTTTCTTTCTTTCTTTCCTTCCTTTTCTTTCTTTCTTTCTTTCTTTCTTTTTGTACAAACTGTTCTCCAAAGGTTACTGGTTAGCTCTTATGGAAGATCTGATGTTAACTGAAATATAGATGTAGATTTGTTAAGAAAATATCAGAAAAGAATTATAAATAGCTAAGAAAATAAAATAGCTTCCTTAATTATAGAGAGAAGAGTTTGCATTGGAGATTTCATTTCATTGAAAACAAATTAAACCTAGTTTTCTTTCCAGGCTGGGTTAAACAAAGCAGTGACACTAGTTCTGGAAATGTTGGGATTATCTTCTGAAATAGGACTGCAGACCTGGTATGGGTTAATACTGATGCTTCAAAAAAAGTAGTAAAAATCCTTCAAGAGAAGATGAGAATGGAAGTTAGAATGACGAGTCTCTCTCACTTTCCCCACTTGTTCATCACAAGACAGCCTTTATTGCTATACAAAATCAGCTGCCTTTGACTGCCTGTTCCAAATATCAAGCAACAGAATGCAGGGTAAAGATGAAGTCATGGAATTTATAAACTGATCAATAACAAGCAGTAACTTAATCCTGTTCCATCTAATCTCAAACCAAATATGGAGCAATTTTCATTGTGATGAACGTCTGAGTTTTCTGCCTACCCAGTTTTCATTTCATCATTGACAAAAACTGTATCACACGGTGGGGGAACCACCCTCCTCATACTGAGTCCAGTGTTCCTTGAAGAACAGACACGGATTCTAACCCGAGCTTCAAGCATGGGACCATGAATGAGTCCTCAGTCAACAGCACATCCTTATTGCCCCAATTCATAGACTGCTACATGATCCAGTTTGGTACACCTACTCTCAAGTCCACCATTTCACTGAAACTTATGGTAAAACCAAATCTCTTTTCTGTAGGTTTTGCTGGAAAACAAAAATGTAGGTTGGAGCTGCTGTAGCCAACATCCTTTAGGAAGTTTAGGTAATTACCTCCCTGAGTGAAGAAAATATACAGGGAGATAGCCCAGCTATGCTTGAACTTCTCAACAGAAAGAAAGAAAGAAAGAAAGAGAGAGAGAAAGAAGAAAAGAAAAGAAAAGAAAAAAGAAAAGAAAAGGAAAGAAAAGAAAAGAAAGAANAAGAAAGAAAGAAAGAAAGAAAGAAAGAAAGAAAGAAAGGAAGGAAGAAAGAAAGAAAGAGAAAGAAAGAAAAAGAGAAAGAAGAAAAGAAAAGAAAAGAGAAAAGAAAAGGAAAGAAAAGAAAAGAAAGAAAAGAAAAGAAAAAAAAAGGAAAGGAAAGGAAAGGAAAGGAAAGGAAAGGAAAGGAAAGGAAGGGAAAAGGAAAGAAAAATGAAATTAAGTCACTGCAGGTAGGGTAGTTCTGTTACTTTACAAATAAAATTTCCTCACTAGCACTCTTCAGATAACTGATAACTGTAACTTCATATTTCTGTCCTTATAGTGTATTGTCTTCATCTAACTACTCTTGCTTTGGTTTTGTTAACTGTGGATAAATGTGAAAAATTTCCAAGGGCCCTTTATGATACACTGTTTTCAGGAAATACAAAAGAATGTCCACGAGTACATAGTATTTGGTCACTGAGAGATTGTCAAGTATTTTTAAACTCATTTGGCTGAGATATACTAGTAAAATATTTATTGACTTATATAATTTCAAGATAATTATAAATATCTATTAATGATCAGTAAATAAATTGGTTTGCTCATGGATTTGTTTTATTGTATTTAATCTAATCCAAAATTTAACATTCTATTTGAAGGAGTATTCTGAATTCAATTATTCATTTCTGAAATATATGAACTTGTTTAATAAGATTTCACTCCTAAGTGAAGAACACTACAGGGAAAAAAAAATGCATATTACCTATCTGGTGAAGTATTAATATAAGTACACAGTCTTCAGAGAAAAAAAACTCCAATTGATTTTTTCTGCCTTGCAAAATAACGCTTCTATTATAATGTAGCATAAGCTGAGCTACAGCTAATTATATAAAAACTTCCAGCTATAGAAAACCTTTATTTAACATTGAACCTGAAATAGTATCTGAATCCTGCCAAGACAGGATTTTACCTGCATTTTAACTGCCATAGCTTTTTCAGTTTCAAGAAAACACATCCTCTGTAACCCCCATTATGGTCTCTTCCTTGGGATGGAGAGAAACTGACACACTAATGGAAGGAATAGTTACGTCGTTACCGAGTAGCCAAGGCTAAAAAAGCCAGTGCTAGACAAATTCCTATTATCTCACTCTCCAAAAATAAGTATGAAGGCAAAAGATTTTTCAAACTATTCATTTCAAGGAGATTAAGGAGGCAAAGCTGAGGAAGTGGAGGTCCTTGATGCAGTTTCAAAAAGTCTTTGAATCATGTCAATAAGCTTGAAATGCCAAGAAAGATGGAATACAAGTAAAGCATTAAGATAACCAGAAACCAAAAAATGCATGCATAATCATAATACACTTTCCTCACATATTATGTGTTTCTTAGTCTCAAGTGTCCTACACCAGGAACACCCCAGTTTCTTGCTAAAAACAGATTTGTAGTGTATTGTGGATCAAGGAACTCAGTATCTCTACGGGTGGAGGCATGTGAATTGTTGTCATGCACCATGAGGAAATTCTTACTCCATTGATTCAGAGCCTAGAGGTGACTGAATCAGCTGTTTTGCCCCAACTTACATTCAACTTCTAGATAGCTCACACTCTCACAAGCTAATGCTCATGATCTACCGTTTAGAAACCACACTGCTGAAAGTTAAACATCTCTACATCATGATGCTGCCTATTAGCCAAGAGCGAGTTCTGCTCCAGGGCTATCAACATCATTGTCATTGAATGTATTAAAATACATTCAATATGTATTTGAGTACTTAATTTCATTTCTCCCTTGTTTAGTATGATAGAAGACAGTAATAAAAAAAATACTTGAAAGAAAATACTGTATTTGAAAAAAGATAAAGAGTATACATTCAAGAAAGTGACGCTTTAACCTCATTTTGAATGTTATATTATGTTGAAAAATAAAATCAGTGATGAAAATGCATGCTAGAAATATATCTTTACTATCTACATCTAACAGGCGGATGTATTTGGTGATTTCATAAAGCATTCGTATTGAAATACCTTGTTGCTTTTTTTTTTTTTACTTTGGCTATTTTATATTTTATCCCACATACTTTTTTCTTCAGAAGCATATTATAATTCTTGCATATTTAATATTGAGAATATTCATTCAGTTATTTACCTATTGGATGAACATTCATTAAACAGCTGTCTTAGTTTTAAAAGAGATATATACTGTCGTAACAAATCAGAAAAAAAGACCCTGTACACACAGAGCTTGCATTCTGGTTAGTAAATGGATCACAATTTACTGAATCCATCCCTGCTGGTAAGCTTAAAAATTATTTTGTTTTGTGTTACTATAAACAATATGTCTAAGATCACCATTTAAGCTACATCTTTCCACTAGGATTTCCTAAAACCAGACTTGCTAGTGATAAACACTTTTGTGGCATTTGAAATGCACTGTGTAGAGGCTTTGCTTCGCATCTCCTGCAGAGAGATTACATGCTTTTTAGTGTGATGTCTGAGGCTTTCAACAATTTGGTTCCAGCTAGTCAGTAGCTTTTCCGGTCTTGTGACCCACTGAGACTGTACTCACTCACACAGCCGCAATCCAGTTATAATAAACCCATTTGGTTCTTGTGGTTCAACTGTATATTTCTGCCTCTCATTTAAAACATGTCAGGGTTTCTGATGCCATTGAAAGATACTTCTTCCATGAAACTTGCCCAGGTCTGTGTTTCCTTAGATAAGGTTTGTACTTCCCTCTTTGCATTTCTATGGTATTTCTTGTCCCTAATACACACTTTGAATGAACTTCCATGTAATATTCTTGGCATTATGTCTGTTAAGTGGCCTAGGGCAGAGTTTGTTTCAGTCACGTTTGCATGTACCAAAAGGCCTTGTGCTCAGAAAAGCAATATATATCTGATGATTTGTATTGTATTGACTATCTCATAAGGTAAGTGTACCTTTCACCTTGTTGAGTATGGTTGAGGTGTTTGTAATGTATGCTTCCAGAGTTTTTACATTTTTACAAAATAATATGTATTTCAATAGTGAAGAGCAAAGTGGGAGTATTAAGTCTTTGTGGCACATTTGAGGACTCTGCACCTAAGCATCAGAGAGCCAGTAACATTTCCTAGCAAGCCTGCCTCTGTTAAATTCTAGACTTCTTGATTGAGCTTTGAGTCAATATTTAAATTAATGAGATCTTTAGGTATCAATCTTTATTTCTTATTCACCCATATGTCCTTAGCTCTAACACATTTTAAACAATTTTTATTTATTTATGCACTTATTTTTTTAAGTGATCTCTATACCCAACATGGGGTTTGAACTCACAATCCTAAGATCAAGAGTCAGATGCTGTACTAATCAAGCTAGTCAGGAGCCCCAGCTCTAATACATTTTAAATGCTCAATAAGTATAAATGATTTCATAGAATTTTATATGACTATATTAAAAATTTAGTAATTCAGAATTCATTGAAATCATCAGAACTTTGAAAGTCTATAGTAATATTATGTATGCAACAAACTATATTTTATATGATACTTTAATCTCTCAAGATTGTATAGAATTGGACTTCCCTGTTCTAAACATAGTATACTGTGACACAATAAACAGAGTACATCTTTTGTTAGAAATAAGTGCTTTTAAAATATTTGTTTAAATGTCTGTGAGATTTGCAGTCAGGTCTAATACAGTGATTTCAGAAAAGTTTGAGACCAATTACCTGAACAGATACTGGTTTGCAACTTTTAATATGGCTTCTGTTATGGTTTTCCCATTATGCTTCTTTTTAAAATACTATGGAATATTAAAATAATATGAATTACAATAGTGAAGAGCAAAGTGGGAGTATTTTACTGGAATTTTACTAAATGTAATTTCCCATTTGATAGGCCAAGTAGTCAGTAAGTAAATGCAAAACTGACACCTTCTACCATTTTATTTTTAATTAGTTATATTTGTAAATGGTCCATGAAAACTATCAGAAACATGTAGAATCATTTTAGTGATAATTTAACACATTTGTTCCTATAATTTTCTTTTCATAATACTATCTATAAACATTAGAATTAAAGAATCAAGGAAAAGTCACCTTTTATGCATATATATTGCTTATTATCTTCTAAAATATAAGATACTATTGCTAAGGGAGAAGATATTTGTGATTGCAAAGGACAGAAAGACGTATAATTTCTGGCTGAGGCTGGCATGAAAAGCGGTCTCCTTTGATTCTTCTAGCTCAGTGATTCTCAGCTGGGGGCAATGTCACTGCCCAGAAGACATTTGTCAACATATGCAGACATATTTGGTTGTCATAAGTAGAGGGTGCTACTGGCATCTAGTGGGTAAAGGCCAGGGATGCTGCTAAATATTCTATGAAGCCAAGAGAAATATCCTTAACAATGAATTACCTGACCCCAAATGTCAAGGTAGAGAAACACTGGGCTAATGTTTATCAGCCCAGTGCCTCCTTTCATGATTTCTCTTTTCCTTACCTTTGACCAGGATACTAGTACCAGTCCTTGTGGTTAAGGAACACAAAGATGTCTATTAGATCTTATGGTATCTGTGCTATTTCCTTTTCCGCTCTGAAGTTACTCAAACCCCAGATATACATGTAAAAAAGTAAAAGCAATCATAAGTCATCTCCCACTTGCTTTCTCCTATACACATACACTCCCACTAAGTTCCTTTGTTGTTTTTATTTTTTTTATTTTTTTTATTTTTTTTTATTTTTATTTTTANATTTCTCTTTTCCTTACCTTTGACCAGGATACTAGTACCAGTCCTTGTGGTTAAGGAACACAAAGATGTCTATTAGATCTTATGGTATCTGTGCTATTTCCTTTTCCGCTCTGAAGTTACTCAAACCCCAGATATACATGTAAAAAAGTAAAAGCAATCATAAGTCATCTCCCACTTGCTTTCTCCTATACACATACACTCCCACTAAGTTCCTTTGTTGTTTTTTTAAATTCAGTAGTTCATTTTTAAGATTGAGATTATAAAGTGATCACATACAAAGGAATATTAAAAGGTCTTAATTTTAAAGACTATTCAGTCTGATTTCTGAGTGTTCTTTATAGCTCTTGCTGTAATAAATGACAGTGTGAAACTATGGGATTAATGAGTATTACAAAAGCCCATATTTTCATGCAAATTTCCTAGTTACCCTAAATTACATCAACTTCAAGATAAGGGGGCCAACCTAGAAAAGTAGAAATTTAGAGAAAAATGAGCCCAGCTCAGCTACCTGTCTGATATCTGTAAATAGTTTGCAGAACAGCCCCTTTCATTCAATAATGTATCACCCGTGGCTATTTTAGTGCTACCACGCATATTTCAGCTATATGATCTACAATGTTTAAAATATTTGTTCTCGGGCCCTTTACAATAGGAAAAAAAAAAAAAAGCCAGGAGCTTGGGAAGATGGTGGAGTGGGAGGTAGGAGGACCCTGGTACTCTCTGTCCCATGTTTGCAACTAGATAACGTCCACATCCAAGTGAATACACTGGAGAGCAACCTGAAGATTGGCAGAGCAAACTCCACGACTAATATAAAGGAGCTCCTTCTGAAAGGTTGGAAAGTAGAAAGGCAGAGGGAGGCTGCCAGCAGGAAGGAGGGAGCTGAGCAGGCAGAGAGAAAAGAGCAACAGGCCCTTGCACCAGGGAGCTCACACGGAGAAGACCGATCCCCATAACGTTTGGTTTTGAAAAACAGGCTGAATTCTTTGGGTTTGTATACTTGGAGCCTGGAGCTTTAAAAATCAGCGGACTCTCTGGTGGGCTGGTCAGGAGGGTGACTGATAGCTGGCTCACTGCCCTTACAGAGAAGGCAGCCTGTGCAGAAAGGCAACATAAAAATGGCAGTTTACACAACAATGGGGGGCAAACGGGAGACAGATCTGTTCCTACTGCCTTCAGAGCATGAAGGGGACTTCTCTAAAAGCAAGAGAGTGGGTAGTTACCATTTCCCTTCCCTGCCCCACAACATAAATGCAGAGCAACCTGCAGGAGGCAGCACAGCACAGACACTTGCTACCTAACCCAGAGGCAGTGCACCACGCCCTCCAGTTCCCCTGAACACTTGCTTACTCCAAGCCTGCTAGCCTGAGCCCTGGGCTCAAAATCAATCTACAGAAATCTCTTGCATTTCTATACACCAATAATGAAGCAACAGAAAGAGAAATTAGGAAAACAGTCCTATTTACAATTGCACAAAAAATAATATTATATCTGGGAATAAACCTAACTAGAGAGGTGGAAGACCAGTATTCTGAAAACCCTAGAACCTTGATTCAAGAACCTGAAAAGGACACAAAGAAATGGAAATACATTTCATGCTCATGGATTAGAACAAATATTGTTAAAATGTCTATATTACCCAAAGCAATCTACACATTCAGTGCAATGCCTATCAAAATACATCAGCATTTTTCACAGAGCTAGAACAAACGATCCTAAAATGTGTATGGAACTACAAAAGACCCCAAAGAGCCAAAGAAACCTTGAAAAAGCAAAGCAAAGCTGGAGGCATCACAATTCTTGACCTTATGGTATTTTACAAAGCTGTAGTCATCAAGACAGTATGGTACTGGCACAAAAACAGACACATAGATCAATGGAACACAATAGAAAATCCAGAAATAACCCCCCAACTACATAGTTAATTAACCTTCCACAAAGCAGGAAAGAATATCCAATGGGAAAAGGACAGTCTTTTCAACAAATGGTGTTGAGAAAACTGGACAGCAACATGCCAAAGAATTAAACTGGACCATTTTATTACACCATACACAAAAATAAATTCAAAATGGATGAAAGGCCTAAGCGTGAGACATGAAATCATAAAAATCCTAGAAGAGAACACAGGCAGTTACTTCTTTGACTTTGGTCAAAGAACCTTTTTTCTAGATATGTCTCCTGAGGTGGGGAAACAGAAGCAAAAATAAACTATTGGGACTACATCAAAATAAAAAAGCTTCTGCACAGTGAAGGAAACAATCAACAAAACTAAAAGGCAACCTATGAAATGGGAGAAGATATTCGCAAATGACATATCCGATAAAGGGTTAGTATCCAAAATATATAAAGAACTACAAAATGAATAATCCAATTAAAATGAATAATCCAATTAAAAATGAGCAGAAGACATGAACAGACATTTCTCCAAGGCAGACATGCAGGTGGCCAACAGACACATGAGAATATGTTCATCATCACTTGCCATCAGGGAAATGCAAATCAAAACTACAATGAGATATCACCCCCACACCTATCAGAATGGCTAAAAGCAACAACACAAGAAATAACAGGTGAGGACTGGCAAGGATGTGGAGAAAGAGGAACTCGCTTGCACTGCTGGTGGGAATGTAAACTGATGCGGCCACTGTGGAAAACAGTATGGAGGTTCCTCAAAAAGTTAAAAATAAAACTACTCTAAGATCCAGCAATTGCACTACTGGGTATTTGCCTAAAGAAAACAAAAACACTAATTCAAAGTGATACATGTACCCCTATGTTGTTTATAGTAGCATTATCTACAACAGCCAAATTACGGAAGCAGCCCAATGTCCATCAACTGATGATGGATAAAGAAGATGTGGCATATATAAACAATGGAATATTATTCAGTCACAAAAAGGAATGAAATCTTGCCATTTGCAATGACATGGATGGAGCTAGAGAGTACTATGCTAAGTGAAATAGTCAGAGAAAGACAAGTACCATATGATTTCACTCATATGTGGAATTTAAGAAACAAATGAGCAAAGGGCGGGGAAGAGAGATAAACCAAGGAACAGACTCAACTATAGGGAACAAACTGTTGGTTACCAGAGAGAAGGTGGGTGGGAGGATGGGTTAAAGAGGCGATGGGGATTAAAGAGGGCACTCGTGATGATAAGCACCTGTGTGATGTGTGTAAGTGTTGAAACATTATATTATACACCTGAAACTAATATAACACTGTATGTTAACTAACTGAAAATAAAATAAAAACTTTTAAAAAAAAGGTACCTTATTGACCCCTGTTCTACAGTCATGGTTTGCAAACATTCAAGTGTAGCTCTTTTAGCCACATGGAGCCTAAAGGAAGAGGTTTGGAGCCCAAGTGGTCTCTTTTTCCCCTATAAGCTCTTTGAGTCTGTGTGCAGAAACTGAGAACGCTTTACAGTTTGAAAATCAGTGACTTAGATCTTTCATTGCCCAATAAATATTGGTTTTGATGATGCTGTTGATGACAATAATAATGGAGATGACAGTGATGACACCTCACTGACACATGCAACAAGTGGATATATTTAAGTTCCACAAATATTATTAACCACCTGTTACATGCTAGATGTGTACTGGAGAAGTGACAACATGATTTTTTCTCTGAAGGTACTAATTTTTTTTTCTAGGGCTCATACTATTTTTCTTGAATTTGTGGGCACACGTTTGAATATACAGTAGTTCAACATACAGTTTTGACAGAGAATTATCAGTGAAAAAATGAATTAATGCTTTTCCGGTTCTTCTTACTCCCTCCAGTTTTACCATATTTTTACCAAACATTCTCTTTTTCAGAAATTCCCTCGAAAGGCTTTGAAACCTGCTTGCAGACTTAACCCTTGGGGATTGTAGGCTGCTCTTTTTGCCCTGTCCTTGTGATTTATTTTGTCTTCTTGTTATTAAGAATGCTACATCCAAAAAAAAAAAAAAAGGATGCTACATCATAAAATATATTACATACTTTGATTTCTGTCACTAGGGATTTCTGAGTTTAAGTGGATGCAGGAAGGAGTAGAAAAGAGCAATATAAACTGGGTGCAAACGTGTATCTAAGTTACAACAGAAAAAAGATAGCTATTAAGAGGATTTTTTTCCGACATACAGTGCTGTGATCTTTTACAAAAGAAGATGGATGTTCAAGTCCAAGCTCTCAACTATACACCCTTCCCCCAAACTACGTAGCCAAACCTGTGCTTATTGTGTTCTCAACTCAGCAAATAGCAACTACATCCACCCAGTAGCTCAGGACAAAAAGTTTAGCAACATCTTTAATTCTTCTCTGTCGCTCACTCTCTGCACCCAATCCATCATTAGTTCTATTTGCCAAGCTCCTAAGCAATTCACCTCTCCCACACTCTGATACGACACATCTCTCTTGGTCCACTGCAGCAGTCTTCCAGATGCTTTCTGTGTGGGCTCTCTTGCTCTCACACCACCTACTTTCTATAAAATAGAGTGATTTTTTTAAAAATACAAATTATATAATCCACTCTTTATTACCCCTCTCTACCTTGAAAATTAGAATAATTTTCAAACCTTGACCCTGAACTGTAAAGCCTTAACTAACTAGTCTCTATTTCTCTGCCCTTGTCTCATATGCCTTTTCTCTTTGCCCACACCAGAGATGCTGCCCCTCCCTCTCTTGTTGCAAAGTGATTCAGTTATTTCTGCTTCTCTATTCTTGCCTGTGGGGAGGTAGTTTCTCCCAAATTTTGCTGTATGCATTCCTTCCAGAGAGTTTAAATGGAGCTCGAGGAATTTAAGCATGATTCTTGACGTAGGGGTAGCCACAAGTTCTGCATTTGTATTATTTTTATTGGCTTTAATATTTTCATTTTTAAAAATACGTTATTGTTTTGGAGTTGTATTCCCTGTTAGTCAACATATATCCTGGCAACTATATACAGACCTGTAAACATCACCTCAGTCAAGATATAGAACATTTCTATCACCCCCAAATCAACAATCTGCCTTCGAATAAATAAAATCAAACCATATGTAGCGTTTTGTGTCTGGTTTCTTTCGTATGTGATTATTTTTTATAGGTTCCTACATTTTTTTTGAATGAATCTGGAGTTTCCTTTTTTTTTTTTTTAAAGATTTTATTTATTTATTTGACAGAGAGAGACAGCCAGCGAGAGAGGGAACACAAGCAGGGAGAGTGGGAGAGGAAGAAGCAGGCTCCTAACAGAGGAGCCTGACGTGGGGCTCGATCCCATAATGCTGGGATCACGCCCTGAGCCGAACGCAGACGCTTAACGACTGCGCCACCCAGGCGCCCCTGGAGTTTCCTTTTGTTGCTTTATATCCACCGTACACCACCAATCTGTTCATCCATTCACAGGTGATGAACTTTTGAGGTGTTTCCTGTTTTGGGCTCTTACAATTAAGGTTGTTACAAAAATTTGAGTCATTGTTCTATGACCGAAGTTTTCATTTCCTTAAGAGATATTGCAGAGTTGTGTGATAAAGTGTACATTTGGAAGAATCTTCAGAAGCATTGTATAACTGATTCTATGTTCATTATTGTATATGGTCTGCATGTGCAGGGCTCATTTTTTTCCCATATGGATATGGGAACACTGTATGTTGAGAATACTATCCTTTCCCATTGAGTTACCCTGGCACTGTGGCCAAAAAAACTGTCATCCATACATGCGTGGGTCTATTTCTGGGATCTCTAAATCTACCTACTGATCTATACGTTTACCCTCACTTTATTAATGTAGTCCAAGAGCAAATCTTGAAGTTACATATCATGAGTCATTATTTAGTCCCTTTCTAAAACTGTTTTGACTATTCTAGACCCTTTACACTTCCATATAAATCTTTGAATCGTATAAATTTCTATGAAACACTTTAGGAACTTTTGATTAGGATTTTATTAAATCTATAAATCAAGTTGGGTGGAATTGATATCTTAGCAATATTGAGTCTTCTGATCTGGAACATAGTATATATTGTCATTTACTCAGGTCTTATAATTTGGTTAAAAACCAATGCTTTCATGGCTTTAGGTGTACAAATCTTACACATATTTTATTAAATGTATCCCTAAGAGTTTCACATTTTGATGCTATCTTACATGGTATTTTAAATTTTCAATTGGCATGTTTTGATTATTTATATAGATCTTATTGCCATTGTAATTTTTTTAAACTTAGTTATATTGCTTTCTTTTCCCACTGAAAAGTAAGCTTCAGCACAAGTACCTTTGTATCTCTTTTTTTTTTTTAAGGATTTTATTTATTTATATGACAGAATGAGAGAGCACAAGCAGGGGAAACAGCAGAAGAGGGAGAAGCAGGTTCCGTGCCAAGCAGGGAGCCCAATGGAGGGCTTGATCCCAGGATCCTGGGACCATGACCTGAGCCAAAGGCAGATGCTTAACCATCTGAGCCACCCAGGTGCCCCAGTACCTTTGTATCTTGATCACTACTACCTCCTAAAAGTACTGGTGGTCAGTAACTTCTCAATAATTACTTATTCTTAAATGAACGTACTATGTAAATGACCTTGGAAAAATTGTTTAATCCCTCTGGGTCTGTGTTTCCTTACATATGTGTGTATAAACATTTTTATACATGTGTAAATATAAATACAGAAATATACATCTATATGTAGAAACAACTAAACTTACCCTCCCTGAGATTATAGCTTATTAGTTCCTCTACAAATAACTGCCTTTAATTCATTTCTTAAATATATGAAAAGGAAAGGCTCTTATTTTTAAATAATTGTTTTCAAGTATAAATTTGGGACTGGTTCTCTGGGACTCTTGATCCTGAGATCAATGTTCTTACTAATTTTTTGTTTTGTAAAGATGTTTCATTTTTCTTTTAGAAATCATGTGAGTAGTAGTTTCAGAAAGAGAGCTTTGGACAGCTCTGCCTGCTCACTGTGGTGATTAAGACGTATCTGTTAATCATATAACCACAAGTACTCTGAACACAGCTTTAATGCCCCTTTTTTAATGTATGAGAGATGGGTATGAGGGTCCGCCTATGCTAACACAGATATCAAAGCCAATTTTTGTATGTTTATTTTCAGGGAGCCAGTCAACTATTAACAAGACTGGAGCTCCATGAGGTATTAAATAAAAGGGCTTTGGGTTTAATTACATTTAGAAAACTCTCAAACAAAAATACAAAACTGTTTTCCCTCTTTTAACAATGAGCTTCAGTGGTACCCTTTCTGTGCCCTGCCCTGCGGAACTGTCACGTGACCAGGCATCACCCCTACAAGACAAAGTGCCCGATTTCAAGTTCCTTTCTCTTCATAATGAAGCACTATGAACGTTCTAAACATTCTGTTCCTTTGGTTTTGTGTCCATCCAAGGTGCTGGGGTAAGGGAAAGGATGGTAGCTATTGGGCCAAGTTCCTGGACCTCTTGACTTTCTTCCCTGTCATTTTAGTGCCCTGTGGGGAAAGACACGCAAGCAGAAAAATGCACAGCCAGGTGCCACACAGCCCTACAGAAAGCACTAGGTAGGAGAAGTCCCTGAAACACCACGTGGTATCATTTCCTTTTTTGGCTACTTGCCCTTGATTTTTTTTTTTTTCCAATGCAGCTATTCTAGGAACTCCTGCTTCCTCCTTAGCCCTAATAAACATTCCTGACGCTTACCTCAACACATTCATACCTCTCTCAGAATACCAGGCCTTATATATTTTCATGACATTTCCCTAAAAACCCTCTATCCTAGATACCATTCTATCACTGTTCACCAATTCTTTGGTCAGCACAGTTCCCATAAATATCTTTTCAATGCTTAATATTACGCTATCACTATGATAAATGTTAGTGATACAATAGGCCAACTAAGATAGAAATTCTTCCATTAAGGAGCATATACTGAAATGGAGGACAGATTATTTTAATACAAAGGGGAAGAGATAATGTAGAGCTTACATTAGATTCACCTATAAAATCTTTAAAATTCCCATAACCAAGTCTTCATCCAAAATCAATTAAATATAAGTCTCTGAGGATGCAGAGAAGCATCAGAAGATGATTCCAATCTGCAGCCAATAATTGAGAACCACTGAGGGTCCTGCATATCAAGTTGCTAGTTAGCCTAAGATTTGATAAAGGTTTTGTGCAGACAGGTGCTTGAGGTAACACATGAGGGATGACTGAGAGTCATCTTGACCATGAGAAAGAGAATAACCACTCCAGACATAGAAAATGCTATGAGAGAGGCATGATCCATAAACCCATTGGCTTATCTGAAATGTTGACATTTTTTTTAAATATATGAGCTTTGTAAATAATCCTTGCATTCTTTTCTTGGCATTTTTACAGTCTGGGTCTCTAGGTATTAGCACACAGGTGAGAGAGAGTATTCAGAATGATGTGGCATAGTATATACTAGATACTATGAAAACTGACTTAGTACACAGACTTGAACATACAAAAAATATTTCTATTTTTAAAAAATATCTTATTTATTTATTTGAGAGACAGAACGAGTTGGGGGGATGGGCAGAGGGAGAAGAAGAATCCCCGTGGAGCAGGGAGCCCAACATGGGACTCAATCTCGGGACCCTGATCCTGGGACCCCGAGATCATGACCTGAGCTAAAGGCAGATGCTTAACCAACTGAGCCACCCAGGAGCCCCCAAAAATACTTTTTAAAAATAGTTTGATATTCTTCAAATAGGACTATAAAACAGTCCTATTCTATTATACTTTCTGTAAGTGTATAAATAAATGTAATTACTAATTACATAGTATTTTTACAGGGTCAAAAGGAAAATAAATAATCTTGACGGGTTCGTATTTTTACTCCATGCATATCTGGGAAACACAAATTTGGGCTTTTAATATAATTTTCTGTTTATACACACGGATAGCTGGTTAATACCTCAGTAAGCCTGAGTTTTGTTTTTGTTTTTCCTGTGAGGAACAGAGAAAGTATTTATAAAATGAAAACTTTGGTTCCTTTTGCAAATGTACTTAAATGTACTTCATTTGATATACCTAGATTTCAACAGGGAAAAAAGAAAAGGTCTTTCTTTACTTTTCAGACAAAATAAATCATAATGAGTGATTTGGGAATAAAACTCTTCAGAATAAATACCTTCATGTATATAGAGCTCTGAATATGTCATAAAGTTAAAATTTTACATATTATTGTACAGTATTAATAATGATTTAAATGTTACATGTGTCTCTTTCTAAATGAGCTTTAAAGCACTGAGAGCAAACAGTAATTCAGTAAATGACAAAACCTCTACCTACTCATTTTGCAAACCAAATTCTGACTGTCTTCCACAACTGCAAGTGTGCACCCTAAAAAGGCAATATTTTCTTTGCTTTATTTGGAAGTGAAGCTTGAGAGGGTGTGAAATGTCAGGAACGTAAATGAAACCACTAGATGGTGCCCTGTATCCTGAACATATGAGAAATGGCAGCAAGTTGAGAATGACAATTTGAACCTGGTGTTACCATGGTGACCTGCTTGGCTTGTTCTAGCTTTTCCCTAGGCCACTTTTCCTCTGTTCTTTCTAAATACACGGATTTACTCTTTTATGAACATGGTTATACATTGTGCCAATGGAAAAAGAAATAAACGTACTGACTACCTTTCGAATCACTGCTATGTGTAATGCCCTATGCCAGTAGCTTCTAAGGGGGACTGAAAAGGAAGTTTGGGCCACGGTATGTATTTGTCATAACAAAATTTATAATCTAGGTTAAACATAATAGGAGAAGATTAAAAAACAAACTAAACTAGAAATAGCAGGAAGTACTTGATTGTGTAACACACAGAAGCTGTTCTTGGTACGTAGGGTTGGATTTAGAGGGCTCTGCGTCATGAATTAATTACAGGATATGGCTCTTTAGTTGTGTCATAGATTTGCTGTCTTCCTTCTTTCCTTCCTTCCGTCTTTTTTTTTTTTTTTTTTTTTTGTCAGAGAGAGAGATCACAAACAGGGGAAGCAGCAGGCAGAGGGAGAAGCAGGCTGATGCAGGACTCAATCCCAGGACCCTGGGGTCATGGCCTGAGCCACCCATGTGTCCCAGATTTCTTGAGGGTTTTTTGTTTTTTTAAATCTCCTGTTGTTAGTTTTCTCAAATACGTGGATTGGACAAAGTAATCTCTAAAATCCTACTCAATTCCAGTCTGACATGCTTATTCTGAAACTATAGGAATGACACCAATGATTGAGAGAGCAAAGCCATAATAGCCAGAAAAAGTACATACAGGTGTCTGTACATGTAGTCCACATTTGAAAACACAAAATTCAGAAGAATAAACAGTACCTGGAAAGGGGAAGAAAAGAAGAAAGCCTGTGAAATCTATTTATCTGATGTGTACCTAAGCCCATTTACCTTGGTGTATTTCTGAAGTTCTAAGGGATTGAATTGTTGCATGGAAATTACCCTAAAAACACAAGAAGGATTGTGCTGTGTCACTACATTTTAAATGAGGTCATGACCCTGAGAGTTATACTAATAAAATAAATACATTTAAGTTAAAAATACTGTGCCGAAGTGACTTTAAATTTTAGGTGTCTCATAAGACAGAACAGAAGAGAAAAATCCAGAAATCTAATTATAGCATGTAACATGTATGAAAAAAATGCATAGATATTTTTCTCAATGTACTGTATTAGGACCCCCTATGTCAGAATCACTCGCATGTGTTAGAACGGAAGATTGCTGGGCTCCACCTGAAATCTCGTGATAATCTTCAATTTTTCTTTTTCTTTTGAATTTCTTCGCACTCCAATCTTTGAATGAAAGAACCAGTGGATGAGTTGAGCAATGAAATGAGGGAGCAATGAAAGAGGAAATAGGCACAATTTATGTCTCCTAGTAAAAAAGAAGGTGATTCATTACAGATCAGCAGAATAACTATTTTAGACAAAGTAGAGGCTGCACGTTCCTTCACAAAGTAACATATGACTCTGCACATGGCTGGGTTTGTTGGATTCTTTTTTTTTTTTTTAATTTTTTTTTTAAAGATTTTTTAAATTTATTTGACAGAGATAGCCAGCGAGAGAGGGGACACAGCAGGGGAGTGGGAGAGGAAGAAGCAGGCTCCCAGCGGAGGAGCCTAATGTCCCCATATATTCTACATTTAGAAACTTGTATGTTTTCCAGTTTGAGACTACTTTAAATAAAGATGCTATGGAAACTTCTTGTACGTTTTTCTTTTATCTGAATGATTTTTGTATTTTCTCTACACATTTGCTGTTAGACCTTTTGGTAACATCACATATTTCACTTCAAATCTGTCCTCTTCCAATCTCTGTCTCCTCCTTGTGCCTCACTTGTCTTGGCAATTACCAGTCATGCTTTCTGTTCAGTCCAGGCCACTACTGCATCTAGCCACTGAACTCTTAATTTAACTGACTGTATTTTGCAATTCTAAAATTTCCATTCAATTCTTTTTGTGTGAGAGTTATACTCTCCTTTTAAATTTTTCCATCTTTAACATATCATTCATTCACAGTCATGTTGAGGCCCTCGTCTCCTAATTCCAAATCTGGACCATCTCTGGGTCTGCCTCTCCTGCTTATTTTATCTCTTATCAGTTAGTTTGCTGCTTGTTTACAGGTCTCAGAATTTTATACCATATTCTGCCCATTATAGATAACCAGATACTAGAGTTCTAAATGATGATATTATTCCTAGCAACATTAAACTTCTTTTTGACCTGTTCTAAAATTACTGATAGTTCATCTTGGTTCTGTCATTGACTTGGTTTTGGGTTTTGTTAGGGTAGTACCAGGTGACCTTTGTTCTTATTTCTGGAGTGTGGCCCTTAGGCTCACAGGTGCAGAACTATGCTCAGGCCATGGCCTCTCCGGACTTTCACCTAAAAGCCAGGAGTGTCTACAAAGTTTTCTCTACTTTTGTTGAGTTGAAACTTCAGTAACTCCTCAACACTCTGAGATATTTCTCTGTTGTCAGCCACTCAGCATCATTTCCTGCTAGGCCTTCCAGGAACACACTTTCTATACAAGAAGTTGAGAAGTTGGCCCAGCACCCAAGGTAAGCTTTGAGCCAGATCTTTGGTGTTTCTTCTCTGTACCTTTCTCCTTTTCAGAATCCTGACACCAAATGCCAGGAACTTTGGTAACCCATGCAGAAATCTCTGTGTCCTGACTGGACTCTATTTTCCTGAATTCAAGGGAGAATGAATGCCTCCCTGCATCGTGTGCTGTTCAATGCTTGAAAAGAACTGTTAAGTATATTTTGTCCAGATTTTCTAGTTGTTTTTTTTTATATAAAAGAGGAGAGTAAATTTAATATTTAATAGTTCATGGGGACTAGAACTAGAAGTTCTCTAAGAGATTCTAATTTGTAAGTTTCAAGGCACAGAGAATCTATTATGTATGTTTTTTTTTCATTATTTGTTCATTAATTTTTGAACAAATATAAATGTAGCACCTTTATTTGCAAGTACTAAGCACTGAGGATACAGAAGTATAAAAACAAATATGGATCATGCCTTCATGGAGCTTGGAAAGGAAAATATTCATTAAATAATTAAACATGCAGAAGAATAATTAATCCAAATCTTATAAATGGAATGAAATTAGAAACAGAGGTTGCTATGAGAATGCATAATACACAGGCTTCCAAAATCAGTATGTTAGAAAATCAACCTAGTATTGTTGTTTCTGAAATGTACTGTAGAAGTGTGTGCGCCTATAATATTTTGGGCTGCAGTCACTTCGATAGAAGTGGGGCAACATTTTTTTGCAACAGAGAATATTTCTTTTTGAAGTGTTTTGAACATATTTCAATCTTTGCAATGTGAATCACCAAAATATGAGCAGAAAGAGAACTATCCAACTAAAATATGCTTTCTGCGAAGACTATGAATTCAGCTTCATCCATTTGAAGGAAGCAAGTAAATAAATTTAGGTGAAATGCTGACTATGGGGACCAAGTAGGACATGTGAGTTTCCAACTGAACAGCAGCTTCTCTTGGGGGAGAAACAGTTTCGTGTAAACAATCTTTTGGCAGATGTTTTTAAAATGTCTGTTATTCATTGAAAAGTGAATTTTATTATATGAAAATGATAAACATTTCCCAGAACTGAGCACAAAGCCATTTTCCCACAACCTTGTCTGTCACTACTGACAAAAATAGAGATTTGATACAAGGTTCACAGGAAGGTCAAGAGATAATTAATTTAATTTAATTACTTAAATTGAATGTTTGAAATAGGATTTGAGCCTTGATCCATTTAGGTATAACGAAATGGAGCCACTATTCGTCCAATCATTCCTACATCATTAATGGACAGGCCTTTATTGAGTGTTTTCTAACACTAGCACCGTGCTGGGGACACAAGGATACAGCACAACCAAAGTTATGGGTCCCTTTCTCAAGGGAAGCAGTGTTTTGAAAACACTGAGAGCCATTCAGGAAATGAATAATTACCTATGAGTGGCTAACTTGTGTGACATAAGCATAAGTATAATATAATAAGTTGAAAGAATGAAGAACAAAGAGACGCTTGGGCGGCTTAGAATGCTCAAAAAAGGGCTTGGTTAAGAAGATAGCATGAACGGAGATGGCTCTAAGTCATGTGATGACTTAGTGGAGATTAAAAGAAGATAAATGACACTGAGAAGAGTTAGGCGTTTAGGATCTGACCTGGTCTTTATGGTGGAGCAGAGAATAGCCCACGTATTTGTTGTACATCCTGGTCCACAAACTGCTCAGAAGAAACTCATTTCAGAACTCATGTGTCCTATATAATACTTCCTCATAATTCGGAGAGTAACAAATAAGGCTAATTCAAAACATTTCAGGAAATATTTACTGGGCTGGTAGATGGCATCTACTTGAAATAGCTTAAGTTCACCCTACCAGGCATAACTGAGATTTCAATGAGTAATGTTTGTGACTGTGGAAATAAGAATCCTAATTTCATCTTTAATTATCATTAATGGACTTGGAAATCTCCTTTGTGGCTCCTAAAAAGGGATATTAAGAGTGGAGGTTGAATGTATTATGCATGCTAGTGTAAAAATAGAAAGGAAAAAAAAAGAAGTGTTTCCAAAAAATCACAGGCAAATGATTTGTAAATAATTTGTAAAATGTTTAGTCTTTCCTAGACCTCCTGAGTTAATTTCTTTGGTTTGATGGAATATGTAAACTCAGAAAAAGCTATATTTGTATCCCTCCCGCAGATTAATAAAAATTCCTTAACCATAGGTTATTGAACACAGGATAAAATAGCAAAGACACCTACAGAAGTATAACTTAGGAAACTGAATAATACAAATATCCAGGTCAGACTCTCCAGTTGAGTCCTTTTCTGGCTTGTGGTACAAAGTCTGCGTACAGAATGAAACAGAAAGCCATGCTGAGAGCGGGACCAGAAGATCAAGCTGCCAACAGAAAAAGACGCTTGAGTGCTTCATGAAAGAGAGAAGATTAAAACCCCAGCTTCCTCATGGGTGACAAGGAGGAAAGATTGCTGCATCACCCACTGCTCAGTGTTGTTTGGAGGCTGATAACAAGGCAGAATAAAGCCAATGTGGAGCTTCTTCTCCAAGTTGTTCACAGAGCCAACTGTGACTAAACAGCACCATGAGCGGGCGATGGCGCTGGGCCACTTGGGGCTTTGTTGCCTTTTGTTGATTTTCTTTAAATCTCAGCTGTCAGCTAAGCAAACCTTTGACTCAGTGAAGCAATCCATTGAACATGCAGGAATCAGGATGGAAGAGCAAACTTTCAGCAATACTTTGGTCGTCCTCACCAGAGACGAAAATATCCCACTCTTCTAGAGGCCTCATGTCCATTAGTAGAATTACCACTAGTCACAATTTTCCAGCATTCTGACATGCCCCTCTGTAAATATCATAAAACTTTCAATTTATACTCCCACATGTAATCCTACCCAAAATACTATATTCAAATGGTTATTAGATATGATATTTTTTAATTATCTAAAATATTTCTGCAATTACACACACACACACACACACACACACACACACACTACACTGAATGGAATCTAGTTAAAGTCTCTTTTCCATCCTGTCTTCTATTTTGCCTTTCCCTCATAACTACTTGTATAATAGTAATATATCCTTCAAGAGATAGTCTATGCATTTGCAAATATCACCCTTGTAACACAATAACAGCCTCCTTTACTTTTTGTCTTCACTTAACAATGTAACTTGAAAATAATTTCATATCAATATACTGACATATATATTGACATAAAGAGTACCCTCATGCTTTTTAATGACTGTATAATATTTTATATTTTATCATGTATGGATATATAATCAGGTTTTTTCAACCAGTCCTATATGGAAGGATAGACGGATAACTCAGGTTGCTTCTAGTCTTTTGCTTGTACTCCTAATTATAAACGAAGACCCTTTTACACATATACCTCTACCTATATGTGAATATATCTGTAAAACGGATTTCTCAGATTTAGCATCCAAAGAAGATATGGTTAATTGATACTCTCACCAATAAGCATGTGAGAACAAGATGACCCATAAATGCTCTCCTTTGCTTCTCCAATTGTATATTCCTTTATCGCACCAAATTCCATCTATTTTAGTTGTTTTGCTTTTATAATTTTCTCTGACTTCCAACTGTGCCTCAGAATCGATTCTCTGGAACTTGACCAAATACACTATTATCTTAACGCTTTTTTTCCCCTCCAATCACTGATATCCCAGAAAGCCTAAGTGTGGGACTTTGAAAGCATATCCCTATTTGTTTTCTGTTGTTTGGTATACTGCTAAATCAGGGAAATGGGGATAGGTCCAGCTCTTTAGATTTAGTTGAGTTTACCCTTTAGTGTCATTTTAACATTTGTATTACAATAATCCTTTAGGTTTCAGGGAAAAAAACAAATAACTGAACTTTGTCATTTCTACTGTACTATTTAAATCAGTGAGTGAGTGACTCCCTCTAATGCAGCATACACTGGCATATATTTCAACCATTTGTTCTTCCTGGAGGCTAGAGGGATTGAGCATTTCATTCTCCATGTGATAAAGAAATAGGCTTTTCCAGCCTGAAAGGATGACTGCATCTAATGTGTTACACCTTTTGTATCAATTCACATAAATAAGCAAGTAAGCAAAGAGCAGAGGATTTGATTGTTTGTTGCTACTTAGAGGTAAAATGGCAACTGAGGAGAGGAGCTGCATTCTGTCTTACAAAAGTTAATTTATTTTATATAACTTCTCATCTTTTGGGGGCACCTGACTAGCTCTGTAGGAAGAGCATGGGACTGTTGATCTCAGGCTCATGAGTTCAAGCTCCATGTCCGGCATGGAGGCTACCCAAAATTTAAAAGAGAAAAAATTTATAAACTTTTTAAGTGTCCAAGTAACCAGGTGGTTGGCTCTCAAAATCCATATACAAATTTGACTACCAGAACTGTGTGAAAGAGGCAGAAAAAGATGCTTATAAGACTTGATATAATTGCACATAGATTTTAGTGATAGTTGATTTTCTTAGCTCTGACATCTTTAATCTTTCCAGGCATTTTCTTCCCTTTTTCCCCACCTTCCCCATAATGGTAGAAGAAGTGAGAGTTCTATCAGTCAGCCTTCAAATAAAGAATCTGAACCCATAGCAGATTATCTATTGATCATCTATCAATATGATTTATTTAAAAGACTTGGTTTACAAAATTATTTAGGGTGTATGGCTAAGCAAACTGAAGTCCATGGGACAAGCAGTCAGGAAGGGAAGGTGAGGAGCAGGCTAGACCCCATAAGCATGAACAGACAGACAGGAAGGAAAGAAGATCCTGGGCAAATGGAAAGCAACTATAATGTCAGATACTGGCTGGACTTTCAGAAATCAGGAAAGGGCTAAGATCTCCTTTAAAGAGCTTTCAAAAGATTAAGTCAGATCTTCCTTTTGATTAATTTAGTCAACTGATCAAAAGCTGTAATTTCATCTCCAAAACCCCTTCACAGTAGCATCCATATTTATATTTAACTGAATAGCTGGAAGAAGGTGTGTCTATGTTACAAAGTAGCTATTGTCTCCCTTACGTTCTCCAGCTTTTAATAGAAGATACTCCTTCTAGCTCACTCTAACTGGAATCATTCTGGAATAAGCAATCTGGGCGCTAAAGTTCAGCTTAGCCAAGTTGACACATCACAGAGCCATCACAAGTATAGTTATTATCCATTCATTGTGTTTCCATTACAAATACTGATGTCATGAAAAAGCATGTTTGAAAATAAATATTCCTCAGTCTCTAAATAATAACTGATTCCAGATAATATCTCTAGATGTACACTGTCAAATATGGTAGCTACCAGCTACACATGGCTACAAAAGTTAAATTTAAATCAATCAGAATTTAAAATTCAGTTCCTTGGTGACACTAACCATATTTTAAATGCTGATAGCCACATGTGACTACAATGTGGGATGGTGCTGATATAAGAACATTTTTATCATTACAGACATTCTATTGTATAGTGATGCCTAGACAATTTAAACAAAGTGATTTTGAAAGGTGGGCAGAGGACTTGAGTGGACATTTTTCCAAAGAAGACATACAGACAGCCAAGAGGCAAATGAAAAGATGGTCAACATCACTCATCCTCAGGGAAATACAAATCAAAACCGCAATGAGAGATCATCTCACACTATTGTCAAAAAGACAGAAAGTAACGAATGTTGAGGAGGATGTGGAGAAAAGGGAACCCCTGTGCTCTGTTGGGCAAGTAGAGCCCCTATGGAAAATAGTATGGCAGTTCCTCAAAAATTAAAAATACAGCTACCGTATGATCCTGCAGTCTCACTTCTGGGCATATACACCCCCCAAAATGAAATGAAGATCTTGAAGGTGTATCTCTCTTTCCATGTTAATTATAGCATTACTCACAGTTTCCAAGACATGGAAACAATGTATGTGCCTATCCACGGATGAATGGGTAAAAACTCCTTCAGCAGCTGCAGGGCTTCTGCCGAGCTCCACATGTGTGTCCCTGCCTGGCTGACCTTCAGTGACCCGCCAGAGCGGGCTGTCCGGCCACCAGAGCTTCCACCTCCTGCACTTCCTGCCTGCAGCCTTAGACATGCTCTTCACTTCCAGCCACCTTCTGAGGACTGATCCCCTTCTCCACCATCTAGTGGGAAGCCCAGGGCCAGATGGGCTGGACACAGAGCCTGACAGATGGTGTTGATGCCCACCGCTCCAGCCACCTGCAATCTGCCTGTGCCCCAGAGCTTTGTCCGGGATGCCCTCTGCCTGCTCCTAGATGTCCTCTGCCTAAGCTGCGGCCAGTGAGCATGCAGCTGTACAGAGCCCTCCAGAAGCAGCCGCTCGCCAGCCTTGTGGTCACCATTCTTGCCTACTTCCTAACCTACAGCCAGGAGCACACAGCGCACCAAGAGGTAGGGAGGGGTCCAAGAGGGCCTAGGATCCCCTGGGGGTGATGCTGGGGCAAAAGGAGAGCAGACACCCACCCCGAACAGCCATGAACAGTGGGTACAGCGCGTCCTCAAGAGAGCAGCTGTTGGGGTTAACCGAGAGCATGAAATCAGCCAGAATACCTGGCTTGCTAAAATGTAACACAGAGGCCCCTAAGGGCCGGGAAGGTTTCAGAGAAGCGCATAGGCCTTTGGAATGCCAAGGCCTGAGTGACCCCCTGCCTAATGCCAAGGGGAGTGCCTTCCCTAAACTTTCCTTGCCCAAGCAGCCACCCTGTGATCTAAGAGATATATGCATTGTCCCATAGGCTATGTTTAGCAGAACTCATAGAACAGGCAGATTAGCATATGGGATCTTTCCGGTAGACAGATCCTCCCAGTTTCAGTAAGACCCCTGGTCACAGATCCTGTGCTTGAAGAACAGTAATAAGGATTTGTGATGATCCCGAAGGACCAATAAAAGCGGGAGCAAAGAAGAGCAAAGGGTCTTCGCCTCTGAGCGTTGACCCCCCTCGCCTTCTGCCCTTTTTCACAGCAAAGTTTGGAGGAAT
>NC_048220.1:72573573-72618189 GCF_002007445.2 Ailuropoda melanoleuca | reverse complement strand
GTACCCCAGATCCCTAGAGCTTACTCATCTCGCATTACTGAAACTTTATACCCATTGATTAGCAACTCCTCGTTTTCCCCAACCGCCTGCCACTAGTAACCACCATTTTGCTCTCTGCTTCTATGAATTTAACTACTTTAGATATTCCATAAAGTGTCATTAGTGGAATCATGGAGTATTTGTCCGGGCCTGGCTTATTAAACTTAGGTAAAGTCCTCAGTGTTAATTCATCTTTTCACATATGGCAGGGTTTCCTTCTTTTTTTTTTTTTTAAGGCTAAATCATACGCTATTTTAAGTATAAACTATATTTTCTTCAGCTCTTCTCCCATCAATTTAATCATTTATCTATTACCAGAGATACATGTTTGAGACTTAAATCATGATTTCTGTTTTCTCCCAAAGAATATTCCTTGATTCAAATACTGCTGAAATTTAATATCATATGGGTTTACTGATGGTTAGGAACACTAATCTATTTGTGAAAATCATATTAAGAATATGTCAACATAATCTACATTTTAGTTTATTTCCTTTTTGATCTGGGGGCATTTTTCTGTAAATAATATTAGAGACTTTTGATTAATGGAAACATGCTCTTTCTCAAAGTAAATATAAAGTATCATAGGCTAAAAGCAGCACATCTTAGAAATTATACCAAATCAAACAAACATCAGAACACTAAAAAAGAGAGGAATCGATTTTAAACATACTCTACAGTCCCTAAATATAACAGAAGACAAACTATTTTTTTAATACAAAAGTTAACTGTCTCTGACACTAAATTGAAGTGTGCATAAGGCATGCTTAGGTTACCATAGACTATTGATACAATCACTAACAAGATGATTTTAAAGATACCAGCTGATGTAACATACATTAAAAAGTTTAGTAGGATGACTTCAGTGAGAATATTCCAAAGCTGAAAACCAGAAGCAGTATTACTAAGCTCTGAAAAATGACATTTACATTTATATTGAAAATACGTTTTCTTCTATATTCAATATATTTCAAAATATATTTCAAAAAATATTTTCTTATGAATGAAAGAAGTTTTATTCCTTTTATTTTCTCACCTCTTTCACTGCCTCCTCGCTTGTTCTTCCTTACTCTCTCATATTCACCTATGTCCCATTTTTTCTTCCCAGAAAAGAACTACTTCCTTTTAACGAAAGAGTTGTCTTGTCATGCACTTGATGTAGGGTCCTTATGCATTACCAAATGGTGAAAACTTACTAGTAAGTTGAATATGAATAAATAAGTTGTATTAGTTCTCAGGTACTTTTCTGTCCTCACTGAGATGTTCTACTAGCTGCTTAATGTTTGTGCTAAATTGTTCTTACGCATAAATCTTGCTTCTCTCCCAAGGGAAAACCAGAGAGGTTAGTGAACGGAACAACTAATTAATAGTCCATTTAGATGCTTAAGGAGTATTATACTGATAAGAAAATCCAGTTGGTAACAGTCAAAATGACCTTTAAAAAAACAAAAGAATAGGAAAAACATAAGCTATTTTAAAATCTTCATCCATCTTTGGCAAGACTCCTTAAAACATGGTGTATTTGTTATTTTTATAACATTTCCTCACAAAGGGCTTGAAACCCTTGAGAAATACATGTATTAATGAGTACACTTGTCTTGTGAGATAGCTCTAAACTTTTTCTCCTTGATAGAAAAGTGTATATGTGAAAACTGCACATAGAAAATAGTGTGGTTGTTTTGGAGAAATACATCTGAAGAGCCGTGAATGAGTTGAAGTTTTGTGATAGAAAACATACAAACTGGTCTCCAATTCCCTAATTCACTGGTTATCTTGCAATAGCTTTCATAAGTCTTACCGAGGCTTGAAAGACAGTTCCCATTTGTTTTCTTTCTTATAAGAACCCACCCCTTGGTGAGCTAGTGGTCAGTGGCTGTGATATTCTGCAGTCCTCGGCCATCTCTCCACAATGAATGTCTCTTTAGCTCGTGAGCCTTAGAATACACTTCCCCTATGCCAGTTTGCGGACTGGCCCCTTCAGCTTCAAACTGCTTTGGGGGCCAATGGTCATCTTTTCTGCCCAGTGGAAACTGAGCCTCAGGAAACTTGTTTTCCATGCTGTTAGTTATACTCTAAGATTTTCATCACTAAGTTTCATTAATTACTCTTAATTTTCATATTTAAAAAGTTCATGGGTGATTCGTTATACCTGGAAAAACTGTCTTCTAACTCTGAATGTGTAATCCCAGTCGATGTCTATGCTGATAAACAGAAGCAGAAATCAAACTTGTGAAATTCAAGAGATTCACAAACGTGACTTTATGTAATTGAAATCAAGTTGGAGGGGGCCCTGGATGGCTCAGTCAGTTAAGTGTCCAACTCTTTGTTAGGTTCAGGTCATGATCTCAGGATTGTGAGATCAAGCCCTTAGTGGGGCTCTCCGCTGGGCATGGAGTCTGCTTGAGATTCTCTTTCTCCTTGTGCCTCTGCCTCTCCCCCCACTTGTGCTCACTTGCTCTGTCTTTCCCTTCCCCACTCAAATAAATAAATCTTAAAAAGAAAGAAAGAAAGAAAGAAAGAAAGAAAGAAAGAAAGAAAGAAAGAAAGAAAAAGAAACCAACCAAGTCGGACATCAAGAATTGGAAATGCTTCCCTACCTTTGTGATATTTTGGAAACCTCAAACAGCCACACTTACAAGGCTCTCTAATATTTATTTAGTAATTAAGCCAATAAATTGGAGGGGGGAGTATTGTGTTATACAACAAAAGCTAATCAATATAATCTGTTAGCTCCTTTGCCATATATTTCAGTCACTACTGTGACTGTTTGGGGAGGGGGTACCCAAATCATTTGTTTATTTGCTGGAAGGACTAATACACTTTCAGATAAAATCATAATCATGGCTAAAATCTATTATAACTAAAGTATAATACAGGAACAGTAGGAAAAAGACACATATGCAAAAGAAGTTACACACAGGCTTCCAAGTTCTTCCCCTTTTTCTGATAGCATAAGATACAATTTTCTCCTGTGAGATATCTCCATGCAAAGAAGATCATCTTGATTCTTGGGGTTGAGAATTCTTATAGGTATGAACTCTAATCCAGAACCAAGTATACCATTACTCTTAATGTTTCCTTTAAATTTGGTGACAGTTTGATTCATCTTGACCCATCATATCACACAGTCAGTAGGAGAAACTTACAGTGTAGTGGTTGGTGTTTGACCAAGGGTTGTTGCCATGGCTACAGAGACACACAAGATCTGTGTAAGCCAGGCCTGTTGTGTTAACTATTTCTCCCACTTGCCTAAAACTAGACACCGAATCAAAAAGCAAAAAAAAAAAAAAAAGAAAAAGAAAAAGTGATGTGGTAGAAGATTTTTGAGTCAAGAAAGTTTTCAGTGAATGAGGCAGTGCAGTGTAATAGTGAGCAGTATTTGGGTTAGAGTCAGTAACGCCTTTCTCTGCCTTCTAACCCTAAAACCTAATTGTTGTGTGATGATGTTGAAGGAAGACTTATCTCTTCCACAATCTCAGTTTTCTTCACAATTTTTAGCTCACACAGATCTTGGGAATTAAAATTAATCAAAATGTAGATTTCTTTGGTATTTAGTAGTTCTTCATAAAATGAATGCAAAGTATTAAATCTTTAAACAACACAAAATTATTGTGGATTTCATTGAAAAAAGAAAACAATTTAATTAACTTTTCTTTTTTATTCAGACCAAGTGCCTTTTCATTCTGATGACATTTGTGCTGAAGCTCTTGTTCCTTTGTGAACTGAATAAGATGAGATGGTGTATGTCAGGTGGAGTGAATATTTATCCTGGACTCATCTGCCCTTTGCTTGCACACTGAGTATGTTGACCAAAATGACCTCAAGATCTCCTTGGCAGTCTCTTCAGGAAAGAGGACACACTTGACTCACCAGTGTTTGGCCTTGAATATCAAATATGTTTTCAATAAACACAAAAGTATCTTTTTAGTTATGCTGTGCAGCAGTGCAGGAGACCATGTGTTTTGGCTTCTAGAGGTCATGGCTGACTCTTTAACAAGCTTTACCCTTACTTTACTGGTCATTCATTGAATCATTGGAATGTTGATGTATATGACCTTTCAACTTTTTGTTGTTGCTACTGTTATTAGTTATTACTGTGCTTCAACAAACATCAAAAACATTTTTTTACATAGAGCATATCAGGCTACCATAACGGTTATTTTTCTCATGTAGAAGGCATTTAATTAAAAAAAATGTTTTTAAATTCCTAGGGATGAACACTACTGTAGGCATAATGTCCTTTTCTCCATAGGATAATTATATTTAGGTATACATTTTATTCTTTAATTTGAAGAACCTAGATAAAGGATATGTCCACTTGTCAAATATTTGGCAAGAGCTAATTTTTTTTCTTTATGAAGAAGTATGCTTTCCTAAAAACACTGCTATTCAAATCTTAAAGCACCATTATACACTTAGTAAATAAGAAGAAAGTGAGATGATATGGGGAAAATTACATTGTTAAAAAGTTATTTCAAAATATACAGCTTGTAGCAACTAATGCAAATTGATATTCAGCCTTCATATGCAGTTGTTAACTTGTAGTAAATTTTCTCTTCTACTCTGATTCTAAAAATAGTTGCTTGCTATTACTTAAATGGAATGTACATTCTAGATAATTTTTTTAAAATGTGGTGACTTATTCTATTCATTATGAATTCAGGATTCAATTTTTTAGGACTTGATCTTATAATTCTTTGTAGCACTTGAGAATGTACCTGAAAAAATGGTGGATTCTAGCTATTTTGCAAGAGTTGGCTGTTTTGAAAAAAAAAATTAAATGCACATTAAAAAATTGTCTGATCCAAGAAAAGTGAAAGAGAAAAAAATTAGAAACAAATGTTAAAAATACATCATTATTGGAAGTTAAACATATTTTAAATGTCTTTCAGAGCTTTTTTAAGATAAATTCTTAAAAATGGAGGAAAAAAGTTTATAAAGATTTTTTAAATGTTTGGAACATTGTTGTTCTTTAAAATTGTGATAATCTCTAAATGATATTATTACTTACTGTTGAATATAAAAATATCAGAAAAGAGATAAGCAATAGAAAGAATATAGAAATAATTTACCACCTAGAGATAATCATCCTTAACATTTTAAAGTAATTATATAAATACATTTAATGCCTTTGAAGCATAGTGTCAAAATGCTTTCATAGATATTTCTAGAAATTTGCCTCATCACTGATTAAAAACTAAGCTAAATGTTCATTTTCATTGGAGATTATCATTATTTTTGGTTTTTGTTAGTATAATAAGTGTAATATAGAATCCACTAAGACACTTTTAAAAATGTTTGTTGCTTATAACTTTTAACTTTCTGAATTCATATTTCATTCAAACCAGTGTGCTTAAATTTCAGTGCCCTAGAATAAAACAGTATTGGCCTAAATTGTGAAGTTTTTAGATAAAGAAGTCTTGCTAGTGCTTTTCTTTAGAAATTGTTTAGGTTTAATGTCTTAGTTATTCTGAAGGTATTCTTAATGATCTGGAAAGAATTGCCTAGGGAAACATAAAAGTGCCTATTTTTAGAAATAGGCAACTGTCGTCAGTAATATGAAAGTGTCAGCAATGCATCACTCTTATATGAAGATATAAATCACAACTACCTAATAATGGAGAATCTTCTAATTAGGGGTTATGAGGTTAACTTTCTTAGCTTCATTAGGTTTAGTTAAAATGGAAACATCTTAAATATTCAGAACATTTACATCTATAACTACATCAAAAGGAACTTGCATACTACATAATCTGTCTTTATTTTAACCCTGGGAGGAGTCTGAATTAATTAGAGATGAGCAATAACACTTTTTACTTTGTTTTTAATTAGCTAGAACTTTTAAGTAGGTAAACCCAATCACCTTATCTTTGATGATTTTTGATAAAGCACAAGGCACATTGGGAAATGTGACTAAAGATAGACAAGGATGACTAGCACCTGCTCTCAAGAAAACGAAGCAAATAAAAGATGATGACAGGAAAAAGGGATATTACTTGTTTCAAGTTATCAGGAAGAGAAGTCTATTCAGCCATGTTTCTAACAATGTTGTAGGTGCTGTGAAGGATAGGGAAGATTCTCTGTGTTTCTTGATCAACAGAAATAAATGATTAAGAGTCATGAAAAATGTTATTTTTTTTTTACTTGTTGAAATATATGACCCACCTTTCATTATACAAAACTGTGACCCCTGAGCAGCATTGAACCCTATATTTTAGAGGAGTTATCACACCACATTAGCCATAGTGTTAGTTTCTTTTGCTGCCTTAACAAATCACCAAACACTCAGTGGCTTAAAATGACATGAATTTGTTATCTTATACTTCTGTATTTTGGAGGTCCAATACAACGCTTACTGAGCTAACCTCAAGGTACTGACAGAACTGCATTCCTTTCTGGAGGCTATAAGGAAAAATCTGCTTCCTTGCCTTTTCCAGTTTCTAGAGGCTACTCACAATCCTTGACTCTTGGTCCCTTGCCATCTTCAAAGTCATCAGTGGCCAGTCAAGTCCTTTTCACACCATAGTACTCTTACTTTGATTCTTATTCTGCCCCTCTTCTATTTTTAGAGATGCTTGTGATTATATTGATCTCACCCAGATCATCTCCCTAATTTTCATCTGATTAGTAAGCTAAATTACAACTGCCACCTATTTCTCATTTGTCATATAACCTAACATATTCACAGGTTGTGTAGATTCTGTCACGAACATCTTTCGGTGAGGGGCATTAATCTGTCTGCCACAGCCGTCAACTACAAAGATGGAACATAAATGGATATAGTTTAGTGTTTTAATGAAATGAATCATAAACTACTCTAAAGCATATTTAACGTGTTACTGAACTTGAGGTAACTTGCTTTTGGTCTTCCGGTGTTCTTTTAAAAAAAACACCCGAACTCCTACGTTCTCTCTCTCTCTGCCTAAAAAACTATTTGTGGCCTTTCTTTATGAGCTTCAAATAATTTCTCCCACTGAGGTCAGCCTCTGATGCTTAATGAGTTTCTAAAAAACTTCTTTATCAAAACATTCCCAGCCTTATAAGAAACTAGCCATTCTAGGAAAATGAGATGCTGAAAACATGCTTCCTGTGTGTCTTCTAAATTTTGTAAATTTCTACTACATCCACTGAATCCAAGCTCTGAAAGACAAGTTGAACTTGATGACAGGACACAAAACCCTCTCTGCTGTGAGGAATCATAACCATGCAGTATCATCTTGGCACATAAGATCAGCACCTGTATAAACATTGTGAGCTCTGGCTTATAGACACAAAGATTTGAAGCCTTTCCATATTGAAGGAGTTCTGCAACCATTTTAATTAACAATAAATACCTTCTCTTATTTTTGGAAAGACTCAGAAGCCTGCCTCGCTTGAATTTCTGAAATCCATGAAAAGAGCTTCCATAACTTCTCCAAATATCTGACATTTTTCTTTCATTTTGTTTGTTTAATTTTTCCCTTGGAACATTAGAAAACAGCTTTCTTACATTAGATCATAGGGGAAACAATTACTCTGCTTAGCCATTTAAATCAACTAGAACAGTCCATAAAAATTTTCATTTTCTTTCTGAGTCCTTCAAAACATCTCCTTTTGGAGGCACCTGGGTGGCTCAGTCTACTAAGCCCTGACTTTCTATTTTGGCTCAGGTCATGATCTCAGGGTTGTAACATTGAGCCCTGTGTCAAGCTCAGTACTCAGTGCAGAATCTGCTTGAGATTCTTTCTCTCCCTCTCTCTCTGTGCCTTCCCCTCTGCCTCTCACTCATGTGTTCTCTCTCTCGCAAATAGATAGATAGATGATAGATAGATAGATGATGATAGATAAAATTTTTTAAAAAAATCTCCCTTTGTATTCTGATCTTTGAAAAAATCTTTCAAACAGCCCTCAAAGGCATTGCCTTTCATTTATATCCTAAATCTTTTTATTTTCCCTAGGCTCCAGAGATTAGCTAATCTTCCACTGATCAAAGGTAACTAGCAATTATAAAAGTTTAGAAGGATTGCATTTAGTATGAGGACCAACAGAAAGTTAACTAATTTTGGAATTTACTCTTTCCTTCCCCAAAATAATTCCAGAAAATCAATCAGGAGACCCTGGACTTAAGCTAGATTAGCAGTAGGTTAAAAAAAAAAAATCACAAAAACAATGAATCAGACTGAGTGATTCAGGTTTATGAGATGTAAAGAGCCAAGAATTCAACCTTTTTTTTTTAAATTGAGGCATAATTAACATACATTATTTTAGTTTCAGGTGTACGGCATAATGATTCAGTATTTGTATATATTGTGAAATTATCACTACAGTAAATCTAGTTAACATCCATCAACATACATAGCTACAGAATTTTTTTCTTGTTACAACATTCTTAATATAAAGCTTGCCTTGGGGCGCCTGGGTGGCACAGCGGTTAAGCGTCTGCCTTCCGCTCAGGGCGTGATCCCGGCATTATGGGATCGAGCCCCATCGGGCTCTTCTGCTATGAGCCTGCTTCTTCCTCTCCCATTCCCCCTACTTGTGTTCCCTCTCTCGCTGGCTGTCTCTATCTCTGTTGAATAAATAAATAAAATCTTTAGGAAAAAAAAAAAAAAAGCTTGCCTTGTTGTTATTTAGTACTATATTGGGCATAAATGGTCTCCTTTTAAGGTAAGCGACAATAATGACTATATTTTTGGAAAGGTAAAAATAATTCCGTCCCAGACTGGAATCAGCTGAAGAAGGCCTTAATGGGTTAGATTATGGCTCTAGTTATCTCTGCACTGTGTTTTTTGCCTTTTTCTCTCTCTAAAATGAGTTCTGTTGAGAGGGGGATTCATGGAATGATATAGTTTAAGAGAAGTGTTTCTAACCCTGAAATTTCTCTAAAGCATTTTTGAAAATCTCTTAAGAAATATATAGGGTTCAACAGAGATGCATAAATGGATTCTTAGAATTATCAGTCATTCAAATCTCACTATAGATTAATTTGACTGGTTTCATATTCCTTTAACATCTGTATTGATGGTAGGAAAATAGTAGGGATTTAGAAGGGAGGAGGTCACCATGATGGGCAGAGGACCAACATGAGTTAGTTGTTTCAGGAAGTTAGCAGAGGGGACTACAGATGTTGGCAGCAGTGTCAGCATTTGCTATGGGTGAAAGAATGCCAGGCTAAGGAGAAATGTGGACCACACTCATATCAACAGCACAACTTCTGCCTATCTTCACACTAGTCTTCCAAAGGGGAATGTATAACTTAATGCTTAGGAGAAGGATGATTATAAATTAGAAAAGCCACCAGAAAAGATTAGAGCATTTGTAAATATTTCTATGATTTTGTGAAAGAATACAGTGAATACCTTTTTGAAAGTTAATGTATGTATACAAGTATGTATTGAACTGGAAGAATAACAAAATAAATGAATGTAGGATGTGGCTCTAAGAAAGTGATCTCATACCTCTAGCTTTGGGAAGTTTTATGGATTGAATTGCATTTCGCCAAAGATGGTGAAGTCCTAATGCTCAGTACCTCTGACTGTGACTTTGTTTTGAAGTAAGGTCTTTGCAGATAATCAAGTTAAGATGAGATTCTTAAGGTGGTCCTTAATCCAATATGACTATGTCCTTATAAAAAAGGTTAATGTGGACACAGAAACAGACATACACAAAAGAGACATTATGTGAAGAGACAAAGAGAAAATGTCATATGAGTATCAGAGTCATGCTGTTATCAGCCAAGGAACACCTGAGGCTGTCAGAGCTGGAAGATGCAAGAAAGTCTCCTTCCCTAGTGCCTTCAGAAGGACCATGTCCCTGCTGGCTTTTCATGTGGACTTCTACGCCATCCAGAACTATGAGACAATACATTTCTGGAGTCCAAGGCCCTCTAATTTATGATACTTTTTTACAGCAGCCCTGGGAAATTAACACAGGTGTCCCTTTAGAAATAATAATAATAATAATAATAATAATAACAGAGTTTTTAATGGAAACAGCTAAATTTATTTTGCTCAACATTAAAGTTTTTTGATTTGGAAGCTTTGTGTTTTAGTTTCTCTTTTTACATGTTGACATTTTCTTCCTTATAAAGGAGAAGGTATGGACTACTCTGAAGATATGTGGCTTTCAGGCTACTCATATGACATACATTCAAAATAAAATAGCTAAATAAGAACCTAATATGGGAGACGGAATAATGTAGGAAATTAATTTTTCTGAGCCTGTTTCTGTACGTGGGAGCTATGCTATCTAATGGAAAATAAGAGAATTTCACTCTATCCCTCTGAGCTCAAAATAAAACACTCCATAATATTTGTGCTCCTCCATACGACATTCCTCTTACTGTTGTGAGAGTGATGTTCAGGTTTTCCCGATGCCTTAAGTCACCTGCAAGTATGTGACCTTGGAGGGACATAAATGATCTTTCTCCAACTAGTCCATACATCTGCATTATCTGAACTTTTCTCCCTTATCCACACATACAATGTCACTACAGTCTTTTTACTGTGACTCACATTCTGGAAACATGCAGATTAGATAGATGATAGAGACAGAGACAGAGAGCTGGCACCATGGAATTAGAACAGTGATATGCAGTAAGATATGTTTGCAAATCAACCTAATTTCACAATGCAGAACGTTAGGAAATTCTGACTTTTAAACGTATATCCATAGCTTCTTAGAAGTTTCTGTTTATTGATTGTTTATATATTTGTTTTTTGTTATACTGGTTGGCTTGAGTACATAATGATTATTAGGTGATAAGCCAATATAAATAGTAATAATGACACCTGAAAGATTATAAAATTTAACAAAACTAACATTTTTCATAGAAAAATAGGAAAAGATGGGGTAAGAGAGATTTTAAATTGAAAAGAGCCACCAAGATGAAAAAATATAAATAGTCTGATGGGTAACTTTTTAAAAAGCATCATGAGGGGTGCCTGGGTAGCGCAGTCATTAAGCGTCTGCCTTCGGCTCAGGGCATGATCCCCGGTGTTCTGGGATTGAGCCCCACATCAGGCTTCTCCACTAGGAGCCTGCTTCTTCCTCTCCCACTCCCCCTGCTTGTGTTCCCTCTCTTGCTGGCTGTCTCTCTCTGTCAAAATAAATAAATAAAATCTTTTAAAATAAAAAAAATAAAAATAAATAAATAAATAAAAAGCATCATGAATGTGTATTGTTCTGATTTCTTGAAAGTCCTTGAGAAAATCTTATTAGGGTGCAAATGACTTTGTCCTGGATCAGAATGATAAAAAGCCTCTCATCCAAAACAAAAATTGCTTTTTGCTTATGAATTCTATTGTTGTAAGCATCCTCTTGTCTCTTCCTGCTAATGAAATAAAATTAACATTTTCCAGGTAAACAGTGTTTCCCTTACATTCCCTTACATTGTTTAAGTGGCCAAATAATCTTGTCACAGATGTTTTTCCCATCAAGCATTTCACTTAAAAGTTTCCCATCTTTCTTCAAACCTTTAGAGTTTAATTCTGGTCTTCTCCACTTCTAGCCTTTTGCATTAACAGGAAATAGCATTGTGCCAAATATTTCTAATTGACATCTGCAGAGTATCCTGTAATTCTTCCCTCATCTGTCAGGTAATTCAACTTCTGTAGTCCTATTTTTAAATTAATGAAGCAAAGGAATGTTGTTTTCCCTTTGTGAAACTGAAAAACAAGATAAGCTTCATATTAGGGGAATGAGAAAATGCCTTTGCTTTGGGAAATTCTATACATGTTCAGAAGAGACATGCCATAATCCAGAATATGGAAGTGGAAATGTGTGATTTTGTTCAAAGTCTTTGCTGATGTACTTGTCTTATTGTCACAACTTCTTCTAAATATAAAGCTTTGTTTTTCTTTTTTCAGCATGATTTAGCGTCATTAGTCATACCTCACAAAGTCACTGCAGGGAAGGTTTAGATTGCTAGTGTCATTTTACAGGTGAAGGAATTCAGAAAAAAAAAAAAGTGTGTGAGACCGAAATACAGGCATTGTTTTTTTGTTTGTTACTTGTGTTTTTTTTTTTCCCCAAACTGTTTTCAGTCCTCCTCAGGAGTCCATGGCAGTTTCTTATTGCATCTGTGTCAAAGCAAAATACTTTTCTCTGGCCTCTTCAAATAGTGTTCTACTCTTCAAAACCAAATACAAAGCCTAGTATAATCTCTGTAATGATTACATTACTACAATAATAATAATTTCTAAATAATGTACAGACACTTATGATCCAAGTAGCTTCAGCAGAATGAATCCAACTATAGAAGACTGATGAAGGCACCTTAGAGAGATGAGGGAGACCCAAGAGTGAGAAAAGGAATATGGACCAGATACTGGCTTTGATCATTTTCTTAGCACCATCTAGCCCAGACATAACCAATATGCTTCAAAAATTTTAATGGGATCTAGAGTGATCATAGGCAGTAAAGCCAGCCCTTAAAGAAAGAAGAATTGTCACTGTCTCTGGTGAGTTGGAAGAGGCCATTTTAGTTTCAGTTTTCCCTCAGGGTCAAATACCACATTCCACTATTAAGCAAATGAGGAAATTCCCATGCATTGAGTTGTAATTGGCAATAGAGATACCTGTGTTATTGGTGCTACAATGGGGCCTTGACAGGCCTAATATATACACTTGATTATGATAATGTTTGTCTTGGGCCTGGGATGGTTCTATGAATATTTGTCTCTGCTGTAGTTCTTGCTATGGAAATTCTAAATATAAAATCCATTCTAATTAAAGAAAATTTTTATTTGATAAGAATAAACCTACTTTGAAAGCCCAACCATAGAAATAACTTTTTGTTTATATTAGGATAAAGTCTCCTAAAAATCTGATGCCAAAAAGAAACATGAAAGGAATCATTGATCAAGTTGATCCATTGTTACAAAACACAATTGCATTAAAAAACATAATTATAGATATTAATCAAATGATCTCAGTAATCACCGAGTAAATTGCTTCCTAAATTTTACTCTATGAATCTAGTTTCTCTGACTTGAAAACATGCCTCTGCCAAGTTGTAGTTGAGTGGGTTTTCTTAAAATTGAGCTAGTAGGTTCATATTGTAGGCGTGGTACTATTTATTTTTCTTAGAATTTTGTTGCCTTATTTGTGACAGAATTTTTTACTGTATTTTGGAAAATTGTGGGTTCCAATAAAAAAAGTTAATATCCACTTTTGAACTAGTGTTTATAATTGGGGAAAAAAACCCAAAGATCTGATTTATACTGCTTATTTTGCTTCTAAATAGCTATGTGTATTGATGAAAAAATTTACTTAGTTCTCATATTTCCACTTCTCAGTGTTGCTCTGAGGATAAAAAAGACGGATGGAGAAGATGGATGTAAAAACATTTACAAAGCATGCAGAGTATTATGAACTTCCTGTGATATTATTGTTCCTGTTTTGACTATTACTATTTATTTTGATTCAGCCATCTGTACATTTCTTGAGTTGTGTTGAGCAGTCTTAAAAATGTTAACAGTCTCTATTTGTCTTTGTCAAATGGATAAGAAGAGAATATAGCTGTTATCAAGAGATGATACTTTTATCTCAAAATTTTTCAAATATTAGAACACAGTGGCAGCTGTAATCCAAAAAAATAAAAAGAAAGAGAAGTTTAATGAAACAGAAATAGGAAAAGTCAGGAGTTAATTATTAACGGTAATAAGGGTGATGAAATATTTGGGAAAATTACTAATAGCATGATCCCCTCTTAAAAGTTCATTGTACAAATGATGTGTTGGTGGCTCAGTTGGTTAAGCATCTGCCTTTGGCTTAGGTCATGATCCCAGGGTCCTGGGATCAAGCCCCATGTCAGGCTCCCTGCTCAGCAGGGGAGTGTGCTTTTCCCTCTTCCTCTCCCTCTGTCCCTGCTCATGTACTCTCTCGTGCGCACACTATCTCAAATAAATAAATAAAATCTTTAAAAAAATTAAATAAATAAAAGTTCATTGTACGAATGAGCTTGGTGAGAAAGAGTGTTTACAGTGTGACTTAAACTGAGGAAATCCTTCTTAGAAAAAAAGATCATTATCTTGGAACTGTTAGAAAAGGTCAAATTTAAAATTATTATTTAAGATTGAGCTCCACAATGATCTTAGTGTAGTACTCTTTCTTTTATATTCACTCCTGTGTCTACATTTATTTTTGGAGTGAGCAACCCACGTGAAAAGACAAAACCATTGCACAACTGGCTGCTTCAAGAGCATTGTTTCTGCCTGAACTTAATTAGCCATTACCTACACATATTTACTCAAACTAAATAATGTAAGAGCGAAATTTTGAAGTAGACTCATGAAGGATAGGACTGGGGATAATTATATTGTGTATTGGGTGGTTTTGAATTGTATTGCTGCTCTTATTTCCTTTAATTATACATACCCCTCTATATTCTCATTTCAGATATTTGGTTAGCCAATTTCCTTTTCCAATCACCAGGGTGAGTCCCCAAATAATTTGAATGTGTTCATTAGTATGAGGGTGGTAGATTTCTTTTTTTCCTTGTTTATTTCCTTCTTTTTTTAATTTTTAATGTCTCAGTTGTTAAAGATCAACTTCATATGCAGTCTTAAAATGTTGGAGAAGCTGCTCAATGAAGTCTGACAGAAAGAGTAGTATGACAGCATGCTCACTGGGGAGCAGCGTACTCTAAGTATAATAACTAAGATTGGTTTGAATCCTAAAAGTGATTAAGCTGCATGGTTCTGCTAGTTATTTTACAATTCCTCTCAATTCTCCTGGATCAATAAATTTTGACATTAAAATGAAAGGGAATCTAGTCAATATATGCTTGTGTCAAAATGTACATGGCTGCCCTAGGAGAAAGTTCCTGGTGTAAGAATGAGTCATTTATACAAAAGTGATAGAAGGCCTTACTCAGTGTACTGGAAGAAATTTCTGACACTGAAAAATATATGAGAAAACTGATGAATTTCAGACAGGCCTTTTACATGTAAACAATGGGCTGGAAATTAAGAGAGAAGCATACTGCATTGATTACTAGAATGATGTTAGGAGTTAGACAGAAATACAAGCGATATACAAGTTCCCTGTTGGTAAGGTTGTACACAGGGCTGAAAGTAAGTAGTGTGCCTGAAAAACAGCACTCAATGCAATAGTTTTATCAATTAACTCATACCACTGCTAATGAGTTGAAGGGTTTCAGAGACATGGACACTACTCCATTTACTATGAGATGAAACTGTTATCAGATTGCAAAGAGATGGAAATCTAAGTAAATACAGGACAATCAATAAATAGCAAATAAAAGTGGTAGTTTGGAGACTAGAAAAAATGTAGACAAAGCAGCAAAAGGAATGATTACAAAGGTTTTGGGACAGCTACTGACGCTGGAATGTCAGTAACCGTTTGGAGAATAACCGCATGAAGAAATACCTCATTCAGCAAGATGCCTGCGTGGAGATAAAAAGGATACTGATCATTTCTTATTTTTCATGAGTCTGGTGGTTCCACCTAGCAATATGTCAATGTGAGTGAAGCGGCAACATGATGCTTCAATATTTACTGTGTACGGTATAATAATATCCTTGATATGAATGGGCATTCTGTTAAGAGAAATGTTTGATTGTCAAAAAAAAGTTGGGGAGACATTGGGATAAATAAAATGTTTATTGAAAGATATCTCAGAGTCTTTAACAAAATGAATGTCCAATGAAACATTTTGAATAGGTACACAGTGAGATTTTCCCTAACTTTTTTTTGTGTTTGATAGGTTTTATTTTTTAGAACATTTTTATGTTTACAGAAAAACTAAGCAGATAGCATAGGGTTTCCATATATACCTTTGTTTCTCCCTTGCAGTTTCTGTTTTAACATCTTGCATTAGTGTGGTACACTATTTAACAAGGGAATGAATTTCTGTTTATTTCTAGTCTGCTGAGTTTTGTCATGAATGGGTGTTAATTTTGTTAAGTGATTTTTCTGCATCAATTCACATGATTATATTGTTTTTCTCTCTAGCCAGTTGATATGGTAAATTACATTGATTGATTTTTTTTGACTGTTGAATCTTCCTTGCTCCCTGGCATAAATCTGACTTGGTCATGGTATCTAATTATATTCTTAAAATTTTGGACTTACTTGCAAATACTTATTTAGGATTTGGGGGTCTATGTTCATGACATTATTGGACAGCAGTTTTCTTTCCTTGTATTTGGTATTATCGTAAGGCTGGCATCACAGAACGAGGAAGGAATTGATTCTCCTGCTTCTGTAGTTAATTAAATATACTATAACAGCTTTTAGGTGTGCCGTACAAATTACTACAAACTGAATGGCTTAAAACAAAAGAAATTTATTTTCTCATAGTTTGGGATGCTAGAAGCTTGAATTTCAGGTTTTGACAGGGTTGTTTCCATTGAAACCTCAAGGGAAGGATCCTTCCTTGCTTCTTCTAGCTTATTCCAAGCACCATGTTGATGATGTCATTCCTCATTTCTTTAGGTTGTTACTGGAGATTTGTTTTGTTTTGTTTACTTTTTATTCATGAATTTTAAATTTTTATTCAGTTTTTCTCTCTATATTTTTATTCTTATTTTATTATGTTCAGTTAGCCACTGTATAGTACATCATTAGTTTTTGATGCAGTGTTCAATGATTCATTAACTACGTATAACACCCAGTGCTCATCATAACACGTGCCCTCCTCAATACCCATCACCCTGTTACCCCCTCCCCTCTGAAACCCTCAGTTTGTTTCCCATGGTCCATTTGTTTTGTTCACATTTCCTATTTTTTGTTTTCCTTGTGGTGCTGCATAAGTGTCTGCGTTTGAAGAAAGAGCCACTTCTCTTGGTCTTTATAGACTGACTTTGACAAAGAAGCCCCTCATTAATCAGCATGGCTAGCGATGCTGGAGCCTCTCAAGCCTCTTCTATGGATGTGTCTTCTCTGGACTCATCTGTAGAGATTCCTTATCAGAGGGCACCTACTCTTATTTTCAGGTGCTCACAACCTTCTTTCCCTGGGGTCTCTTACTGCTGTACCACAGGCCAGGACTTAGGACACATTCCACTCTTCTCCCTCCTTTCCTTGGAGGCCTCAATTTCTGTGCCTTCTCCTAAATTTCCTGAGCTATGCTGGGCACAGCACATTGCCTGCTCCTTTTTCTCTGTTCTTGGTTGCCCCCATGAAGCTATGAGGGTTCCATTGTTCCAGGTGAGGCAAGAAAGTTACTGGCCTCAGATAACACACCAAAATGCTGGGGATGTTGAAGGCACGCTTTCCTTCTCTCCCTCCTGCCTGGTGAAGAAACCTCAGCTTATATGCCTTCTTTCAATCTCATAGAGCTGTATCAGACACAGTAGCTGTCTATCACTTTTCCTTTGTTTTTATCTGTCCCCAAGCATAGATCTGAGTTTCCAACAAATCATTTTTCTTCTTTCTGAAGGATTTCTTTTAACATTACTTGTGAGATTGTTTCACTGGTGATGAATTCCCTCTTTTTTGCTCGTTTGTTTGTTTGTTTGAGTAAGACTTTCCCTCTCTCCAGTTTTGAAATCTAATTATGCTGGATACAGAAATCTTTTTGGCTGAATTTTTTCTTTCAACAATTCAAATATTTCCTTCCACCCTNCGAGGAAGACTTTCTCTCTCTCCAGTTTTGAAAGATAATTATGCTGGATACAGAAATCTTTTTGGCTGAATTTTTTCTTTCAACAATTCAAATATTTCCTTCCACCCTCTTCTTGCTTGCAGGCTTTCTAAAGAAAAGTCCAATGTAATTTATATCTTTGTTTGGCTATAGGTAAATTACTCACCCACTCCCCCAACCTCCTGGCTTCTTGCCAGATTTTGTATTTATCTGTGGTTTTCTGCAGCTGGAATATGATATGCCTAGTTGTACATTTTAATATCTACTCTTCCGGGTCTTCTCAGAGCTTCCCGGACTTCTGCTTTATTGTTTGTCATTAATTTTGGAAAACTCTCATCCATTATTATTTCGGTTATATCGTCTGCTCCTTTCTCTCTCTTCATTCAGATATTCCTATTCAGTATAGTTACATTTTTGTAGTTGTCACACAATTCTTGGATATTCGGTTCCTTTTATTTTTAATTCCTTTATGCTTTGCTTTTCAGTTTGAGAGGTTTCCACTGACATAGCTTCAAACTCACTGAATCTTTCATCACTTAAGTCCAATCTATTAACAAGCTTATCAGAAGCATTTTTTAAAAAAATTGTTAGTGTTTTTTTCTTTTTTTATTTCTACCACTAAAAAAAAAATTCTTAGAGTTTCCATCTCTCAGCTTACATTAACCATCTATGCTTACATGTTGTCCACTCTTTCTGTTAGACCCCTTAGCATAGTAGTTGTAGCTATTTAAAACTTTCTGCCTGATAATTTTAAAGTGTCTGCCATATCTGTGTCTAGTTCTGATGCTTGCTTTATATGCTTAGGCTGTATTTTTTTTTCTGTGCCTTTTAATTTTTTGTTGAAATCCAAACATGACGTATCAGCCAGTAGGTACTCAGTAAANGTTCTGATGCTTGCTTTATATGCTTAGGCTGTATTTTTTTTCTGTGCCTTTTAATTTTTTGTTGAAATCCAAACATGACGTATCAGCCAGTAGGTACTCAGTAAAAGACCTTTAGTGTGAGGATTTATGTTTATTTGGCTAAAGTTAAGCTGTGTTCTAATGTTTGTCTCAGAGGATTCTGTTTCTTCTGCTGTCTTTATTTTACCTTCTTTGTCTCTGCATTTCCCTAGAAATTCCATCTAAACTAGAGCCTGTGACTTTCGGTTCTTTCAGTCGTAATCTATTGTTATTGTCCTGTTGATGTGGATAAGACATTTAGGAGAGGAAGAATATTATGATCATATTATGATCGTATGGTTATAATTTTATCTTTTTTAGAGGTCAAGTGTCCCTTGGTTTTGGCCTTCATAGGGTTTGTTTTGTTTTGTTTTGTTTTTAGCATTTCCCCCCCTTCTTTTAAGAGATACAGGAAACCTAGAAAGGATTCATGTTGGCTCTTCCTCTTCCCCCAATTCAGNTGTTTTGTTTTGTTTTTAGCATTTTCCCCCCTTCTTTTAAGAGATACAGGAAACCTAGAAAGGATTCATGTTGGCTCTTCCTCTTCCCCCAATTCAGATAAGGTTCTGGTAAAGTTGCTTCCTTTCAGAAGAGCCTTTTGTTATAGAGACAGAAAGCTCTGGGCTTACTTCAGAATGGCCACTTGTCCCTTCCCTGACCTAAGGACAATCCAGTCTTCACCATGAGGACTTAATGGGGCTCTTAGAGGTAAATCTCCTGAGTGTGTGGCACTCCCCGACCAAGACTGGGCCTCTAGTTTTTAGTTCCGAGGCTAGGCCACTATCAGCCTCCAGAAATTCATCAATTAATGTTTATCTTCCTGGCAGTCCCTGGCTGCAACAGCCTCTACTCTCAGTGAGCTGAGATTCCTGCATACGCCAGTTTTCTGGGGAGACATTTGCCCTGTGACCTCAATTCTCTCGTGGATCTCGGAAGAGTTGTTGATTTTAAGTTTGTATAGCTTTTCCCTTGTTGACAAGATGGGAGCGATGACTCCCAAGCTCTTTATCTGTGTGAGTGTAAACTGAATATTTTTAATCTTATTTAGGGAGGAAGGAGAGTGCATATGAACATATCCCAGGGGATAACAATTTGGAAAACACCGACCTAACCATAGCCTTTTTATGTGTCTTTAAAAATATAAAATAATGGCCACAATAGGATTGGCTGAGCCCCAGGAATGAAAAATGATCTATTAACTCCTAAATCAAGTTTGGTTAAAAGACTACTTAATAAAAGACTCATGAATCTTCCATTTACTACAAGTAAGAATTTCAGCAATTAAGTTGGCTTTTCTGAGCATCTCTCTCATTCAAACTGGGATAGTTCTCAGTGTATGACAAGGGTTATTTTGAAGCTAAAATTAACTGATAAAATAATAATAATCATAATAATAATAATAATAGCAGCTAATACTTGCTGATATATTAAAAGGTGCCAGTGCTTACAGATTACAGGTCGTATTACTGCAATTTTTCCGTCAAAGATGAGGGAAACATAGACATGAACATTTAAATAATTAAACCTAGTTCACAAAGGTATAAATATCAATGTCTGGCACTGTCTGAGTGTAGAGCCCAAACTCTAAAGAACAGAGTAATATGCTCTGTAACTCTCTATGACAAGTCTAGTCTGATTGACTGAAGGTGGTGTTTAGAACATGGATGATCATTTGTTGAGATGTTTATTGGTTCATTCAGAATATGAAAGGACTTGAAAAGATGTTTATATGTTTGGAATTGGTAAAACTTAGACACAAAATAGTTTTATCAGTTTAAAGATTTTTTTCTTATTGATATTTGTTTCATTCAGCTCTTATGATTGGGTGATTACTCTGAGCCAAACTATATGGTAAGTATTTTAAGAAAAACAGACATGAATCAGACTAAGTCTTCGCTTCCTAAAAGGCAAAATCGAGTATATATATGCATGCCTGTATTGCAGGACAGGATAGGACTGGTTAGCCGTAGCAAACTCACAATGTTCTCTGTTAGCTCATTAAGTAGTGACCGTAATTTGTGTCTCATTTTTTGTCCACATGAGTTCTTCAGTATTTCTGGAAATCACAGCTTTGTATGGTCTGCAGGAAAAAGAATTTCACTTAAAAACTGAAGAACTATTATATCTGTGTAGACCTACGTGATCAATGATCAGGGAAGGTATTATGCTGCAGCGTGATTATCAGGGGCTCTCCATCCAGACGGTAGCTGCAGTGCCTCAGTGGGTATGCAGCAGGAGAGAGCACTAAGTTGCTACAAGAGTGTGTAGGTATTTACAGGGGTCTCTAAACATTTTGAAAATGTATCATCCGTGTTGGCTGGAATTAAAAATTCAGTTGCTCAAGGATATAAGTATAAATTTATAGCTACAACTTAGAAGGCAAATAAACAAACACTTGCTACAGGCTTTATTATGTTTGCTGTTTGTTGTTTTTGAAAATTTATTTAGTGGTTGTGAAAGATGCCAGATTGAAAAAGACACTAAAAAAAGAAATTCACAGTTTATTCACAGATGACTCATTAGCACTTCAATTTCCCCAGGAGTCTTGTTACCTCTAGGTTTCTTATCAGTTTAATGTACGTTTCTTGCTGCACTTACATATCTATTTGAATTTGTGTCAGGGGGGTGAATAGGAAAAAACCATGAGTCACCATGAAGGGTCAGTGATCAGATTCTAGAGTCTGACTTCCTGTGGAAAAATCAACTTAATTTCTCTGTGCCTCAGTTTCTTCATCCGTAGAAAGAGGATAACTTGCACTACCTGGCAGAGTTGTTTTGAGCATTAAATTAGTTAATATGTTCAATACCTGTAAAATTGGAATGATACCTTTTACATATTCAGTACTGCCTGGGTATCAGGTATTTAATGCTTTCAATTAAGCATATAGCTTGTTGCAAAAAGTTCATTAATCTAACATATTCCATGTTTAAATTATACAGCAGCGTTCTCACTTTGATTTTTGATTTTGTAATGGTAGTGATTGTACTACAATTAGTGAGCAGTTAAAGAGAAGAAAACAGCTGTATTCACTGATCTCAGCACCTATGACATCACCAGTTGGTGGTATGAGGTCATTGTTCTTCTTCTTGCACTGCCATCCATAAAACTGTATCCTACTCATTTCTTCCATGCCTCATTGACAAACTTTTAAAGCCGTGTCTTCTGTAGTGGCTTTTGAGGCTGAATTTGGCCAGGACACTTTACCTCCTATTCATGGGAGAGTGAATACTGCCACACTGTAGTGCTTAAAAGAACTTGTGGAGATCTACTGCTTTATTCCCAGGGATGTGAGGCAAAGTATTGGACTATATATATCTTTTTCTTGAAAGAGATAGGTTTCAGTTCAAGAAGATCCTGCCAAGCTTGAGGTCAACAGTTCAATCCCTAATCATTACAGTATTATTATAATTCCTATCATTTTTATGTCGAGGTTGTGCTAATTTAGAAAGGAGTATCTTCTGAAGGTTCTCAGAGTCATGAATGAAATTCTCATGTTATACTGACTTGAACTAAGCTTTATAAAAATCACAGGATTTATCCACTTGCTAAGGCACCTAGGACGAAGTTGAGATAAAATTACAGGGTGGTAGAAATGTAGAAAACATGGAAATGTGTGCCTACAAATGAACTCATCAGTAAGAAATTGTGGCTCATACATGAACATCAACAGAATTCAACAAATTTTGGAAGATTCATACTTTATAGCAAAGAGATCAGAGATGAGAAAAGGATATGCACAAGTGATTATCATGTAGTGTGTTCGTATAGATAGCTCTTATTGTTTTTCTCACATATTTTGTCTACGATTTATTTCATCTCCAATGTTTGGCTTAGCTCCTGTCACATGACAGTAAGTAGTTTGTTTACTCTCCTGATCCTGTCCTCTATCATTATCTGGGCAAATAATACATATTAACTACAATTTTTAGGTCCTTGCTACAATGTGTGATAGTACAAAAAGTTTAGACAACAGATTAAAATCATCATTGTCATCATCATCATGGCTCAGTCATTTTTGCTAAATACTTACAAGGCCCCCCACACTCTTCCAAGCAGTCTTTTAACTCATTCAATCTTTATGACAACTCCCTGGGATAGTTATCAATGACATTTCTATTTTCATATGATAATACTAAAATATAGAAAAATATAGAAAAATTGCCCAAGGTCAATGACCAAGTGGTGAGCCAGGATTTAAACTCAGGGTCTGACTCCAAAGTAAAAAATGATGCCAAATCGACACAGTGGGCAATTCAGGGTCACACTGAAAGCCCTGTATTGCTGAGGTGGTAGCCCTGTATTGCTAAGCAGTGCGGCAAGGCAAGACGCTCTACATGCTGCCACAGCTTCCAAGGACATCAAAGCGCCAGGAACTCTTTTACGTATGGAGTTGAAAGAACAATTTGGGAATTTTGGCAGTTATTGGCCTTTGAGATTATAAAGCCTACTTATATACACTTGCATCCATAAATTTTTAAAGAGCTATATAATGTACTACAAAACTATTTAAAAATGTGCTTTTCAGCAATTTAAAAGTACAAAATATACTCTGGACAATGTGAAATTTAGCAATTACGTTGATATGCTACCAGGCACTGTGAAAAATGTCCTGGCCAAGGAGAAAGTTTTACTAAAAATTCTATTTTTAAATTATCTACCTTAAAAAAAAAGCAGTTTATATTCATAAGCACTGATTTTCATATAATCTGACACAATGCTAACTTAAAGGCATCCACACAGGGTGAGGTAACACCCTTATCTTTAGGAAAATAATTTAAAAATTCAAGTTGATTCCAATATTATTATGTAGTGCTTAAAGTTTTATATAGCATGTGTTATAGTAGTTAATATTATTGAAGCTTTTATCTAGGTCTAGCAGGACTTAACTTTTTAATATTTAGTTTCTATCTTAGGGCACTTGGTGACACAAAATTAAAACAAGGTGTTTTGGGTCCTCCCCTTAGTTACTAGGAGTCCTAGAATTAGTACATCTGCATCTTACTTTTCCACTAAATTTCAGCAGGGTAAATGATTTCATTTTGTTCAAATGTGCCTCTCCCTTTCCCAAAATGCCTACATCCAAATAATATGATTAAATAAATAAAATCTACAATCTTGGTAGACTGATTTGCTTTGTTAATGTTTTTACATATCACACTCAGTATTTCCGAAAGAAAAAAACTGATAACTTGGACTTCAATAAAAACCACTGCTCTCAAAAAGAATAGGAAAAGCCACATACTGGGAGAAGATATTTTTCAAGGCACATCTCTGATAAAGAACGTGTGTCCACAGTACACAAAGTACTCTTATAACTCAACCAAAAATAATTTAAACAGCCCAGTTTAAATACCATACCAATTAAATAATTTACACAGCCCCATTTATGTACCGTAATGTTTGGTAGCTTTTCCTATAATATTACTTGCTCATAAAATTTAAAAGGCACATTTTAAATGGCCCTATCTCTCATACTAGCGTTTTGAAAGGGCAGTTGCCTACAGTTGCCAACAACCAGTGGAAGTGGTTCTAGTCAAGAAAGGCCTCCCCTAGATGCTCCAGAGGCAATATGGCCCTGAGAGCACTTAGATTTCCAACTCTGGCTTCCAGAACTATGAGAAAAAAAGTTGTCTTTGGCCACCCAGTTTGTGGTAGTTCTTCAAAACAGCCATAAAAACTGATAAATCCACTCAGATCTTTAGACTCCATTCTAGCTTTCCTGACATTCTTTTTTTTTTTTTAATGTTCTTTTATTGTATTATGCTAGTCACCATACAGTACATCCCTGGTTTCTGATGTAAAGCTCGATGATTCATTAGTTGCGTATAACACCCAGTGCACCATGCAATACGTGCCCTCCTTACTACCCATTCTCAATCATGTATTCACCGAGATGTATTAACAGAGGTGGTCCTACTGTCTTTATCTCAAAATCACATGGGTTCCTAAAAATACCATCACACACTTTTTTACCTTGGGTATACAGTAAGTATGTGACCTAAATGTAAAATTATGATCGTAGAAACAAGAGCGATACGGAAGTACAGCATGCATAAGGAGACGCTGAAAGGAGTGATGAAGAAAAGAGAGATTTAAAAAAAGGACATTGAAATATGGAGTACAACCACAATGTGTCAGAGCGTTAAAAGATAGAGAAAACGAATGGTTCATACTCAATGCAAAACATGGTAAAGAACATGAAATTAGAGACAGATGGCTTCGATTCTCAAGTCCAAGTTTTAAGAGTTGTAATAATTTGGGCAGTTTGCTTAATCTCTCAATTTTTCAGTTTTCTTATCTGTTAAACAGGAACAATAGTAGGCATCTATCCCATTTTTAAAATTACTGTAGATGAGATAAAGAATATAAAATGGCTACTAAAATTCCTGATTTGTAGAGTGTTTAATAAATTTTAACTATTGCTGTTTTTCTTTTTCTTATTATTATCTTCCTCATATATTACTGGAATGAAGTATTTTCTTCAGGTTCTAGCTATAAACCTTCTCATAGATAAGCACTAAGGGAGTAGAATTCAGTCTAATAATGTTCTTGTCTAGCCTGCTCAAAAGAGATTTACTCATAAGCACGAGACGGAAAATAGACCCATCCTTATTAATAAAACTTCTGAAGACTATTGTTTGTTTTAATATATTACGACATGAATGTGAATTAGAGATCTGAGATTGAACCCAGGCATGCCATAGAAAGTTGAAAGGCAACTACTCTCTCCTAATTGCTAAAGGAAATTCAGTGTTTCAGAGAAGTTACGGAGTGGTAACAGTACTCACAAAGAACTGTGCAATTCAGGCCTCTCGTATTCTAAAATCTGTGAATCTGTTTGCTTCCTTTAGTTATTTTTTACATTTCTGACAACATTTTTGACCTGTGATTTCACTTTTATAATTTTTGATCAATTATGCTTTGCTATACTAAGGAAAATGACTTTGTCAGGTTTCAACCCCCTTGTTATCTTCTGGTTTTATCTGATGAATATATTATCAATATATCTGGGGATATATGAAGAATCATCTTCATTCATTTGTTTTCATTTGCTAGAAAAGAAGAAAAATAGTGTGTTCTCTGTGTGTGTGTGTGTGTGTGTGTGTGTGTGTGTGTGTGTGTGTGTTGGAGATAATTTTTACCAATTACTTGAAAATGAACTTAGGCAATTTTAGCTATCAGTTTATGGTATATACTTTTAAATATAACACTAAAAATGCTGAAGTGCATAATTTTACTTTAATGAGAAAGAATTTATATGTATACCTTTTCTCATTTTGTGTTAATGGGTATTATATGAATAAAACACTGTGCATTTAGATAAGAATATATTCTTTGTTACTTACTTTGGGCGAGGAAGTTTTCACCTGTAGTTTTCCCAAAAGCTTGAGAGTGAATTAACTAAATAGCTACAACATCACATAAACGACTGGATTGTAATTACATTTGGCTGGCAAGAAATATTACTGTTTCTTTAAATGACAGTCCTAAATAAGCCTGCATTTTAAGGTTTTTTTTATTATTGTTATAGTTTTATTTTGTTTTTGAAGTTCCCCATCATTTTCTGTGGCTGCCTGCTACCCTAATTCTGTCCCTTCAGGTCTTGTNTAAAAAAAAAAAAAAAAGAAATATTACTGTTTCTTTAAATGACAGTCCTAAATAAGCCTGCATTTTAAGGTTTTTTTTATTATTGTTATAGTTTTATTTTGTTTTTGAAGTTCCCCATCATTTTCTGTGGCTGCCTGCTACCCTAATTCTGTCCCTTCAGGTCTTGTAGGAAGGGATGGGCAGCAGATAACTGTATTTGTAATGGTAACAATATGCACTGTGAGTAATATATCCTAAAATCAGTGGCTGAACACAGTAAAAAGGAAAATTTCCTGGTCATGGGAGCAGTGTTTTGTTCAACACAGTCTTTGGGGCTCCTAGACTATAAACTCTGTGCCATCTGGAGAAGTAACTTCCAAAATTGCCCTTAGTTTTTGACGTCAAGTCTGCTACGAAAAGAGAAAAGATGAGAATTTATAGGTCTTTCACAAACTAGGGTTTGAAATGTATGTTTCGCCTCTGCTATAATTCTATGGACAAGAACAGGTCACACAATCCTATGTAAATGCAGGCTGGCGGAAGGCTAGAAGTATTGTCCCAACTGAGCAGTTTCTTCCCCCAAACCTGTTCCCCTGAATGGAAAATGTGGGCCTGCCACAGCCTGCCGTCCAGGGACTTCATACTCACGGACATGCTTTTCCCAACACTCAGAGCACAGACAGCCCTGGTGGATGATGGGTTTTTTACTCTCCTTATCCCTGCTCCACATTCTGATATTTCAGTTGCTGGTTTTTTTTAAAGCTATTTTCTCTTCCATTTTTTAACTTCTAATTTGAAACACACACACTATTCTAGTTAGAGACTTCAACACTCTTCTGCCAGTAATGGATTTATACAGCAGGCAGAAAATCAGTAAGGATATAGATGACCTGAACAGCACTTTCAATCCACTTGATTTAATTGACATTTATAGAATATTCCACCTAACAACTGAAACAGAAGGAACGTTTCCTACTTCATTCTGTGAGGTCAGGCTTATTATATACCAAACCAGATGAAGACATTGCAAGGGGCGGTGGGGGGGGGTTGTCCAAATATACTCATGAAAAGAGACCCCCCCAAATTGAAATAAAATATCTGCAAATGAATCCAAAAACATAAGAAAAAATTATACACCAAGAGATGCCAGGGATGCAAGGTATGTTCATTCAAAAAAAAAAAAAAATCAATCAGTATAATTTACCACATTAACTTGCTAAAGAATAAAAACCATATAATAGAGTAATTGATTTAGAAAAAAGCATTTGACAAAAGCCAATACCCATTTATAATGCAAACTTTCAGCAAACTAGACATAAGTGGAAACTTCCTCACCCGATTAAAGAAAACATCTATAAAACACCAGTACTACAGTGATCCTCAGTGCTAAGAAACCAGAAACTCACCACCTGTAATCAGGAACAAGACATGAATGTCTTCTCTCACCATTTCTAGTCAGTATTTTACTAGAAGTGGTAGTCAGTGCAATAAGACTCTCTTTATTTGGAGAGAAAGAGATAAGTTTATGTAGAAAAATCAAAGAATCTGCCAAAAAATCTCTTAAAACTAATAAGCAATTATAGCACAGTCCCGGTAACATATAAGGTCAACATACAAAAGCTGTACTTTCCTATATATCAGCAATACCCAACTAAATTAGGTAATTAAAAAAATCATTCACAATAGCATCAATATAAATGTAAACTATGTATAAATCTAGTAAAATATAGGTCTGTATGGTAGGAAGTAGGAAACACTTACAGAGGACCTATGTGAATTAAGAGTTATTACATGTTTGTCTGGGCATCTAAGTGGCTCAGTCAGTTAAGGAGTCAGACTCTTGGTTGGGGCTCCAGTCCTGATTTTATGGGTCATGAGATCAAACCCCAGGTCTAGCTCTGAGCTCAGCTGCGAGTCTTCAAGATTCTCTCCCTGTGCCCCTCCCCCTACTCATGCCTTTGTGCGTAATCGCACTCTCTCTCTCTAAAATAAATAAATAAATCTTAAAAAATGTTATTACATGTTTGTTATTAGAAAACTTCATATTAAGATATAAATTCTTCCTAACTGGATCTATATTTTCAAAACTGTATCAGTAAAAGTCCTAGCAATCTATTTTGGGGATACGGATGAACTGATTCTAAAGGTCTGTGGAAAGGCAAAAGACCTAGAAGGGTTAAGACAATTCTGAAGAAGGAAAACAAAGTTGAAGGATTCACACTACGTGACTTCAAGACGATATAAAGCTTTAGCAATCAAGGCAGCATGTTATTAGTGACAGAACAGACACATAGGTCAGTGGAATATAGAGCAGTCAGACATAGCCTACACAAATTAATTGATTTTTGCAAAGGCACATGGGCAATTTAATGGAGGAAGAATAGCTTTGCAATAAATGGTACTGGAAAAACTGGACAACTGTATGTAAGAAAAGGAATCTATACATATACCTTATATTTTACACAAAAGTTAAGACACATTGGATTGTAAACCTAAAAGTAAAATGCAAAAATAGAAAACTTCCAGAAGAAAACATAAGAGAAAAATTGATTTGTTTTGTCAGTAAGTTTTTATATACCACACTAAAAGCAGGATTTCTGAAAGAAAAAAATTGATAACTTGGACTTTAATAGAAGCCACTGCTTTAAAAAAGACAATATTAGAATAGGAAAAGCCACATACTGGGAGAAGATATTTTCAAGGCGCATCTCTGATAAAGAACATGTGTCCACAGTACACACAGTACTCATAACTCAACCAAAAATAATTTAAACAGCCAGGTTAAAAAATAGGTTAAATATCTGACCAGATACCTCACCACAGGAAATATATAGATGGAATGTATGCATTTAGAAAAGGTGTTTGACATCATTTCTCATTAGGGAACTGCAAATTTACACAAGAGTGAGACACCACCACACACATATTTGAATACTTAAAATCCAAAAACAGATAATACAAGTTGCTGCCAAGGATATGTAGTATCAGAAACTTTCATTCAGTACTGGTAGGAATGAAAAATGATACACTTTCCACACAGTTTGGAAGTTTCTTCTCAAGCAAAATATAGTTTTACCACATGATCCAGTAATCATCCCCCTACATATTTACCAAACTGGTTTGAAAAGTTATGTCCTTACAACACCCTGCATGTGAATATACATATTTATTATAACCTTATTTATAATCACAAAAAAATGTGGAATCAGTAAAGATGTCTTTCAGTGGATAAACAAACTGTGGGATACTACTCATAGATAAAAGGGAGTGGCATCAGTCTATGCAGACTTGGTCAATGTAAATGCATTTTGCTAAGTAAGGGGCATCTGGGTGGCTCAGTCAGTTAAGTGTCTGGCTCTTGATTTTGGGCTCAGGTCATGATCTAATGGTCATGGGATCGAGCCCCCTGCAGGCTCTGTGCTGGGTGTGGAGTCGGCTTCAGATTCTTTCTCTCTGTCCCTCCCTGTTTCCCCCGACTCGTACTTGCTCGCTTTTTCTCTCTCTCTCAAATAAATAAATAAAATCTAAAAAAAAAAATTTTTTTTAAATGCATCTTGCTAAGTGAATCAAACCAATGTGAAAAGGTTACTCATTGTGTGATTCCAATTATATAATGTTTTGGAAGGGCAAAACTACAAAGACGGTGGGGAGATCAGTTGTGGCCAGGTGTTCGGGGATGGGATTGAATATATGAAGTACACTTAATATTTCAGGGGGGTGAAATTATTCAGTAAGATGTCATATTGGTAAAAACATTATGCATTTATCAAAACATAGAACTTGGTAGCACAGAGAACTTTAAGGTTACACTAATTAAAACACAATAAAATTTGGAGCACAGCTTTCCTCTCAAACATACATAATGACAGTCCTACCAAGTGAAAAAGCATTAGACAAATTACACTTCAAGGCCATTCTAAAAAATACCTTTAGATTAGTACCCCCCAAAATTGTAGAGGTCACTCATTCAAAACAAGGAAAGACTGAGAAATTACCATGGCCAATAGGAGACTAAGGAGATATGACTGCTAAATATAGTGTGGTGCCCTGGATGGGATCCTGGAACAGAAAAGGAGGTTAGGCAAAAACTAAGGAGATCTAGATAAAGTATAAAGTCTAACAGTAGCATTAATATTGGTACATTAGCTGTGACGAATGCACTGTACTGATGTGAACCTGTTCCATGAAGGATTTGTATCATTGTTTTAAAGAGCCACATTTTATATCATTTTAGACCTCCTGACAAATGGTATCTCTCCTTCTTGCAGAATATACTAGGGTCCCTCTTATTTTTGAGGCATAACAAGATTAAAACATTATATAGGTATTTGTCAGTAATGATCAATATCGTGTCTTCAACTACATGCCATTGAGAGAGAGCTGACCTTAAGTAAAATTGTGTTGTGAGCCATTTACTTAGCTGCCATATTATTTCACTGTGCACAGGTATCAAAGTGCTTCCTAGTAGAGTGTTGTTTTTTTTTATTTTGATGTTTTTTTATTATATTATGTTAGTCACCATACAGTACATCCCTGGTTTCTGATGTAAAGTTCGATGATTCATTAGTTGTGTATAACACCCAGTGCACCATGCAATACATGCCCTCCTTACTACCCAACAGCAGTCTATCCCATTGCCCCCCTGAAGCCCTCAGTTTGTTTCTCAGAGTCCATAGTCTTTCATGCTTCACTCCCCCTTCTGATTACCCCTCTTTCTTTATCCCTTTCTTACCCTACCGATCTTCTAGTTCTTATGTTCCATAGATGAGAGAAATCATATGATAGTTGTCTTTCTCTGCTTGACTTATTTCACTTAGCATAATCTCCTCCAGTGCCGTCCATGTTGCAGCAAATGTTGAGAACTCGTTCTTTCTGATAGCTGAGTAATATTCCATTGTATATATGGACCACAACTTCTTAATCCAGTCATCTGTTGAAGGGCATCTCGGTTCCTTCCACGATTTAGCTATTGTGGACAATGCTGCTATGAACATCGGGGTGCATATGGCCCTTCTCTTCCTAGTAGAAGTTTTTTTTAAAAAAGATAAATTAAGGCTCATATTCTGGCTATGACAAAGTAAGTTACTGAAGACTGATTTTGTGGAAGTTACTCCTCTGTACCTCAAATTTATAACTCTAAAATAGGAATAATTTCTCCTTAACGATTTTGAGTGTGTGAGCATTAAATTAGGTAATTTGTGTAAAGTATCAGAAGATTGCTTCCGTACAATCATAGATACTCAAAAATAGCTGCTCTCCTAGCTGGAGGAATCTTTAATACAATGCCACACGAATGCTCTGATGATATATACTACTTTGACTATAATAGACTATTCACACTTTCATATTTACTCATTCATTTTTATGGCACAGCTAGTGAGAAATATGGTTACATCTAAAACTTTGCAATAAATTGCACATATGAAGCAAGACTTTAGTAAAGGGCTCTAATATAATAAACACCATCAGTAATCTGGAAAACACACATTTAGGAGAGGAAAAATGTGGATACCTGAGACTGGACTTACAGAATGTAATATTGTGCTTAGACTCATCTCTGTGCTAATTTACTATCCGAGAACGCAGAAATTCTGGAGCATACTTAGAAGCCTTATGCATGCACGTGTGGAGGTATGAAAGGTGGACGCCGAGAAGTCATGTGTGTATGACATTAGATTTGCTATGATCAGGAAAAAAAAAAAAGTAAAGAAATGGATTAAGTTTTAATAACACAGAAATTATAGGTTCAAAATGTAAAATTCATTTTGGATAGTAGACTATAGTGTTCTTGCTCAAAAATATTTTCTATTTAATTTTATCTAATTTTAACCAGTTTCATTTTAATATTTTATTCCATTTTATTCTCAATCTATATGATAAATAAGGTCTTAGTATCCTAAGTCTTAATAACTTTGCAGCTCTCCACTTATATCTTTGCCTGAATGTGTAAGCAATATTTTTCTTTCTTTCTCTGTTTGTATCCTTATTGTATTACTACAGTTTTTGTGTGTTAGATAAATCTTTAAAAGAATTATAACTAAGCACTTTTCTAATGTATTAATCAAGTCAAACTATTCAGTTTTATTTTTACTTTATGGATTTATCAAAAGTCTGAATTTTCTATTAATTGTATGTTTTGTTATCTCATGCCATTTCCTTCTCCTAGGTCATTAGCAGTGAAATTGCCTAAAACTAGATATGTATCTGAGTAACATTTCTCTCAGACACTATCCATTTGAAAGCATTTTGTCTGCCTGAAGCTCTTTACCACCTAAAATTTCCTAAATTGTTTTCAGTGCTTATGCCATGATGCCACAGTCCTGACCTCCTAAATTGGTCCTTTTTGTGTTGTAGTGTGTTGAAAGTACTCTAAAAACAGAGTCAGATTAGTCCTCCAATTTCTCCTGCTGACTCTCTCTGCTCTGCCTTTAAAAATTGTCAGATATATTAGACACTCCTTGTTCCTTTTGTGATTCTAAGCTGTGACTATTTTTAATCAACATTTTTTCTTATTAAGAAATCTGGTGTGGCTATAAATCACATTTCTTTTTTTTTTAAAGATTTATTTTTATTTTTATCTATTTCAGAGACAGCCAGCGAGAGAGGGAACACAAGCAGGGGGAGTGGGAGAGGAAGAAGCAGGCTCCCAGCAGAGGAGTCTGATGTGGGGCTTGATCCCAGAACGCTGGGATCACACCCTGAGCCAAAGGCAGACGCTTAATGACTGTGCCACCCAGGCGCCCCTATAAATCACATTTCTAAAATGCCCTTCTTCAAAAATTCCTTTTGATTTTAAATGGCGCCTAAGTGATAGATTTGTATAGTATCATGGCTTCTGATTTCCCCTTCTTCAGTGTGGAAATGTTGGGTTGGTCAAGGTGGAGATCCTGCAGGGAAGAAATGGAGGTGAGAAATGTAGTCTAACCATGAGTGGTCAGGGATAGAATCAAGGCAAGATGGGGGCTAACCTGAATCCACTACTCAGGGCAGCATGAGCCTGACAGACCTGACGCTGTTGTCTTCCAGAAGGGCCATGCAGGGAGTAGCATGCATGGCAGAGCCATGGCTTGCAAAAGTGGCCAAAGACCTGCAAGAGCTGCTTTTAAGAAGTGTCTCCAGACTCTTCCACAGATGTTTTCTAGGTGGTAGTCAAAGGATCTGGTATTCATTTATTCTTTTCCATCCACTCAAATGGAACGGAGATTGGACTTACAGAATGTAAGTTCCATTTGAGTTCCATTTGAGTTGGACTCAGTAAAACCTTGTGATCCCACATCTTCCTGGTTACAATAAGCATGTAATTACTATTGAGTAATAAAGGTAAAACCTCGTGCACAGAGGCAGGGTTTCTTTGGAAGGTTGAGACCCATAACTATCAATTACCTCAGGCGAAAAGAAGAAAAAAAAAGAGGAAGAAGTAAAAAAGAAAATTTGCTTCACAGCAGAAAGAGGAAAAATCTCCTGACTCAGACACTGCAGAGCCTTAAAGGTGATGAACTCCTTAATGTTGACAGTGGTAAATTTCTTAAGTGTGAAATGTGAAATACTATGGTCCCTCCTAACCCCAGACTGATGAGGAGATGGGAAAGAAATTAAAAACCAAACATACCAAAACAGATAATATGCCCATGGGGTTCTGCCAGCCGTTGGCTTTAGGGGCTGACTATCTCAGGACTGCAGATAATAGAACAGAGCCTCTATATTTGGGGGCAAGTTGGCTTTGGGGAGGGTCAGAATGCTATTTCTAAAGTAAGCCATTCTTTATTTCTTCCATAATTCTGTTTCCAGGGCTTATTTTCTTTAAGATAATGTAGTGAGTAGGGCAAGGTAAGTTAAGGTACAGGCAGGGAGAGATAGATGTCCCTGACTAGGCTCTGAGGGCATTTCAGGTACGCAGATACTGAGACAAAACAAAGACAGAGATCAGGGAAATTTAGACCATCGTATCCCAATTTCAATGTTTTTCTAATAATTACATAGTAACCACAGAAAATAAAATAACGACAAAAACTGATCAGGCATCAGAGGAAAAGCTCACTATGAAGATTAACCAGACCTAGCAATACATAACTATAGATCATAGATGTCACGGAAACAGACTCACACACAATGTATACGAATCACATCTCTTCCAGGCCATTGACCTAACCCCTGGCAAGTTTCCTGCTAAAGTCCTAATAAAAGGTCAGAGATGAGGGGCGCCTGGGTGGCACAGCGGTTAAGCGTCTGCCTTCGGCTCAGGGCGTGATCCCGGCTTTATGGGATCGAGTCCCACATCAGGCTCCTCCGCTGGGAGCCTGCTTCTTCCTCTCCCACTCCCCCTGCTTGTGTTCCCTCTCTCGCTGGCTGTCTCTATCTCTGTCGGAAAAAATAAAATCTTAAAAAAAAAGAAAAAAAAAAAAAAGGTCAGAGATGAAAAGCCCTGCCTGGCAACCTGGTAGGGACTCCTCTTACCCTGTATCCTTGCGTGATTAAAACTATCGCTTTGCTCTCTCTCCATTGTAGGAGAGATTCACTCTTTAATGCTATGAGACAAGAACCTTGCCCTCCTGCTTCAGTAATTGGGTTCAAATTGCATCAGAGTAAAAAAGTGGGAAGACTGGAAGCTAGGAGTCACAGGTTGGGAGAGAAACAAACTCACATATATTTATTCTATATAAATAAATAATTATATTAATGGATACATACACACACCTACACAGTCTCACACTTGATTTTTCAAAGTAACACAGATGAAGAATTAGCTGCATAACTGAGGCCAAAGTGACCCAAGGGAACTTTTTACCACCTGGAAATGATCTTTTGATTACTAATACATAAATGTTCCACTTCTCGTTTATTAAGACAGATAGTGTTACCTTATAGCTTATCCTGTTAAGTCCAAAGACAGTATCGGAAATAACATTTTATAAGAAAGGAAGTAGGTGCTCTCTTATCAGTCTTGTCTGTAGTTTTTGTTTTTTTTAAAGATTTCATTTAATTTATTTGACAGAGAGAGAGAGAGACAGCCAGTGAGAGAGGGAACACAAGCAGGGGGAGTGGGAGAGGGAGAAGCAGGCTCCTAGAGGAGGACACTGATGTGGGGCTCGATCCCAAACGCTGGGATCACGCCCTGAGCCGAAGGTAGATGCTTAATGACTGAGCCACCCAGGCGCCCCTAGTCTTGTCTGTAGTTTTCTTTCGATTAAGACTTGTATGATGTGTGGTTTTCTCTTTGTTTTATTTTGTTTAATAACCCATAGAAAAGTTCCTTCTTTAGGTCTTCAAAATAGTATAATGAAACTATTAAATTATGAAAACATTAAACTTTAACATAATCAGAAATATTTGTATTCCTACTGCATTTTATAAACACTTTAAAATAATTAGAATGTATAAATGTACATGTATGAATTACTTAATTTCTTTGCATGTGAGCATATGACTATTACAACTGCTTTAGTATTTTTTGAGGACCCACTGACCACAGTTCTGGATAAGCAGAAGTAATGACCTAAAAACTGTACCTTTGCCCTGAAATATTAAAATGGTTTTAAAATGCCTAGAATATGGCTTGGACATTGGAAGAAACAGGTCAATGATTTACATTCTAGAGTAATTTTCTTATCTCATCACAGAAACTCATTTTGAGTAGTACATTCTAGACAATAATTTATAAAAATCAAATAAAATAATGCTCCTCTGTCCTCTTCTAATCCAGGTTTAGAGCTTGGAGGACAAAGGATAAGATTTTGAAATCATTCTCCTTGGAATCTATCATTTAAAAAATTTATTTACATTTGCAGGAAAGCTTAATTGTTACTGATGTGGAATATTTGTAGAAAACCAGAGGCAGGCTGATAGAACTCTTTTCTATGATTATGTAGCAAAAGTGAAAAATTTTTTAATGTCTAAAATAAACTCAACATTTCTTTTTAAGAAAAATGCTTACAGAGTAAATACATGTCATTAATGATTTGTGAATGTGTGTGCTTTGCAAAATGAGTTTAGCAGGGCTCTATAGTTCTATCTATAAAGAACATACAGAAAGAACGATATTAAATAGTATAGAATTTTTTATGACTTCTGTAATTTAGAGGAAAGACAAAAAACAGTCCTGATTTTGTATGCTAACTAGTGACTCTATTACAGTAGCATAAAATGCTCCAATGGTAACACTATGGGAAATTATTTAGTTCTTATCAACTAAAATGATATTTGGGTGGTGTCACTAAAAATAGACACACTGTATAGGAGCATTAGGCCTTCCTGTTGAGGCAGTCAATACATGTCCGCCCGAGTGTACCTTTCTGTAGATACCTGGACTGGAATGTGGGTTTATAATCTTGTTGTTCACATTAAGGAAAGTGATCTAATGTTGTTCATTCAATTATTCGTAGAGGTGAGAAAGGGAAATGTCTAAAGGAAAGAAAGTTAGGGTGGAAGGATGAGAGAGGAGTAAGAAATTTCTATGGAATGGAAGAAAATAGTTCTCCTTCTACTCTTCTAGATTCTTGGCTGAGATCCTGGTGTAATAAAAGACAGAGTAACAGATGAAAAACCAACAGAAGTTTAACAACTGCATACCTCCTGCATTGTTGGGAGATACCTCGGAAATGTGAGTAACTCCCTGTAAGGGCCCAAGCCACCATCTTTAAACGATCTCCAGCTAAAGACAAAAGAAAGATGTTGGAGGAGGGGGAGGCCAGTAATGGAAGGTTATCAGGCAAAGCACAGTAAACAAGGGTACGGGTGTTATGCAGATTTGATTCCAAGTATTTTCCATTGATAACAGTTTCTAGAAATTGGGCCATCCTACTTTTCTTGCAACCTGGAGGCAGACACTCTTACAAATGGCGATTTTCTTTATAAATATAAATGATCCTTACAAAAGGGTGTCTTTTACTGTTTTCAGAGCTTCTCCTGTGTCTGCCGTTTCTTAAAAATAGCCAGCTGAAAAATAATAAATATGTTAAAGAGGCAATAATTCGGGGTGGTATATTTTGCTCCCCTTTACTGTCTTATTAGGGAAGGATTTGGTGACTTCTTTTTCTATTGTTCCTCCTCAGGCCTACGATTGATTTTATTTTGTTTTGTTTTTAAGATCTGGAGGTACATATTTGGGAATGAATACATAGGCAGCAGGTAAATCTTTTAAGATTTTATTTATTTATTTGATAGAGGAGAGAGAGAGAGCATGCACGAGCACAGGCAGGTGGAGTGGTAGGCAAAGGGAGGGGGAGAAGCAGCCTCCCCACTAAGCAGGGAGCCCGACTTGGGACTTGATCCCAGGACCCCAGGATCATGACCCAAGCCAAAGGCAGATGCTTAACCAACTGAACCACCCAGATGCCCCAGTCGACAGCTTTGTAAGGAACTGAATTATGCCATCATCAGGAATGAGCTTGGAAACGGATTCTTCCCCAGAGCATCCCGATAAGAGCTCTGCCCAAGTGACATCTTGGCTTTGGCCTTGGGACAGCCTAAGCAGAGAACCCAGCGAAGCCTGCCCAGACTTCTCACCTACAGAACTGGATTGGAATGGATGGGTGTTGATATAAGCCAGTAAGTCTGTGGTGATTTGATACACAACAATGGAAAACTAATAAAAATGGATATGAATGACATCTTCTTGCTCCAAACTTTGACAGTTAAATGTATACCCTGTTTTCTCAGATGACATTTCCCAATTATTACTATCCCCCCACACCCACTTCAGTACTTTGTAAAGAGTTGTGAGCGTCCTTGACATATGAAATACTCTCCCATTGGGGAAGTGAACTGATATGGTATGCTCTCAGCAATTGTAGTAAACACTGGTTGTTTTTAAAATGTTCATGATGAGCTTAGAGCCTGGAAAATTGCTCTTTAACTTGATGGGGTATTTTTTATCCTTTTAGATAAGATACTAATTTGCACCCTTTTGAAACTCTTCAATTCAAATCATAAATGCTCATTATACTTCTTTATTGTGAGCATGATCAAGCCTTATGTATGCATATCTTTAGCACCTCTTGAAATGGCTACAGTCCTTTGAACAAACTAAGTACTGGAGAAAATGAGGACTGTATTTCCCTGCATCTTGTTTTCAAAGATGGATGCACTCTTCAATAGCAAATGCCTAACAAGCTGAACAGTTTCAAGGGCTCTGTTGATTGAAAAACATTATCAGATAGTACTTTGTGAAGCAGGCCCTCCTAAATGTGGATGCAATGTTATTTGAATGAGAGCCATCTCCTAGTTAAGATTAACAAAGAACTTGCATAATAAAAACAAATCTTATAAAAGAAAATTGTGTGTGTGTGTGTGTGTATGTTTAATATGAGGACCAAATGTATTCATTACCATAACAAAAATGACCTAGAAATGTCAAGGACAAAATTTCTTAGGCACTGAGAACTGTAAAAAATAATTGCTGGGAACAGTTTTTCTTAAATGATGTTTTTTTTTAATTTAAATTTAGTTGTTCTGCCTCTTGTGTTACTTCCCCACTATTTTAATTACTAAAATTGTTAAAATGACATGTCTAGCTCTCTCATAGTTTGTATAGATTTATAAAGCATAGCTTTACAGATAAAATCTATAAAACCTGTAAGTATTATAGTTTAAGGATACTCAAGTTTTTTTTAAAAATTAAGATATAAGGGTAACAATCTGGATATTAAGTTGCCACATAGTTTCAGTGCTGCAGTTTAAATGGGTTAAACATAAATCAATGAAATCATTATCCCATTATATATATATATATATATGTGTGTGTGTGTATGTATACATATATGTGTGTGTGTGTGTGTGTGTGTATAATCATTATTTTTTTAGATTTGTTAGCTCCAGTGTAAGGGGGTTTGCCTTTCTTCAGTATTTAGGAAATAACTGATAAATTTGTTTGGAAGGAGGAGAAAAATTTATTTGTAAATATTAATCATAATTTAATTTTTCATGTTATTTTCACGAGAGTTTATAATATATTTTTATGTTCATTTTATGGATGAAAATAGTAAAGCTTATTTAGACTGTGAAAATTAGTAACGGGAAATCTCACTAAAATGGAGCTGGGAAGTTTCAGCAGGGGGAGCTCTCATGCCCTACCACTCATGATCAATTGTAGACCTAACAGGAAGAGACAGACTTGACTTCCCGTAGACTTGACCTTGCACATATATACTAATGACGTGGGAAACAAAGGCAGAAGAGAAATTATTAAATCTCCTTACTACCTACAGCCCATTGACAAGTCCTTGAAACATGCAGAGTGACACTCTAGGGACTCAACTGCCTCAATTATTAATACTTTGCTAAGGGCAAAAGGCAATCTTAGTCCAACCCCCAGAATCCTATAAATCTACTTTAACATATGAAAATTCCTTTAGAAATTTCCTTTATCTCTAGCCCCAAGATACATGTTGGCAATCATCCCCCAAGCATATAGCCCACCAATATACATCTGAAGGGTCTCATGACTAAGGTCTTATTAGATGGTAATATATGAGCTTTTCCAAACAGTAGCTAGCCCCCTCAAGGTCCTGGAAACCTTGCTTACAAAAATTCCTTAGAGACACTAACCCTAACCCCCTCCCACATGAAAGCATATAATGGACCACTCCTCAGGACCCCAGTGCAGCTCTTTCTGCCCACGGGTCCTGTCTCTGTGCTTCAATAAAACCACCTTTTTTGCAACAAAGACATCTCAAAAATTCTTTTTTAGCTGTTGGCTTGGAACCCCGAAATTCTTTCCTACATCACTACTATACTACCTCAGTGGGGAAGAAATACTTTTCTCATCCCCTCTGGGCAACAGCTCAGCCAATGAAAAGCGACCACATTGCTAACTCTCAGTTTACTCCAATGGACTTTTAGTTCTTAATAGCCTTCCCAGCTTACCCCTCCCCTCCTTAAAAAGCAACCATTCTTCTTTTTTTCCCAGAATTGCGTACAGTTTTGTCACAGCTGTGTCATTCCTGACAAAAATGAATAACCTAATTCTAATCACGAGGAAATGTCAATCAAACCGCAAAGTGTGAGACAGTCTATACGACAACTAGCCTATACTCTTCAAAAATATCAAAGTTAAAAATACAAAGGAAGGTTGAGGAAATGTTCCATATTAAAAGTAGAATAAGTAACAGCTGATACGAAGTTAATTTGCATACTGGAACCCACAAAATGGAGGCTGCCTCCATTGCTCACCCCACATTCCAAGTCTAAACTTGCATGCCTGCACATATGGGAAACACCTGTCAAGGAATCCTAAAATATACTCATCACAATCCTCCAATTGTTTCAGGATTTTCTTCTCCTTCAATGACTGTGGTTTTTGGTCGTGCCGCTTTGTAGAATGAAGAGGTGGACCAGATGAAGAGTGATGGGCAGCAAAGCAAAATTTATTGAGTGCAGTAAAGTGATAGTATAAAGCTTCCAAAGAGGGAGGGGACCCAAGAGGGTTGCCACTGGAGTTTCTAAGTCTAGGGGTTTTTATGAGATGGTTGGTAGGCGGTTTTAATCTGATTAACCCTCCAAGTGCCTGTCACCCAATCAGGTTTTTGCCTGTATGTTCATCTACCTATCAGGTAGTTGTTTTCATGGGAAAGGGTGGAGGGCTCCTTTCAGGGTGGTGTAGAATAAGGGGATGCGGTCTTTTTCCTTTTAAAGGTAGTTTCCTCTTTGGGGGGGGTGGTGGCTTGCCCCTACCTGCCTTTATTCTGACTATCCTCCATTACAATTCAGCCTTAGCTAGACTACCTTGCCCTAGAAAATAGGACCTCCTACCCAACCATGCCCTTTCTCTGCATTGCCTCTTCCAACACTCTAAAATTCACTCATGCCCCAAATTCCTTGAGAACAGTGCTTCACTGCTTATGAGGCACTGTCCTCCCCCAATCCATTGACTGTTTTTCCTTGAATAAAGGACATCAAACTCATTACTAAATTGTATTATTGTTTGTCATTTGACAGTTTTTGGTGATGAGATGGGACCTGAAGACAGCTTCTGAAGTTTCTGAGGACAGTTCCTAGATAGAAGTGAGTGTCCCTACGGAGGTCTTCCGGCTCACTTCTTCTCTAGCAACTCTCTGGGATCTCTGGTCAGCTTCTCTTGATTGAGCTCCACTTATTTTGTGCTCTGAGCTCTTCAAGTGTGTTTTTTGTAATCCTTCCGCATGGAAAACTCTGGGGTGTGAGACTCTAGATTTCCATAGGGTGGGTACTGGGATCTGAAAGATTCCAGATTTTCATGGTGAGACTTAAAGGTTTCAGGAACTGGGCAAGGGCACCCAGAAATACCACATCTGATGGAATTAGGGAAGATTATTTTAAGAGAAAGTTACAGATACCCTTCCGTCTAAGAAACAATATGGTAGTTGTGAAGGGGCTTACAATGCCTTAAGGTCAGTCCACAGCATAAGTCGCTAGGGGTGTTGGGGAGATAATGTAAGACAAGAAAATCAGACAGCTTTTGCCCAAGGCATACCAAAATCTAAGTAGGCCCAAGTCAGACTATTAACAGCCATTAGGGTGTTTGCCACTATAAAGAAATGAAAGGATTTGCCATTAAGGATTAAGAGATCTGTGGCTAATGGGACTCTCAGAAGTGAAAGCCACAAAATTGGTAGGCATGAGTTGAGCTCTTAAACAGTATTAGAGTGCTCATCGTCTAACTGTAAGACTTCCATGTTAGGTAAGTTGGTCACAGAACAGTTCAAATTGACACTGGGTCACCCCACTAACCTCAAGAACATTTCTGTCTAACAGGTACACTGTAAAACACCACAAAATCCTCAGCTCCTTGCATATCCCTATTAGGTGTTATTTTGGCTCTGAGAGACTGTCATGAGCGTGCTATGAAGGTGCACACACAACTTGTCTTTCCACTATGTCAGCTTTATTCAATCATAGAGCAAAGTTAAATCACAATTATAAAGTAGGTTCAGGATTCGGAATTTAATGACAATTCGCCATGTGATTAAACTTGGATTCTTACACAGCACACAAAGCAGGACAGAAGACAAACCACGCAACAAACAAGATAACAGAGGGTGCAGGAAGTTAACGAATGAAAGGCAAAGTCAGTCTGTGGGCATGCAGTTGAGATAAGGCCTAGTTCTTGTCCAGGTCAGCTCTTGGCACTTGCTGCTTTTTATGTTCAAGTAATGAAGGATCTCAGTTCTGCTCGAAGATAGGGCAGAGCCTTCAGTGGCAGCTGCCTTTTTTAAGTGGTCAGACAGACAGGGGTCAGTTCTGAAGAGTCTGATAGTTTGTCGCCAAAATCCTTCCCTTTTTAAAGGGATTTAGTTGGCTTTCAGTCTCTGCAGACCTTTGCTAGTTCTGTGCATTATCAGTTCTGAGGTGTCCGCTGACATTGGTCCTGGCAATATCTCCTAGCTACAGTACCTTAACTGCTTGCGTCATTGCTTGACATAGGCTCCTGCTTGACATGAGAGACTCCATTTTTCTCTCTACAGAGACACAATGCTTAGCTGAAGAAATGGGGTCCTCGAGTTTCAGGGGACCTCCTTATTTTATGTCTGAGAACTGTGGTCCCAGAAGCTGTAGATGTCTACAAAAATGGCAAAATCTTACAAAGACAAGCTTGAATTTCAATGGCCATTATGGGCAATGTTCCAATTACATAAGGCCATTCATTTAAGAAGTGCTCTTGAAAGCATGGGTCCTCAAATTAACAAACAGAATGGGGCACCGATTTTTTTAAAGTGGTATGCAGAAGATTCCAAAGACTTCAAGATTACAAAATAGATTCACCGAAAGATTCATTGCAAAAGGCTAAAGAAAAATTAAAGACACAAGAGGGGCCAAAAAAAAAAAAGAAGACGACTGTAACACTGACATGACTCCTATTACTACCGTCTGTCTTTATTTGACTACTCATTCTACTAATCTTCCATCTGAATTGCCTCCCACTCTGAAGACGCTATCAACGCTTTAAGTAAAGTCTGCCAAGTTAGTGGCCTTAAGAGCTGTAATAGCTCCAAGACCAGGACCTAAAACACTTGGGCTTCTCCCATTGTACTTTCCCAGGGGTCCATCATCAAAACACTATCCCAAAAATCAGTGTCTCATTCTTAATCAAGCAGGATACTGGAAAAAGATCGTCTTCAAATGGTTTTGTCAAATCTTTCCACACCAACTTGAATGCCCCTATATCTACCCTTGAAAGAGGCCCTCCCTAAACGGCCCCCCTCTTTGGGTTGAAGAGGCACCAAAGGGGCAGGGGGGACTATCTAGTAAAATACTACTGGTTATTCCCTTAAACAGCAAAAGGCAAACTAAAATTAAAATTAATGGAAAACATTACCAAATTCTGGTAGATCTCAGTGCTACAATTTCTACTTTAAGTACTATTCACTCCTGAGCCTACAGATGGGCTCCTGGGAAAACTTGCAGAAGCCATCAAAGGGTAAGAATTCTCACCAGGGGGGCGCCTGGGTGGCACAGCGGTTAAGCGTCTGCCTTCGGCTCAGGGCGTGATCCCGGCGTTATGGGATCGAGCCCCACATCAGGCTCCTATGCTATGAGCCTGCTTCTTCCTCTCCCACTCCCCCTGCTTGTGTTCCCTCTCTCGGGGGCTGTCTCTATCTCTGTTGAATAAATAAATAAAATCTTAAAAAAAAAAAAAAAAGAATTCTCACCAGGGTCAGCTCTTCTGAATCTCTATAGTGCCCAGTCAAGAATTAAATGCTGTCCTTTGAGTTCCACATTTAGATTCTTGTGAATTTCATTTTGGGGTATCCATTGTTGTTGATCCTTTTTTCCCAGGGACAGCTATTTCCTTCATGTTTGTCTCCTTATGTGTCTTGAGAACTTGGCTTGGTTGTCTGCCTGCCTGGGGCACACAGGTGGTCAGGTTTTTGTCTATGAAAATAGCTGAACTGTCAGGTTGGGGGCCCCAAAAATATGGCCGGACAGAAACATGGGTTACATTCTATTTGTGCCTAGGTTGCTAGGCAGTCGCCAGCTCTTTCCAGAGCTAAGTCTTTTTTGGGGCTATGTTTATAAGTAGCTTTTGATTTTAGGAAGAGAGTACCTTTTGCACCCTCTTTGGGGATGTTACTTTCGTAAATGGGGTCATTCAGTACTGTCACAAATAATGGTTTGTACTTGCTAAAACCTGACGAAATATGTGAAAGGATTTTTAAAGTAGTTGTATGGTCAGAAGCTGGCCAAATTGGAAGCTGAAATTCAGAGCCTACTAGGTATGTTTTGTTTTAGGCTTCCTCCCCTAAGCTTAATGAAATGACACACCTAGAGGAAAAGGAAAACATTCCAAAGATAAATAACTCTAAATCAGGAACTTAAGGATCTTTTGATTTCTATCTTAGTTGGAGATCTTCTCCCTGATCTAAAGAAGGAAACTTCAGATAGCGCAGTTAAATGGGTGGGTCAGCTCTTTCATGTCGTTTGGACTGTAACCAGAATCTTTGAGGAATTAAAAGCAACTGCCCCCCCCCCCAGCCTTTTTTTTTTTT
>NC_048220.1:72553374-72573473 GCF_002007445.2 Ailuropoda melanoleuca | reverse complement strand
AAAGAAATTTAACTTAAGATGACAGGTTAGCTGTTTAATGTCTTATGAAATTTTCATGAGTTATGTAAACAATTAAGAATGAATAGATTAAATAGATCTAAGACAAAAGTTTATAAATGAACTTTTCAACAATAATTATACTTTATGGTAGGTCTCCATAAAAAATTTCCAAAATCATTTTGGTCACTTGAAACTTTAAAGTTATGCTGAGATAATTTAAAGGACAGATATTTATTGAATATCTATGATGTGGAAAAGAAAGCCAAAAGAAATGTAGAAAAAAATGTAATCTCCTTACAACTTGCAATCCATTGACAAATGCTTGAGGCAGTCGGAGTGACCTTCCTCAAGGAGTTCAACCGCTCCAATGTTAATACTTTGCTAGAGGCAAAAAGCTACCTGAGCTTGACAGCCCAAGCTCCAGAATCCTCTAAGTGTTAAAGGATTTCTTCTGCATGGGTGCCCGTGGTTCTTGGTAATGCTGCTCCAAAGAATGAAGAAGTAGACCCGGATGAAGAGTGATGGGCAGCAAAGCAAAGTTTACTGAATGATAGTAAAGTGCTGGTACAAAGCTCCCAAAGAGGGAGGGGGCCCGAGTGCCACCGGAGTTTCTAAGTCTAGGGGTTTTATGGGCTTGTTGGTGGGTTGTTTTAATCTGATGAACCCTCCAAGTGCCTGTCATCCAATCAGGTTTTTGTCATCTATCTATTGCATGAGAAAGGGTGTAGGACCCTAACAGGTACTCTTGATCACTGACATGGCTACTAAATTATGAAGTGTCAAAACCTTATTGCATATTACACAACCCAAGAAGATTCCATCTGACATCTGGTCCTGTGCAGATGGAGACCTCAAAATCAAACTGACTAGAAGAGAAGTAGCCAACATCAAGATGGACTGCTTCCTCCCAAGATATCAAGTGAAGAATGTCTCTTTCCCTTCCTCCTTTTCTGTCTGACCATCTTTTTCTTAATTCTTACACCATGAAGGTGTATATGATTCTTTTGTCTGCTTATGGCTCTGCCCTGTCCCAGAAAGATAGTGTTAGATTTGCTAAGATGCTGATGATCCTACAGGTCTTCCTGTCTGCCAAACACTTCTCTCTGATTTCCAATACCTCATTCCTCTGAAACAAGCTCACTGCTTAAACACTTCTGGGAAAGTGGAGATAGTTACATGGAATACATAAAGAAGCCACTTGACTTAAGAAAATGACTCCTTCAGAAGGGACCTTTTCTCAATCTGGTTTAAGTTGGCTTAGATCATAAGGGACCATAGCTTTGGGGTGCCCTCCAAAATGTTGGGTATTATTCTGCTTATAGTCATTCTAAGTCTCCCTGATGTTTTCTCTCAAAAGCTTTAACCACATGCTTACAGCCACTGGTGATCAGACAAATGATTTGTCTTTGTCCAGACGCCAAAAATAGAATGAAAAGAAGAGCCAACCAAAGGACCAAGACCTCATTCATTATACTAACCTATGGATTCTAGGCAGAGATCCAACCTGACTCCAACATTAGCAAGAAGCAGTAGCACAGTGGCACTTAATACCTTACCTCTCAGTATAACAGAGTATTTTTCAAAAGAGGATAATTGATAAAGTTAAAATAATGATCAGGTGCTTGTTCTGAATAATTGCTAAAAGATTACTTTCCACTGTGCCTATATCGGTCTTTCCTTTAGCATAGAATTTCTTACATAGAATTTCTTGCAGTTTCAAGTCCCTACTAACAAAAAATACTTTTTCAAATGTCTGCCAATCAAACTGTATGCCTATTACTTGGAAGGCAAAATGGGTAAAATGAACTGAAGGCACACCATGAAATACCACTACAAAGGTTGAAGGAAATGGCTTAGAGATATAGAAAGCAACGTTGGTGGAAATCCATAGCATGGTAGTTATCGAAGAAAGTGAGACCCATAATGAGGTCTACGATACAATACTATTTTTGCAAATTAATAGCAGGCGCCTGCAATCATGCCAATTCATAATTCAGTATTCATACAATGCATTAAAATAGTTGCCTATGTGAGGGCAGAATAGGAGACTCATATGGAGAAATAGATTCAAAATTCCTCCATATATAATGCTAAATCGCATGCAGTAAATACAGGCATTTTTGTTTTTTACTGCATTCAGACCAGGTCCTTTCCTGTAGAAAGGCAATTTAAGCTTTTCAAAATGATTCCTGCCCCCAAGTTTCCTTCGCTCTGCCCACAGATTATTATTTAATGATATTTTGAATTAAAAACAGTTCTATATTATGTTCCAGGCATTATTCTAATTACTCTGAGAATATTGACTCAATTAATCCTCATCACAACCTGAGATAGGTGTTTTCACTATCCCCATTGTATAGGTGAGAAAATCTAGTCACAGTAACTTTCTCGATGTCCTGGCATTATTCATTGGTGGTACTTAAATATAAGCCTAAGCAGTGTGGCTACAGAAATTGCGCGTTGACCACTATGACTATCTGCTCTTCATGAGTCATGTATCTCAGCCACATAAAAAGCAATTCCATAATGATTGTTATTCTCAGAGAACCAGAATTTAGCATCCCTCATAAAGAGTCATCTGTACAGTCAAGCACTATTTTCAGGGTGTGGTCAGGAAGTAATCTATGAGTTTTATAGTATATAGTTATAACAGGTTTGAAGACTCAACTCAAGAGACCGAGGCCAGTTTGAATATAAAATCCGTATTGTTTTGTTTGTGTTTTTGTTTTTGGGGGTTCATTCTGTAAGCAGCTCCAATATCTCATCCATAGTTATCCTCATTCCTCACTAGATGTGATGTGTCAGGGTTAAGGGACCAATATTCACCTAATTTAATCTCTGAAAATTCTCCCCTTTACATAGAAGTCAAAAGCAACAAAAGCCTCATGTAATTTCTCTCCTTTTTTGCCATTTAGTCACATAACACAGACTTTGTTTTTAACCAGACCTAGACCACCTTTGCTCTCTGTATGCAGAATATACCTCAAAAAGCCCATTTCATATATATGGGCATTTTTGTTTTTCTAATAAATGCCAGTTCATTCAGGCTATGAGCTTTTCTACCACTGTTGGTTGCTAACTGCTTCTTTCATCTTTCTGTTGTTTTCTCTAGGGTCTTAGCCAAACAGTTTAGTTTAGATGAGTATTTTTGTTTTGTTTTCTTTTCACTTATTGCTTTAATTTCCTATCATTTTGAAGGACTCCTCTTACAGTGATGAGTCCAGGAATTTTTGTGACCTCCAGCTTACACAGTTTGGTGCAGTCATTTTAAGACCTATATTACAAAAATAATAACTTCAAAATAATGTGCTATGTGGATACTTATATAAAATAATTTAGATAAATTTTTGTTTATAGAAATAATCCAAAGTTGAAAAAAATTACATTTCCTGCCAATTTCTATAATATTTTGTGTTTTAACAGTATATTCTTTGATTGTCTCTTCATATGCAAACAATATTTGTATTTATTTGTTTACTTATTTATTTACAGAGAGTATGATGGTGTAGAGGGGTGGGAAGGGCAGAGGGAGAGAGAGAGAATCTCTAGCAGCCTCAGAGATGAGCATGAAACCTGACACAGGGCTCAATCCCATGACCTTGAGATCATGACCTGAGCTGAAATCAAAAAGTCAGATGCTAAATCAACTGAGCCACCCAGGTGCCCTTGCAAGCAATATTTAAATACTATTTTCTGTAGACTAAATAGGTAGCTCAAGCTTTCCTCTGACATGATCTATGGCAATTTGTTTTTTATTATTGGTGACTTACAAAAGTTTCTTTTAGAACCATAATCTTTTAATGGTAATGCTGTTTCCTTTTCAGGATTTTGTCAAATATGGTTAAAACTTTATCAAGTTTCTTTCATTTATAAGCTCTATGTTTTAGAGGAATTTACTACCAACTGAATTCTGAAAACTCCACTCATCCAAGTATTTCCATTACTAGGCCCCATAGAACCCATTCAAATTGGAAGATGGGTTTGGCTGGCATCTTCCTCTCAGATGCTGAGTGCATAATAAGCAGTAGGAATATTCTTGCAAACTGCTATTATAGTGTGACAGCCAGCAGTGAGTTAGCACTACAAGAAACCGACTTTGACTCTCATAAATATAGATAGTTAAGACAAATATGGTAAGACATTAATGTTATCTACACTCCAGTTGCTATTTGGATTTCACCAGTTTTTCTACTTTTGTTCTTTTTCTGTTCCGGAATCTAATCTAGGATATGGCATTGCATATAACACTACTTGAATTTTATTGAGAAAAATTATAGTTAAGGAGTCAAAATTTTATATTCATGACCACTGTGCCATTTTTGAACCTTTTAATTTATACAGTCTCTTTACATGCTTAACTACTAAACATGGCCCAATTCCTGAGTCACTCATTCAGTAGTTTTTCCCCCTGTTCAACAAGGACTGTTAGTCATAATCATATTTGTGTTCTCATGGTAGTGTGTTTGTGTTGTTAGCATATCACTCACTATACTGTCAGAACCATTTTATTCATGTTGCACTTATTTTGACACTGAGCTCCTTGAGAAGCTCATTTTTTCAACTTTAATTTCTTGTGTTTGGTATTGGTTTTACAAGTAGCCTCCAGGCCCTGCATGGAGCTGAACATGGGGCTTGAACTCACAACTGTGAGATCAAGACCTGAGCTGAGATCGAGTTGGACCCTTAACCGACTGAGCCACCCAGGTATCCCTCAACTTTAATTTCTAAGTGTCTAGTGCAGTGGAAGACAAATTAAAATATTTAATAAAATATTTACTGAATAGAATTAACTTGACTTTTTAGAGACCTAGCTGTGGTTTACATCTGCGTATTCTCTTCCATAACAACAAAAATAAAAATTGACACTATTATTCGTTGAAATACACTTTTTGGTTTATTCTCCTTTTCTCCCTACTTCCCAAATGCTTATGTCTCATTCAGGCTCACAGGTGAGGTTTTTTTGTTTTGTTTTGTTTGTTTTTGCCTAGTAAACCTATGTGGTAGGGATAGTAGAAAGGACATTGAGATCAGGAATTTCCATCCTCAAGTGCAACCACTAAGTTTTCTTCAAGCTCTGAAAATCAGAGACTCATTATTTACACTAAAGCACTGCATTTTTAAAACACTGATGTACAGTATTCAAAGCAAGTTCTTACTTTCTTTGAATATCAAGGACAGATAGGGACAGCAATTTACAGTGTAACCTTCAAAGATCACTACATTTAAGAACTTGAAGAAACTGAACTCATGAACCCACGTCTCTGCCTTCAAGCCAGCAATGCCTAAAATAACCAAGAGAAATACTCAATGCATTATTAATCAACTAGGCAACAACAAAATTTACCTCAAGTACAATAATACTTCTGACATCTTAGTACACATATAACTGCCTTTAGATATGAAGAAGGTATTTGCCATCATCTTGGAGATTTATCTTGGTGCTTTATCAACAAATGTTAAATCAAGAAAAAATAATCTTTATGTACTATACCTATCAACTAAGCCAACATTTTTTTTTTTATTTTTTAAGATAACATTTTTTTTTAAATAATATGTTAGTATTTTGCTCCCAGAGTTAGTTCTATGTTAGAAATGTGGTGCTTGAGAGATATAACTAATGATGCACGTGATCCATATTAACTAAGGGAAACACTTTCTCTTACTCTAAGCTGCAGGCTTAACTAATTTTACCCATTTAATTGGATATGCTTTCCTTATTAATATTTCAGTAATAACAGCATTTCCTGCTTTGCATTTTCCTGCTTTGTTCATTATTTTTAACATAAACACATCTGATATTTTTATTTCAAGAATCACATTTGTACCAAAGAAAAATCTTTATGAAATTTAATGCAAAAAGAAAATTAAAAGTTCACAAAGAATATCCTTTAAATTAATAAACCTAAAACCTAATCTTTCTTCATAATTATTAAAATTCAAAGTTATTTTCTATTTCAAATTTGACTCTGAAGGTGGAAGCTTCAAGCAAACTCCTATGTATATGCCTGTGTGTGTGAGAGCGACGTGCCTGTTTGTTTCCTAAGTGGCAACTCCTTTACATGGTCAGTAATGAGTCTTTGTAAAGCTGACTTTGATGTGAGGGGTCACTCAAAGAAAATATATCTCATTGTCATGATATCTTGTCCAAGTTTATTCAGACTTTATGTACACATCAAAGTCTCCTGGACTATGTTTTTAAGTAGTATAAGAAAATACACTCAGGGGCGCCTGGGTGGCTCAGTCATTAAGTGTCTTCCTTCGGCTCAGGGCGTGATCCCAGCATTCTGGGATTGAGCCCGGCATCGGGCTCCTCTGCTGGGAGCCTGCTCCTTTCTCTCCCACTCCCCCTGCTTGTGTTCCTTCTCTCGCTGGCTGTCTCTCTCTCTCTCTCTCTCTCAAATAAATAAATAAAATCTTTAAAAAAAATGCATTCAGTCTAAATTTTCTTGCATGGCAGTAAGTCATCCTCAGGTGAGTTTGTACTTCAGCCCCATTTAGTATCTTCAAAGTACAAAAACTGGGTTATCCCCCTGCAGGCATGTTTAACTACAGAATGGGTTGACCAGTGCAATACAGAAATATCTAAATATGGGTACAATGGAACAGGATATATAGAAATTAGATTTCATAGAGAGAAAATGAGAGGAGGGTGAGAACATAAGAGTTTAATGGAATACATGTTAAATACTCCAAACACCCATAATCTGAGGACACACCCAACACATTTTCTGTCAGTCTCATGTTTGGAAGCTATAGGATTCATGTCATTCTTACAGGAGTGGCTCCAGAGGAGGTTATTCATCCACTTCTGGTTGCTATAGATGGTCTCTCATACCCATAGCTTTCCTCTTAAACCAGTCCAATAATGCTGGACAAAATGTTAAGCAGTTCATTGATAAAGACATACTTTTCCTTCAAGCAAAGAACAGTGATCATGGTAATAGCGAATGTTTATTGTTTTTATTCTCTAGAAGATTGCCAAGTATGATATACCATAATTCAATAAGTAGATGAGCTAGATACCGTTATTACTGCTATTTTAAGGATGAGTAAAGTATTAGAGAACTTAAATAATTTACCCAACATCATAGAGCAACTGTGGTGCCAGGAATGGAACAAAGACATTCTGACTCAGATGCCTACATTCTTAAACTATGTTATTTACTCTCACATATAAACAGATGGCTACTATTATATTAAAACTGAGGGTTTTTTTCTCCTTTATTGCAAAAAAAACTAGGAACTGTTGGGTTCCTCTTACTTTTTTTGATAAACTGATTACAAGAAACCAGTATGCATTATATTCATGTATACTTGATCTATTTTCCAGGAAATTTAAGTTGTACAGTAACTCATCATTTATTTTGCAGCTGGATATGCTTTTATAGATAAGATGGTGACTAACCGGAAGTTAGAATTTTATCATTTTAAAGGGCTTAGTCAGTCGTTTGACTAATTAGCAGACTCTACTGTTATGATTTATTATACTGTTATTTATTATACAATAGGTTAATAAGATATTCCTAAAACTTTCCATTCAGAAACAAAGAAAAATGGTTGAATTAAATTTGTCAGCTTCCACTATTTTCTTTAAAATTATGAGAATGATCAATGTTTTTTCTATATTAAGTCAAATTTTAAAAGCATTATTTAAAAGTACTCATTTGCAAATTAAAGCTAATTCACTACATTCATTAAAGCTACACTTACCTAAGATGATTTTCACTTGATTATGAATATTATGATTAAATGAGTCTTAGTATGCAAATATCACTTAAGTTCATTTACATGTTACTTAAATCACCAGCTCTTATAATGACAGTAGAGTTACTCAAAATATAAAGACTTCTACCAAATAAAGATTAGAAATTACCATCGTGTAAACTGTATGGATAGAAGTAATTTTTAAATAGCCTACTTGTCCTTCTTACTTTAAAATATGAAAATAATTAAATTTTATGAAAGTTCTTGTCGCAAAAATTCAAGCGTGGCTTGTAGAATGTATATATGTGTAGAATGAAAAATATCTAAGTGTATCTATGTAGGGTAAATAAAAAATTGTAACATTAAAAGTTAATATCTTTAGTTAGTAAAATGATGATGTTAATAATAGTAGTAACTGCAAAGAGAGTCATGAGTTTCTCAAATTCAAAGTGGCTATAATTATTTCTTCATAAGATAGTATGAAACATTAGAATGATAATTTATGAATTATAAATATACCAGATTTGGTGCTAAGCACCCTACATGAATTCTGTCACTATATAGTCACTAAAAGTCTTGGAGTCTGGTAGTATTATGGTCCCCTATTAATAAAGTTATTGAAGTTTGGCTTTGAAAATCAGTAACTTTTATAGAATTACGTGAGTATTCAGGGGCTAAGCAGGAGTCTGACTTTACAGTCTATGCTGAGGGGGCCTGGCTGGCTGAGTTGGTAGAGCATGAAACTTTTGATCTCAAGGTTGTGAGTTCAAGCCCCACACTGAGTGGAGAGCTTACTTAAAAAAAAATACAGTAATAAAGTCTGCACTCATAATTTCTGTGCTTTGTTTCTAACACAGAGAACAGTAACTGAAGAATTCAGAAATACAACTTCTTTGTGCATTTCTATTATAAAAGTTAATTTTGTGAAAATCAAGAGTATCTTTATTCTGATGTCCAATTAGGATCCATGAGGATTCTGATAGTTAAGTGGACTTGTAAAAATGAAAATAAGAATTTTAGTAATAGCGTACCCCTTTTTACTTGAGGTCTTTTGCTCAATAGAATACTATTAATAGTGGGTGTCACCATATGAGACATCAAATATCTAATTTTATCAGTGATGTAATCACAATAAAGTTCTAACTAATATCTGACTTTACTTCTATCTCCTGTGTTCTAGGTGTTCGCCAACTATATAAAACAACTTTGTGAATGTCCAAATTTATAAAACAGCTAAGTTAGGGTGTAATTATATGTAACTCCAAAGTATTTATCATTTCATAAGAATATTCACTCAAGTATCTCTGTAAATGTTCAGTTTTCTAAGAAAAATTTGAAATACTCTATGAGTTATAGAAAATTAGTTTCCAACCATCTTTTCAAGAACGCATCTATGGTTAAATCTATGTAGACCTGATTTCTAAAGAAGTCACAATGCTAACCTGAAAACAAGTACCAATGTCTGACACATCGTGTTAGACTTAAAAAGGGTGTTGCTCTATATTGTTAGTGGAAGAGGAGATGGTACTCTGTTTTCCAGAGGACCCAACCCTGCCCATACAGAACTCAACTTCTTAGACTAGTATTGTAGAACAGAAGCAGAACTAAATGCATTAAAGTACATTTGATATGTTCACCTCTTATCAGGCTTATTTCCCAAAACAAGAAAATTGCAGGTTTTGAAATGGTGCTATTTAAACAGTTTTGCAATTCCTTTTCAAGCACTTCCCACTACCTATACCCTCCTCCTGTCTGTAACAGACTTCTATTTAAAAATGAGATGTAACATTTGAAAGTGTCATTTTACAGGTTCAGTGTAAACCTTTATTGATTTCTTTGGTTCACCTTCTTTTGTGTCTTCCCAAGTGAGGAAAGGGGGAAAAATCTGTTCTTTTTACGTCATCAAGAAATAGAAAAATCATGTTGAACTCCAACTGGACTTAATAGACACTGAATAGAAGCAAAGTGAATCCTCTTGAGTTCAACCCTAGGGAGAACAGTTAATGACATTTCTTAAATCAAAAACTTTAACAAATCATAAGAAGCTCTTAACTATAGGAAACAAAACTGAGGGTTGCTGGACAGGAGGTAGGTGAGGGTATGGGGTAATTGAGTGATAGATATTAAGGAGGGGACTTGAACTAATGAGCACTGGGTGTTACACGCAACTGATGAATCACTCAATTCTACCTCTGAAACTAATAATACAGTAAATGTTAATTAAATTGAATTTAAATTTAGTAATTTAAAAAAAACTAAGATTTTGAGAATTCTTCACCTTGAATATTTGGAGGCCCTTATTGTGATTAAGAATAGTAGTAATGATAATGAATGCAAAAGAATGAATAATCATAAAACGATTATTACAATTCTCTTAGCAAATGGGATGTGGAAATAAAAACAAACCTGTATTAAAAATATACTACCTTGCTAGGTATTATGCAAAGCTATTTAAAACATAAACTATTTCTTTTAAACTTCAACAAATCCCTGTAGGTAGATACTGTTGTCCTAATCTAACAGATAATTAAACTTAGAATATAAAGAGTCAAGCAACTTAAATTACTCTTAAATATGTACTGTTCAGAACCTATATTTATGTGTTCACCTCTACAGCAGTGAACTGAACAGCACAAATTCCCTAAGAGATTACATTCTGGTTGGGGACGTACACACACACACACACACACACACACACACACGCAGGTTGCCAGATTAAAAATACAAAAAAGTCAGTTGAAATTCTAATTTCAGATAAACAACAAATAAATTTAAGTGTAAGAATGTCCCAAATATTGCATAAAGCTTGCTACCACAGATTGTTTTTTAATTATACGTATGTTCCTATATTGTTTATTAAAATGCACCATTAAATGTGATATTCTAAGTATTTGGAAAGGCAGTATTTGGGAATACTTATATTTGAAACTCAGATTCAACAGAAATCCTTTTTTTATCTGGTGACCTTAAGACACATGTACACACAAACTATACTGCTATACTGGATCATGTCAAATATTATGGAGAAAAATATATCAGGGAATCAGAATAGGAAATATCAGGGAGATGTTTTAAAAGGTAGTTAGGGACTACTTTACTGAGAAGGTAACATTTGAGCAAAGATCTGAAGGAAATGATAGAGCAAGCCAAGATAGGTCTAGAAAAAGAAATTTCCAGGCAGAGGAAAAGACAAATGCAAAACACTAAGCCAGGACTATATCAGTTTACATGAAAATGAGTGACAGGAAGCAACATGAAAATCAGGCTACAGGAATAATAACTACCACTTGGGACTCAAGTGGGTTTTTGCTAGACTTCTCAAGCATGACTATTGATAGATACATATTCAGATACAAGCCACTTGTTTCATCAAATTTTCTAAGAGCTAGATGCAAGGTTTATGTAGGAAAAGAACCAATGCGCAAATAATTCGTGTGGCTAGCGTATATTCCATCAGGTTTTAGTGTCAGATCTATATATACCATTTAATGTTCTAAAAAGTTATTACAAAGATCAACAGGTAAATCACATCTATAAATTCTCTACTTCCAAAAAAATTAAAATTTTCCACAGCACACTTACATTATACAGTAACTACCCTACCTTAAAGCAGGAATGGGTTTATGACACTATATACACTTTATTACTAAGTTTTCCTTTCTCCATTTCAAGAACCTTGTTTCAAGAGCAACATCTGTTTTCAGTGACACACAAAAATAAACCCTGAATACACCAATTGATATAAGCTTGAGTGCCCATTTAAAAACAAAACAAAATTCTAATTGAATGTAGCAAATGTCTTCATGGGAAAATTAGGCCTCCCACTAAAACATACTGTGCACCACCAGCATTTATATAATGAGAAATGAAATTTATAATTACCTGGTGACATGTTATTAAAATCTTCTGAAATCCAGAATCAAAAACTTAATACCTAATATCTTAATAATTGAGTATTATTGGAAAGTCTTCCATGACCTCCACAGTCCATGGTCAAATAGAGAACAAGGAGCAAAACATAGGAAAGAGATCCTATCCTAGTAGAAGAGGCATAGACAGCAATGATATGTTCATAAAATAAATATACTAATCCTTATAAATAACCCTATTGCACAGAAACAGATCTGTAATGACCTAAAACAACTAGAGAACTGACTTAAGTGACTTATTCTAAGCTTTAAGTTACTTCCTGTAGAATTTAGCTAATTATCTCATTGAAATTTCCTCTTAGTTTTAGTGATGTTAATATATTGATGTATCAACTTTCCACTGTGAATTTTCATATGGAACCTTCTAAGCAAAAAAAAATTAGTTTACGTATTACAGACATATATAACTTTGATAAACTATGTAAATTAGATGCAGTCTTCTAAAAATATCCTATTCCTTTCATGAATATACAGAGAATAAAAGTTATTTACCATAAATATTAAACTATTTAATGAAATCCTGAAATATTTTTAACTTCCTACATACAGTTTTAATATGATTGGACTTATTCCAAGCACTGAATGAGTAATTTCTACTAGTGATTCCCATCTTAAGGATACACAGTATGGGAGTAGTAGTTCGAGGACAGATTTAGATATGACCCTTTCTTGCGGGTGCCAGACATGAATCTTAGGCATACAGGTTTGATTAAAATCTTGACAAAGTAATATTGCCATTCTGAAAAATTACAAAGAGGTAAAGGGTAACAATTAGGAAATTGCAAAGTTTTTATCACTTAAAATTTTTAGTTAATAAAAAGAGTATTTTAAAGGGACATATCTATGACAATTTATGGAGTCAGTGTTACAAGTAGCAAAAATACACACTAACTTAAAATTGCTTAGATGCCCTCTAACCCTCAAAAATTTTTTAAATAATTCAGTTAATCCAGTAACATTTTTATTCTTGAAACACAAATAGCAACATATTCCAGGTAAGTGAGGCAGGTGGCTATTTGCTAAATGACTGAAGTGGTTTGATTTAAAGTAGTCAATAAGCTCCTAAAATCACAGGAGTTAACTAAACATAAACATTGGAAAACACATTGGCAATGGTGGGTTTCTTCTTAGCACTTTCAGTATGTTCATGTAGTTTGGGGACTTGGAAAAAATAAAGGGGGGGGGCTTTTTTTTTCCCAAATAAAAAAGAAATGTACTTTCAAAAAAAATGTACAGTACCATGAAAGATGAATAAGGAAAGAATAAACAGAGCATCTCTACTCTTCTGAATCCGTTAATATGTTCAATTATCAGGAAAATTCTTTAAGTAATTAATGCAAATCTACAATGGTTTTCCTTCAATTTTGATCTTTTTTTCATGGCTACTAGAAGATGGGTTCAAGCATACACAACAGAGTTCCATGGCCCACTATGTATTCTTCCTACCATACTTGAATGTTTCCCATGGAGATAGACAGAAAAAGAGGAATTTATTGTTTCTTGAAAGCATATAATTAAATTGATGCCTAAATTTAAACAGATGCTAATATCAAACAAGGTATTTGCTCTAAAGTTACGAGATTCCATTAGTATGCCTATGCATGTAGATGATACCCCTAGGGCAAAGGAGACAGAAAGCTATCAATTTATGAGGGAAAAAAAATCCTGTATTTTTCAATATAAACAAGTACCTGAGATTACTCTCATTTAAGTTTAACTTAAACATGTTGTGTGAATTGAGAGCTCTAGAAGTCTGGGTCTAATCAAGAAACAAAAATCATACAGTAGGCTAACCGGGGAATATTTCATATAAAGATTTATCAATTATGATTTAACAAGTATGTGACTGTCTATTAAAAGACAAATTCTTAAGTAATATGCTCATTTGCAAATGATGGTTTAGAACAACATTCTGCTGAAGTTATTCTCAAGAAGTATTATTTCAAGTGCATCAGCATTACTTAGTACAAGAAACAAGGTATTAATATGGAAACAGTATTTAGAGTGGAGTCAAAAGAACTGGATTCAAGCTCTGCTTTTGTTATATTTCCTTGAGAGCTTCTCCACATCTCTAAATGTCTTAGAGTTCTTCAACTTTAAAATAAATTCCCCTTGGGACGCCTGGGTGGCTTAGTGGTTAAGAGTCTGCCTTAGGCTCAAGTCATGATTGCAAGGGTCCTTGGATCCAGTCCCTACACTGGGCTCCTTGCTCAGCATGCAACCTGCTTCTCCCTCTGCCTGCAGCTCCCGCTGCTTGTGCTCTCTCTTTCACTGACAAATAAATAAATAAAATCTTTAAAAAAAATAAAAAATAAATTCCCTTCCCCAATCCCCAGAGATGTGATAAAATGCAAACAAAAATGTGGGTAAAAGCACTTGCAAAGCATATAATGTTAACAAAGGTGAGATTTCATTGACAGTGTGATTAAGTGGTAACTTAAACACTCCACCAAAATAAGTCAATGTCTCAAATCCTTCTGCTTGTCAAGTAACAAGAAGAGGGATACCAAAACTAACAATTTCAAAAGGTGTCTTGCCTATGGATTGCTGAGTGTTCTCTTGGTGTCACAATAGGGCAGTTTCACGGAAGAGACACAGACACAACTCATGGGGACAAAGGACACATGGCAGCGAGGAGGAGCTTGTGAAAGCAGGGCTCACTTGTATGTTGTGGATCTGGCTCTGGTCTATTGAAGCGTGTAGGTGAACTTTAGCAAACTTGTCTATGAACTTGTTATATTCTGTTTTGTTAAATGGGAAAGAAAAAAAATGTAGTTCTGGGGTGCATTAGTTATTGATACAACATTGTGGGATTAATTTGTTACTTAGGTCTGGNTGCTCTGGTCTATTGAAGCGTGTAGGTGAACTTTAGCAAGCTTGTCTATGAACTTGTTATATTCTGTTTTGTTAAATGGGAAAGAAAAAAATGTAGTTCTGGGGTGCATTAGTTATTGATACAACATTGTGGGATTAATTTGTTACTTAGGTCTGGCAGTGATCAATTTATGCCAGTAAACGTTAAGGACTCATAATCATAATAATGTTTCCCCATCACTACACAACCTATTAGAAACACTAGAAGGGTCATTCAAGTCACACATCTAATCAATGCCAAAGTAGGAGAATTAGTCATGTCACTGCAGCCAGTCAAGTTCTCCCTACAGGCTAGTTTTCCAGGTGGGGTTAAAATTTAATTTCATCAGTTGCTCTTGAGTATATCGTCCAAAGAAAAGCCTCATTTTTAGTTTTTTCATATTTGTAATTTTTAAGTATTTGACATTCATCTCTCTGTGTCTTCACATTTAGAACTTAAACTTCTTTTGTTAATGCTATCATAGTTATCTGATTTTTGTTACATTAGAATCCAGTTTACTTTTGTTTTAATTCATTTCAATCTATCCCCCTAGTTGTTACAGAAAAAAAATAAAAGTTTCTCAAGTAAAAAAGTTTCTTAGCTCAAAATTGTTCACAAGTTTTGACTGTTTTAAACTTGAAGGAACTTCTGTCCAAAATGGTAATTATTACTTTACCTTTCGTTTACCCATGTGATACTTTAAAACATTATTTTGAGAAAATTTAAAATAGAGTATATTTGAGACATTATCAAAGTGTTATCTGTAAGCCTTTTTAAAATATCCTCCAGATTTTTAAAGTAAAATATATATACAGATTATTACAGATAAATCCAAGGTCGTCCTTGAATCTATTTCTCCTCTCTACCACTCTCCTCTTTCCTTTTCCCTCCATTCTTTCCTCAAAGTTAATTATTACTACAAGTACCATTTATCCTCCATACCTGAGTCAGGCTTGATTTTCATTGTATATTTCAACTGGAATGGTGTATTTCAACAGATCAAATTTAAAATATTATGAGAGTACCACTGTCCTCTAATAAGCCAGGCAAAATACAAAACAAGGGTACTGTTCTCAAAAATTAATTTTGTTTTAGAAAATGTCTTAAATTTTTAGAAGTATTTTTTATGTTAATATGTGATGAGTGGATTTTATTATTTTAAAACTCATAGTGTTTGGACAATTCTGGTTTAAGGAGATTCTTCTCATACATTGAGTGACTACGGAATCATCATCTGCCCTTCTATCATACTATGGATGTGTGGATGCTCCTTTTTTTTTTTTTCTTTTTTATCTCAGCAACTCAAGTTTTCCTGGGATACTCAATCTCCAGATGATAGAAACGCTTGATTAAAATAATATTTAGTCTTGACAAATAGAGATGCCTATTTTACAGTTATTTTATTATACTATATTTTAACTATACTATTGCTCTCAATTATCATTAATATGGGCTTATGTTACTTATGATGATCTGTGGACTTGGTTTTTAAAATTTAATAAAATAAAAAGGCAAGTAACAGAATAGGAAAAAAATACTGCAAGAGAAATATTCTGCCAGAGGACTAGGGTCCAGAATATATAAGAACTCTTACAACTTACTAAGAAGAGAAATAGCCTAATTTTAAAACGTACAGAAGATATGAACAGAAACTTACCAGATAAGATGTACAACTGGCCAATAAGCACATACAAAGACCTTCATCATCAGTTGTCGTCAGGAAATGAAAATTAAAACTATAATGAGATATCACTACAAAGTCATTAAAATGATTTAAAGTTAATAGGCTAAAGTATCAACAGTTGGTGATATAATGCAAGTAGAATCCTTAGACACGGCTAGAGCTGATGGAAATGTTGAACGCTTTGAAAACTAGGCAGAATTTTGAAAATAAACTTACATCTACCATACCAGCCATTCCTTTCTTAGGTATTTGTAACCAAAAAAGGGACATATTTCAGAAAATGACTCATATACAATTGCTGTTAGCAGCTTTGTTCATAATAGCCCCAAACTGTAAACAGCCAAATGACCAATAATAGATACAAAAAGACTGTGATGTATACCACAGTTGAATACTGCAAGAATTCAGAAAGAAAGGAACAGACTACTGATAGAATATGGATGAGTCTCAAACTCATTATGCTGAGTGAAATAACCAGACATGAACAATACATAGAATACGATTCCATTTATATAACTTTTAGAAAATAAAACTCATCTATTGTGTTGAAAATGAGATCATTTCTGGCTTGGGGTCAGGAGGAGAGGAAATGATGGGCTGCAAAGGGGCATAGGTAAAACTTTGTGGGTGCTGGAGCTGTTTGTATTTTGATTCTGACAAGGGATCCACGGGTATATATGCCTCTCGAAGCTCACTCAGTTGTAAACTTTTAAAGGTAGTAGCTTCTTGTACATAAATTATACAGCAGTAACACTGAAAAAATAATTTAAAAAATGGAAACAGCACTTAAATCTTTAATGACTATAACATTCAGATTTTTCTATTGTTTTGATAAATTCTACTTTTCAAGGAATTTCCCCATTTCCTTTAAGTTAGCAAATTCATTGGCACAAAGTTGTGATTATATTACTCTATTATTGTTTTAAGACACATACGATTTGTAGTGAAGTCCACTTTTTCCATTACTAATACTGGAAATTTGTGTTCTCTTATTCATCAGTCTTGCTAGGAGTTTAGCAATTTTATTAATATTTCCAAAGAATTAACTTAAACCTTTGGTGAGTTTTATCTATTGCACATACGTTTTCCATTTTACTGGTTTGTTATTATGCTATTTTTTGGATCGATTTCCTGTACATTTATACTTTACTTTCATGCTTATTTTTAGCCTTTTTTTAAATCTAGTATGTATTTAAAGCCAAGTATCTCCCTAATTGTTTTAGTTGTGTCCCACATGTTTTTGTCATGTGTTATCTATCAGTACAATATATTTTCTAATTTCCTTTAAGATTTCCTCCTTGAATTATGTTCAGAAGTATACTGCATTACATTTAAGTATTTGGATACTTAACTTTTTATTTGGTTTTCTTGTCATTGATTCCTGTTCATTTCTAATTTTAAAATTCTGTTATTTATCCCAAAATACACAATTTGTAAAATATTTTACAATATTTTACAATCTGTGCTTGAAAAAATGTATAATCTTGCCATTTGCAAGTATGGTAATTACTTCAAATTTGTTACATCTATTTTTATTATGTTCTATATTCTTACTGCTTTTTTCCTGTTTATTTCTTATTGAAAAAGGGCTAAAATCTCCTATACTGTGTATTGTTCTTTTTTCCTTCTTTCAATTCCATCAGGTTTTGCTTTAAATATGTTGAATCAGGATGATTTTTAATAAACTGATTTTTATTATTTAAAAAATAATTAATAACATCATTACTGGGGTCACTTGTAGGTCTGTTTCTAATGTTTACTTTTATTGACTGATTGATGTTTCTATTCCATATTGTTGCTAGTCCAGAGAGAACATAGTAGGGAATCAAATAGCATGAAATACAAATCAACTATAGTTTAAAAATATTTAAAAATCCAATGATCCTAAAGGAAATTTAGTATGTACACATAATTACTGAGCCCAAAAGAAGAAAACCCAAACACTGACATAACCAAATACTAAAGATTTACTTTTAGAGAACTTCTCTGCAATAAAAAGACCACATTTAGGCTTATTAGAAAGTTATGCTGTGTGACAGGAAAAAATGTATGTACTGTTAGTAAAAAGTCAACACTGTGGCATAACCTATTATGTTTTAGAACTTCAAATGTAAACAGTAAAACAAAATTAATTTGCCTGCAAAAAGAAAAATATAAGGTTGGGTCTCAGAATTCTCAATAAAAGCATTCCATTTTTAAAGCATATCTGCAAATTCATTCAAGAAGAGAAAGGAAAAAGCAAGAATTGTATTTTTATCCAGCTAAACTAACTGTCAAGTAGAACTGCTATAGAAAACAGTCTTGAACTTAATAGAATAAAGAGATTACTTTTCTAATACCCAATGAAGAAAACTATGTAGGAGGAACTTCAGTAAGTCAAAAGATGATGGCATAACCACTGCAAATGGAGGGAAAATATTCCATTCCTCTTTATGAAGTAATTCTAGAATGATAGCAAAATCTGACAAAGACAGGCACTGCTGGAATCACTATACAAATTTCATAAAGTCCCCAAAAGTGTATGAGATGACCGTTATTCCATTTCCATTCTTCATCTGATGGAATTGAAGCAAAAAGTAAAATATCTTGTTCACATAGGTATTAGAACAAAGAAGCAGGAATTCCAAGCCGGGAAGTATGACTGCAGAAACAATCCTCTTAATTTTCTCTACATGCTCTCAAATCAAATGGGTGCAATGAAGGACCTGGAATATTCCTTACTGTCTGATGCTACAAATAACATAAGTTTATCCTCATTGTAAAGTTTCCTTGGTTCTTTTTGCATTGGTGGGTTGCTGTTCACTTCAGTAAGATCTCAGATACATTTTCTTTAATACATCTTTTACCTTCCTTTCATTTCCTTCCAATGTTCAATAACTCTGATTTTAGATCTCCGAACAAAATAATTAAAAAGAACAACAGAGAACAAAAATCTTGTCATTTGTTCATTCAACAAGTATTTACTGAACATCTAGTCTGTGAGAGGTTCTGGATTTGTTTCAATGGACCCAAAACACCAACATATCTGTTCTCATAAAGCTTATACTCTAGAAGTAGAATACAAACAAGAAATATTAGGATAACAAAATGAGTAATACGGAAAAGATGTTAAGTGCCATGGAAAAGATGGACCTGTGTAAATAGGATTAGGAATACAAGGGATGAGCCAACAGATACATGAAAAAATGCTCAACATCACTTGTCATCGGGGGACTACAAATCAAAACCACAAGAAGATACCACCTCACACTTGTCATAATGGCTAAAATTAACCACTCAGGAAATGACAGATGTTGGTGAGGATGCAGAGAAAGGGAAACCCTCCTACCCTGGTGGGAATGCAAGATGCAGCAGCCATTCTGGAAGACAGTATGGAGGTTCCTCAAAAGCTTGAAAATAGAGCTGCCCTACAACCCAGGAATTGCACTACTGAGTATTTACCCCAAAGATAAAAATGTAGTGATCCGAAGGGATATCTGCACTCCAATGTTTATAGCAGCAATGTCTACAATAGCCAAACTATGGAAAGAGCCCAGATGTCTATCGATAGATGAATGGATAAAGAAGATGTGAGATATATATATAATCACACATATATATGTACACACACACACACACACACACAATGGAATACTACTCAGCCATCAAAAAATGAAATCTTGCCATTTGCAATGATGTGGATGGAACTAGAGGCTGTTATGCTAAGCAAAATAAGTCAAATCAGAGAAAGAATTATTACATGATGTCACTGATATGTGGAATTTAAGAAACAAAACAGAGGGTCATAGGGGAAGAGAGGAAAAAATAAAACAAGACAAAATCAGAGGGAGACAAACCATCAGAAACTCTTAAGCATAGGAAACAAACTGAGGGTCACTGGAGGGGAGAGGTGTGGGGGGTTAGGGTAACGGGGTGATGGACATTAAGG
>NC_048220.1:72543510-72550237 GCF_002007445.2 Ailuropoda melanoleuca | reverse complement strand
AGAAACAAGGTATTAATATGGAAACAGTATTTAGAGTGGAGTCAAAAGAACTGGATTCAAGCTCTGCTTTTGTTATATTTCCTTGAGAGCTTCTCCACATCTCTAAATGTCTTAGAGTTCTTCAACTTTAAAATAAATTCCCCTTGGGACGCCTGGGTGGCTTAGTGGTTAAGAGTCTGCCTTAGGCTCAAGTCATGATTGCAAGGGTCCTTGGATACAGTCCCTACACTGGGCTCCTTGCTCAGCATGCAACCTGCTTCTCCCTCTGCCTGCAGCTCCCGCTGCTTGTGCTCTCTCTTTCTCTGACAAATAAATAAATAAAATCTTTAAAAAAAATAAAAAATAAATTCCCTTCCCCAATCCCCAGAGATGTGATAAAATGCAAACAAAAAAATGTGGGTAAAAGCACTTGCAAAGCATATAATGTTAACAAATGTGAGATTTCATTGACAGTGTTGATTAAGTGGTAACTTAAACACTCCACCAAAATAAGTCAATGTCTCAAATCCTTCTGCTTGTCAAGTAACAAGAAGAGGGATACCAAAACTAACAATTTCAAAAGGTGTCTTGCCTATGGATTGCTGAGTGTTCTCTTGGTGTCACAATAGGGCAGTTTCACGGAAGAGACACAGACACAACTCATGGGGACAAAGGACACATGGCAGCGAGGAGGAGCTTGTGAAAGCAGGGCTCACTTGTATGTTGTGGATCTTGCTCTGGTCTATTGAAGCGTGTAGGTGAACTTTAGCAAGCTTGTCTATGAACTTGTTATATTCTGTTTTGTTAAATGGGAAAGAAAAAAATGTAGTTCTGGGGTGCATTAGTTATTGATACAACATTGTGGGATTAATTTGTTACTTAGGTCTGGCAGTGATCAATTTATGCCAGTAAACGTTAAGGACTCATAATCATAATAATGTTTCCCCATCACTACACAACCTATTAGAAACACTAGAAGGGTCATTCAAGTCACACATCTAATCAATGCCAAAGTAGGAGAATTAGTCATGTCACTGCAGCCAGTCAAGTTCTCCCTACAGGCTAGTTTTCCAGGTGGGGTTAAAATTTAATTTCATCAGTTGCTCTTGAGTATATCGTCCAAAGAAAAGCCTCATTTTTAGTTTTTTCATATTTGTATTTTTTAAGTATTTGACATTCATCTCTCTGTGTCTTCACATTTAGAACTTAAACTTATTTTGTTAATGCTATCATAGTTATCTGATTTTTGTTACATTAGAATCCAGTTTACTTTTGTTTTAATTCATTTCAATCTATCCCCCTAGTTGTTACAGAAAAAAAATAAAAGTTTCTCAAGTAAAAAAGTTTCTTAGCTCAAAATTGTTCACAAGTTTTGACTGTTTTAAACTTGAAGGAACTTCTGTCCAAAATGGTAATTATTACTTTACCTTTCGTTTACCCATGTGATACTTTAAAACATTATTTTGAGAAAATTTAAAATAGAGTATATTTGAGACATTATCAAAGTGTTATCTGTAAGCCTTTTTAAAATATCCTCCAGATTTTTAAAGTAAAATATATATACAGATTATTACAGATAAATCCAAGGTCGTCCTTGAATCTATTTCTCCTCTCTACCACTCTCCTCTTTCCTTTTCCCTCCATTCTTTCCTCAAAGTTAATTATTACTACAAGTACCATTTATCCTCCATACCTGAGTCAGGCTTGATTTTCATTGTATATTTCAACTGGAATGGTGTATTTCAACAGATCAAATTTAAAATATTATGAGAGTACCACTGTCCTCTAATAAGCCAGGCAAAATACAAAACAAGGGTACTGTTCTCAAAAATTAATTTTGTTTTAGAAAATGTCTTAAATTTTTAGAAGTATTTTTTAATGTTAATATGTGATGAGTGGATTTTATTATTTTAAAACTCATAGTGTTTGGACAATTCTGGTTTAAGGAGATTCTTCTCATACATTGAGTGACTACGGAATCATCATCTGCCCTTCTATCATACTATGGATGTGTGGATGCTCCTTTTTTTTTTTCTTTTTTATCTCAGCAACTCAAGTTTTCCTGGGATACTCAATCTCCAGATGATAGAAACGCTTGATTAAAATAATATTTAGTCTTGACAAATAGAGATGCCTATTTTACAGTTATTTTATTATACTATATTTTAACTATACTATTGCTCTCAATTATCATTAATATGGGCTTATGTTACTTATGATGATCTGTGGACTTGGTTTTTAAAATTTAATAAAATAAAAAGGCAAGTAACAGAATAGGAAAAAAATACTGCAAGAGAAATATTCTGCCAGAGGACTAGGGTCCAGAATATATAAGAACTCTTACAACTTACTAAGAAGAGAAATAGCCTAATTTTAAAACGTACAGAAGATATGAACAGAAACTTACCAGATAAGATGTACAACTGGCCAATAAGCACATACAAACACCTTCATCATCAGTTGTCGTCAGGAAATGAAAATTAAAACTATAATGAGATATCACTACAAAGTCATTAAAATGATTTAAAGTTAATAGGCTAAAGTATCAACAGTTGGTGATATAATGCAAGTAGAATCCTTAGACACGGCTAGAGCTGATGGAAATGTTGAACGCTTTGAAAACTAGGCAGAATTTTGAAAATAAACTTACATCTACCATACCAGCCATTCCTTTCTTAGGTATTTGTAACCAAAAAAGGGACATATTTCAGAAAATGACTCATATACAATTGCTGTTAGCAGCTTTGTTCATAATAGCCCCAAACTGTAAACAGCCAAATGACCAATAATAGATACAAAAAGACTGTGATGTATACCACAGTTGAATACTGCAAGAATTCAGAAAGAAAGGAACAGACTACTGATAGAATATGGATGAGTCTCAAACTCATTATGCTGAGTGAAATAACCAGACATGAACAATACATAGAATACGATTCCATTTATATAACTTTTAGAAAATAAAACTCATCTATTGTGTTGAAAATGAGATCATTTCTGGCTTGGGGTCAGGAGGAGAGGAAATGATGGGCTGCAAAGGGGCATAGGTAAAACTTTGTGGGTGCTGGAGCTGTTTGTATTTTGATTCTGACAAGGGATCCACGGGTATATATGCCTCTCGAAGCTCACTCAGTTGTAAACTTTTAAAGGTAGTAGCTTCTTGTACATAAATTATACAGCAGTAACACTGAAAAAATAATTTAAAAAATGGAAACAGCACTTAAATCTTTAATGACTATAACATTCAGATTTTTCTATTGTTTTGATAAATTCTACTTTTCAAGGAATTTCCCCATTTCCTTTAAGTTAGCAAATTCATTGGCACAAAGTTGTGATTATATTACTCTATTATTGTTTTAAGACACATACGATTTGTAGTGAAGTCCACTTTTTCCATTACTAATACTGGAAATTTGTGTTCTCTTATTCATCAGTCTTGCTAGGAGTTTAGCAATTTTATTAATATTTCCAAAGAATTAACTTAAACCTTTGGTGAGTTTTATCTATTGCACATACGTTTTCCATTTTACTGGTTTGTTATTATGCTATTTTTTTGATCGATTTCCTGTACATTTATACTTTACTTTCATGCTTATTTTTAGCCTTTTTTTAAATCTAGTATGTATTTAAAGCCAAGTATCTCCCTAATTGTTTTAGTTGTGTCCCACATGTTTTTGTCATGTGTTATCTATCAGTACAATATATTTTCTAATTTCCTTTAAGATTTCCTCCTTGAATTATGTTCAGAAGTATACTGCATTACATTTAAGTATTTGGATACTTAACTTTTTATTTGGTTTTCTTGTCATTGATTCCTGTTCATTTCTAATTTTAAAATTCTGTTATTTATCCCAAAATACACAATTTGTAAAATATTTTACAATATTTTACAATCTGTGCTTGAAAAAATGTATAATCTTGCCATTTGCAAGTATGGTAATTACTTCAAATTTGTTACATCTATTTTTATTATGTTCTATATTCTTACTGCTTTTTTCCTGTTTATTTCTTATTGAAAAAGGGCTAAAATCTCCTATACTGTGTATTGTTCTTTTTTCCTTCTTTCAATTCCATCAGGTTTTGCTTTAAATATGTTGAATCAGGATGATTTTTAATAAACTGATTTTTATTATTTAAAAAATGATTAATAACATCATTACTGGGGTCACTTGTAGGTCTGTTTCTAATGTTTACTTTTATTGACTGATTGATGTTTCTATTCCATATTGTTGCTAGTCCAGAGAGAACATAGTAGGGAATCAAATAGCATGAAATACAAATCAACTATAGTTTAAAAATATTTAAAAATCCAATGATCCTAAAGGAAATTTAGTATGTACACATAATTACTGAGCCCAAAAGAAGAAAACCCAAACACTGACATAACCAAATACTAAAGATTTATTTTTAGAGAACTTCTCTGCAATAAAAAGACCACATTTAGGCTTATTAGAAAGTTATGCTGTGTGACAGGAAAAAATGTATGTACTGTTAGTAAAAAGTCAACACTGTGGCATAACCTATTATGTTTTAGAACTTCAAATGTAAACAGTAAAACAAAATTAATTTGCCTGCAAAAAGAAAAATATAAGGTTGGGTCTCAGAATTCTCAATAAAAGCATTCCATTTTTAAAGCATATCTGCAAATTCATTCAAGAAGAGAAAGGAAAAAGCAAGAATTGTATTTTTATCCAGCTAAACTAACTGTCAAGTAGAACTGCTATAGAAAACAGTCTTGAACTTAATAGAATAAAGAGATTACTTTTCTAATACCCAATCAAGAAAACTATGTAGGAGGAACTTCAGTAAGTCAAAAGATGATGGCATAACCACTGCAAATGGAGGGAAAATATTCCATTCCTCTTTATGAAGTAATTCTAGAATGATAGCAAAATCTGACAAAGACAGGCACTGCTGGAATCACTATACAAATTTCATAAAGTCCCCAAAAGTGTATGAGATGACCGTTATTCCATTTCCATTCTTCATCTGATGAAATTGAAGCAAAAAGTAAAATATCTTGTTCACATAGGTATTAGAACAAAGAAGCAGGAATTCCAAGCCGGGAAGTATGACTGCAGAAACAATCCTCTTAATTTTCTCTACATGCTCTCAAATCAAATGGGTGCAATGAAGGACCTGGAATATTCCTTACTGTCTGATGCTACAAATAACATAAGTTTATCCTCATTGTAAAGTTTCCTTGGTTCTTTTTGCATTGGTGGGTTGCTGTTCACTTCAGTAAGATCTCAGATACATTTTCTTTAATACATCTTTTACCTTCCTTTCATTTCCTTCCAATGTTCAATAACTCTGATTTTAGATCTCCGAACAAAATAATTAAAAAGAACAACAGAGAACAAAAATCTTGTCATTTGTTCATTCAACAAGTATTTACTGAACATCTAGTCTGTGAGAGGTTCTGGATTTGTTTCAATGGACCCAAAACACCAACATATCTGTTCTCATAAAGCTTATACTCTAGAAGTAGAATACAAACAAGAAATATTAGGATAACAAAATGAGTAATACGGAAAAGATGTTAAGTGCCATGGAAAAGATGGACCTGTGTAAATAGGATTAGGAATACAAGGGATGAGCCAACAGATACATGAAAAAATGCTCAACATCACTTGTCATCAGGGGACTACAAATCAAAACCACAAGAAGATACCACCTCACACTTGTCATAATGGCTAAAATTAACCACTCAGGAAATGACAGATGTTGGTGAGGATGCAGAGAAAGGGAAACCCTCCTACCCTGGTGGGAATGCAAGATGCAGCAGCCATTCTGGAAGACAGTATGGAGGTTCCTCAAAAGCTTGAAAATAGAGCTGCCCTACAACCCAGGAATTGCACTACTGAGTATTAACCCCAAAGATAAAAATGTAGTGATCCGAAGGGATATCTGCACTCCAATGTTTATAGCAGCAATGTCTACAATAGCCAAACTATGGAAAGAGCCCAGATGTCTATCGATAGATGAATGGATAAAGAAGATGTGAGATATATATATAATCACACATATATATGTACACACACACACACACACACACAATGGAATACTACTCAGCCATCAAAAAATGAAATCTTGCCATTTGCAATGATGTGGATGGAACTAGAGGCTGTTATGCTAAGCAAAATAAGTCAAATCAGAGAAAGAATTATTACATGATGTCACTGATATGTGGAATTTAAGAAACAAAACAGAGGGTCATAGGGGAAGAGAGGAAAAAATAAAACAAGACAAAATCAGAGAGGGAGACAAACCATCAGAAACTCTTAAGCATAGGAAACAAACTGAGGGTCACTGGAGGGGAGAGGTGTGGGGGGTTAGGGTAACGGGGTGATGGACATTAAGGAGGGCACGTGATGTAATGAGGTGGTATATAAGACTGATGAATCCCAGACCTCTACTTCTGAAATCAATAATACATTATATGTTAATTGAATTTAAATAAAACTAAAATTTAAAAATAAAAGGAATACAAGGGGTGAGTTGGAGTTGCAAATTAATGAGGTGAGCATAGATCTCATTTTGAAGGTAATATTTGAGGACTTGAAGGAGGTGAAAAAGGTGATTTAGACATATGGATAAAGTCTGTTCTATGCAGAAAAAAAGCAACTGCAAAATGTCCCTCTGGTAGGAACACACCCAACAAATTCAAGTGTGATGTTCAGTATGAAAGCCAAAGGGCAGAGTTGGAGGGTAATGTTAAGAAGGAGCGTAGTCTTCACAGAGCTAA